>NC_139965.1:8156474-8756474 GCF_963993115.1 Abramis brama
ATGCCCAAGGTCACAAGCCTGATTTGGAGCAGATGATCACTGGATTGATCGTGCTGAATTACACATTCTTGGCCCGAATTACCCTCCTCCATCCCCAGCTCCTCCTCTCGCCCAGTCAGGATTTGGCATTCTGATTCCCCCTGAATCAGAATAAATTCTCGAATTATGTTGTACTTTAAAATCTTGAATTAAATATATTTGCAAACTTTCATGTTGGTTCTGTTCTGTTTACCCCAAGGGGGGTTATTGCTGCTCTCACTGCTCTTATCATTGCTAGGCTGCATGGATGCGGAGGGAATTCTCGCCCAGAACAGAACCATACCGCCAATCCTAACTGTATGCTAATTGTCAATCGTATTTGACGATAATGGTCCTGACAGAAATGACAAAAGGTTGAGAATAAAACTCAATCACCACCTTCTTTACCACACACTCTCTTAAAAGGAAGATAGTTCATCCAAAAAATGAAAAATTCCTGATTATTTACTCACACCAAAGCCATCCAATATGTATATGTATATTCTTGCCTCAGCAGAAGAGAAGTTTTGGAGGAAAAAGACAAAGATTGTGTTTCCACGTGAATGGCGCCCAACCTGGGCCATTTTTGACAGTAAAAAATCCAGATTTAGGGCTTTAAACACCTAGCTGGCGAATAAGGGTCTTCTCTAATGAAAAGATTCACCATTTTCAGAAAAAAATAAAATATATACACTTTTTAAAAATTCTGAATGAAAATGAAATTAAATTAAATGTATGTTTCATTCAAAAGCCGGAGGATAATCTCTCCCAGAAAATACAAAATGGACTCATACATTTATGAAGTTCCAGGAAGTCCCTTATATGGACAAATTAACCCAACAAACACACGATTGCGACTATATATTGTTTGTGCTTGTATATTGTTTTTCAAGCAACATCGGTTTATTTTCATATCAGTAAATTATAAACAATGCAGTGCACATTTCTACAGATAAGATTAGTGAAAGGCATACAGACACATAAACACACCAGATATGCAAAGAGATTCTTAAAACACACATATATTGTGTTAATATTTTAGACATCTAAAGAATAGTAATCATTGGTGTTAGACAACTTTGATAAGATCACATTATGTCATGACATTTAACAGAGAAATCAAACAGATTTTTAAAACACAATTAATAGATTCACTCAGAAATTACTAAAGATCAAATCAAACAAATGAAAGTAAATGGAAACAGTGAATGTAAGTAAACACACAAACATTGCCGTCTTCTCACTCCTCAGATCTGCTGCAGATGAAGTTGAGTTTGTGAGTCTCAGGAAGGCTGATCCAGCGCTGATCTCCTCCAGACTGAACTGCTCCTTTTCTCTTCGTAAGGCTGCAGTTTTCCGGTGTCGTTCCGTTCCCTGGAGCCCAGTTCTGATAGCACACGATCTCTCCGCTCAACCAGAGCCACATGTCCATTTGGCAGTAGTTGTGTAAACCCAACCACACCGCCTCAGTAGACGCACGTTTAACCACATTCATCACACTACGCTGCATCTCTTCTGACTGAACCGAGACCAGATCCGTATAATTCTGTCTGCAGTATCTCAGAGCTTCAGGCCACGTCAGATTCTCTTTGATCAGAATCAGTTTATCTGGACACAAAACAAACCACAAGCAAAAACTAGAGAGAGACTGATCAAAAACAACATGCAGAACAAACACTGTGGAGGAATCTGTCATGTCAGACATGTAGCGTGAACTTTAAGATATCTGGAGGTGATGGATGGATTGTGTGTGTTTGTGAGGATCTGCTCACCTTCATGACACACAAAAGGATATTGGAGGTTGCAAGAGTCGGCATGCCATCGTCTCAGAGCGTTCGGTCCGATCACTGTACAGTTTTTAAGTTTTCCTATAATATCAGGTTCATTAGTATTCCAGTCTCTGAATGATGAGTCACTCTGATCTGACCACTGCCATGGGTCTTTGACTCTGAACAGACCGATCCAGACATCATTAGATATGTGACTATCATTGATGAACTTCTGAATCTGTTGACTCTCATTCTGGTTCCTCACACTGACCAGATCAGTGTGATTCTGTCTGCAGTAACTCTGAGCGTCTCTCCAGTTCTTCGTCTGATTGACAAAGACGAGTCCTGTGTTCACTTTAAGAAAAACACATGGAAACAGATTCATAAATCAGTTTTTTTATTATTCTTACGTCGGTTTATGGTTTTTAATGTGAATAAGAGCAGTGAAGCATCAGAAACACGTGTCATTCAAAGACTGTTTCTACAGCTGATGATATATTAAATATTCACAAAATATGTATGATGATTTTGCTGTTATAATATGAAGTAACATTTGTGAATTTTCCTGATAATTTTATTGCAAATTTACATTTCTCCATTATGTTTTTTTACGTTTCTCTGGAATACTGGATTCAGACACACAGAGCTGAAGGAGAGACACATCAAACAGATGAAGATGTTAAACTGCATATTAATGTTTGTTTACTAGTCCTTAGAAATGTGTCAGTAAAAAAAAAATATATATATATATACTTATATTTTAGGCTATTCAATTGATTATTGTTCCAATATTAATAATAATTTTACTGTTTATCTTTATTTTATTTTTTTTAAATTGCAATGTGTCCGTGTGAGTTCCCTTAAAGTTCTAAGAATGAGGTTTTTACAGGTTAGTGTTGAGATCCTGAATCAGCAGCTCAAGGCGTTCAGATTGTTTATCACATGCTCTGTAGCTAATGATCACAAATTAATGTCTGAAATGTTTAATTTGTTTTAATTCAATCATCAAAACAAAATTATTCTATCATATTTACTTTCATACATATATCATACTGAAATTGTTCTCGGTACAAGAGTTTTGTTCATATATATCATTCAAGATGTGTAAAGTTATTGTATGTCTATTATATGTTGACATTATATGCATTCATTAATTCATTACAATTTATTCATAATTTACAGTATATATTGTTGCTGAAAAAAAAAAATTCTGCTCTCTAATGGCAGATTCCCAGAGTTATCAACAACAGAAGATCAACATGTTCATTATCGGTTTATTTTCTTTCCAGAAGTTGAAAGTGTGACAAATATCCACAGTCTCCTCTATATTTATGAGCACATTAAAAAATAGCAGCATTTAGTATTACATTAATTTTGTACAGTATATTGTGCATCTTTTTTATAAATGAATGTTTATTGTGATTGTATGGAGCTGCACTTACTGTTAGATGAACTGCAGATGAAAGTCAGGCTGTTACTACATGGCCAATCATTCCATTGTCCATTTCTCATTAAAGCACACTCATCTCTGCCATCAGGTTGTCCAGATCTCCAGTTCAGATAGAGCGCAGGTTCACCTGAAGACCACTGCCATTTATCAATACTCATCCTCTGCAGCCCAATCCAGACATACTGAACACCTCCATCATTCACACTCTTCTTCAGCTCGTTCATGTCGTTCATGTTGTCAACGGTGGCCAGATCTGTGTAATTCTCTCTGCAGAATCTCTGAGCTTCAGTCCAGTTCTTCGTCACGTTTATAAAGTGATACTGACGCTGAACACATTCAGATACGGAGCAGAGAGCTGTGAAAGAGAGCGTTTGATTTAATGCATTGGTAACGCTTTAGATTACAGCCCGGAAAGTACTGTGTAATTAAGACAAATTTACAGCTAAACTTTCGGTAATTATAGTGTACTTATATAGTACTTGCATGTAAGTATAAGGGAACAATATGTAAAGTTTACATAAAGGAATAAAGGGGTAACAACCAGGAGAATAAAAAAAATATTTATACTGTAAGCATTATAGAACTAAGGGGTACTTATTTTACTATTATGATACAACAATCTTACATTTGGGAGCAATTTAGCGAGAACATACACTGCGTACCTTTTGTAATAATGGTGTACCAATATGTCACAGGTCGGGGTGGGCCAAGCCAGACTGCGCCCACCCCTAGACCACGGTCACCCAGAGGAGCGTATCAAGGAGGAGGCAAGAGGCAGGAGTAAAAGGAATGGCAACTTTATTTTATATTAAAAGCAATTAAGAAATCCTAATCTAAAGTTCCTTGTCCTCTTCTTCCCAGGGACCCGGAGCAGCACCGCCGCGGGTATGGACCGGCGAGTATCTCAGGTGAGTATCACAGGTAAGTAAGGATATCGAGGCTCACTTCCTTCCCAGACTGGTGCCAGGCTCGCAGTGAGAGAGCAGTAGACAGGTGAGTATCACAGGTGACAGAATCGACTTCCACAGCAATACACAGTTCTCACATGGGTTACAGGAGACGGATAACGTCACACCATGCAGGTAGACTTAAAACTGCAGCAGACTCAAGTCGCAGGCTGAGCGGGGCTTCTCCAGGACAGACAGAATCAACTTCAGCAGCAATACACAGCTCTCACGTAGGTTGCAGGGGACAGATACTTCACACCATGCAGTTGGGCTTCAGGGCTGCAGTAGACTCAAAGTCACAGGCAGAGCAGAGTAAGACAGACAAAATTAAACTTCACACAGCAGTATACGGTTCTCACGTGTGTTGCAGGGGACAGATAACTTCACACCATGCAGGTAGGCTTAGGACTGCAGCAGGCTCAAAGTCGCAGGCTGAGCGGGGCTTCTCTAGAACAGACAGGATCAACTTCAACAGCAATACACAGTTCTCAAATAGGGTAGTGTTGTCTCGCAGAGCTTCTTCTTTCTAGACACCGCACGTAGATGTAAGCAATCTCACTCAGCTCTCGCGGTAATAGTAGACCCCCAGGACACATGGGCGGTTGCACAGCAATAAAAATATTCTTCCACACACACACACTGCAATCCAACTCTAAGCATGCAATCGTGAGGGGAAACGTCACTTTAAACACTGCAACTTCACTCTTCTAGTGCGCATAAGGCCGGCACTCACCCGCAAGTCCTGGTCCACCGCACTGATGATCGCCGAGGGCGGACAGAACACTCGAGAGATTTTTCCTCACGGTCACAGACGGACTTCACTTCGCTGAACTCCAATCGGGAAGAGGAGGTGAGAGATCGACAAAGAATCAATATTTCACTCGGTGAAGGGTGTACACATGCTCCAAACACTTCAATCCAATACCCAATTTAGTGGAGAACACACGCAATTATGAGATTCAGTTTGTTAACTACTCATCTTTCTCTTCTCCAGCTCAGTCAGCGCATTTCATTCCTCTGGGCCGTCCTCGCGTCCTCTCAAACAACGCTCCTCTTCCTTCGAGACAACCCCTCAACTGCAGTGCCCATAACCAATTCCCCACGGGAGAGAAACCACCAACGATCGGGGGGAAAGACGATCTAGATCAACAGGGCAGAAGAACAACACAGCACCACAGCATGGCAACAGCACACAACGCCAGCCTTCTCCTCCTCGTGTGTTTTATCCTCTCAAGAAACGGGAGTGGCCTCAATCAGACGCTCAGAGTGAAGTCCCTACACCTGTCGCCAATCTGCCGATTAGTTGTCATGACGACAAACACTCATACAGATCTGGAGCTGTTTGTCACCCCGTGACAAATACATACTGTAATAAAAATGACAGGGTACATATCTATGCATTTATACAGTAATCTGTAATTGTTTCATGTAGTGGTGCTCGTCACCCTCTTGTTCCTTGTAGTTACAGGGTAAGTACAATAAAAATACATACACAATCTTATATCACTGATTCGGAAACCTTTATTTGAAAACAACTTAATTCAAAACAGATTTACAATACTTCTTTTTCATTTAAAACTGCTTTTTTAAATCAACAATTAAGTCTTGACAGAAAGTAGCATTTTGTCCCCCCCCCCCCTTTTTTTATCTCTTCCTTGGCTTCTTCCTTTTGTTCCTCTTCTTTTTCTTTCTTTCCACTGATCTGAAGAAGAAATCATGTCTCTTGCTATTCTGTATTATGTATTAAAAGAAAATGCAGTACACCCAGAAATACATCCCCACCATTTACTCATCTTTTACCCTCATGCCATCCGAGATGTATACAACTTTCCTTCTTCAGATTAACACAAAAAGTTTTAAAAAAAAAAATTAAATACATCCCTGGGAATACATATAATATATATATATTGTGTTCCTAAAAGTTGGAGCATCAAACAGCACATACTGCAATAACTGTAGTAATCCATACGACCCCAATGGATGGACCAGTATCTTCTGAAGTGAAACGATAGTTGTTTGTAAGAAAAATTACAATATTTTAAACTTTTTAAACTGTAGACTATCTATTCATACCAACTGTAATAAGTTGTTTTTCAAATAAAGGTTTCCGAATCAGTGATATTAGATTTGTATGTATTTTTATTGTACTTACCCTGTAATTACATGAAACAAGAGGGTAACATGCACCACTTTAATTTACGGTCCGCAATGTCACACTTACCCTGTAACTACATGGAACAAGCGGGTAACAAGCACCACTACATGAAACAATAGTATCTTTCCCCAATATTTAAGCAAAAGTTGCAATTGTTTTAGTTTTCAGTGCACTTTTCTTAAAAAGATTACTGTATAAATGCATAGATATGTACCCTGTCATTTTTATTACAGTATGTATTGGTATACCATTATTACAAAAGGTACGCAGTGTATGTTCTTGCTAAATTGCTCCCAAATGTAAGATTGTTGTATCATAATAGTAAAATAAGTACCCCTTAGTTCTATAATGCTTACAGTATAATTTTTTTTTTTATTCTCCTGGTTGTTACCACTTTATTCCCCAAACTTTACAAATTGTTCCCTTATACTTACATGCAAGTACTTTATGGGTACACTATAATTACCGAAAGTTACACTGTAAAATCTCTTTAATTACGCAGTACTTTGCAGGCTGTAATCTAAAGCGTTACCAATGCTTTTCATAACAGGGTCAAACCTGATGAAACTATAAACCATAAATAAAACAACAAACACACTCACCAATGAGAAGAAGAATCAAATATAGAGTTTGGTCCATTTCTGAGGAAGAAACACATTGAAAAACTCAGACATCAAACATTCCCTGATTCATTTGCGAGTAAAATATGACAATTTCAGTTATTATCTTAACAACAGCATGAATTCACTGTACATAATCATTCAGACAATATTAACATCTGAAAGTGTAATTGTGTTTGAAGAATGAACATGTTCTTACTTTAGAGGTCGTGTGTTTCTGTCCTGAGTCTGATGTTTCTGTCTGCAGATTTAAACTATGTGATTATTATATCTGCTCTCATCCCTCATTCAGCTCATCACATCATTTGTTTATTTCTCTGAAAACCCCCATTTCATATTTTACTTCCTCCTTATTTGTGTATTTGTCCAACTCTTTCCCCTTATTTGCATCTTGACGCCTGTCAGTCTGTATCAGTCTATGTTAATATGGACCTTATCAGAAAATTATATACATATGAACATTCATTATTGACATTTGAACATTAATAACTAAACAGTTTCTCTAATGTTATTGCTGGACTGTATAACTCGTGTATCATCCCTGTTCAACTCTATATGTATGTTTGTGTATCTCTGCTTATGAGTTCATTAGTGAAGGTGGGTGGGGGGGTTGAGGGATTGAAGGATAGAAAAGGACAATATTAAAGCTACAATATGTAAGATTTTTGTAATAATATATCTAAAAATCACTTGCATAGTGTGATATATTTCCTGCAGTTGTGTACTTACAATATTACAATACCAAAAGTTCCCAAAGATTTTTAATTTCAGAGAAATTCCAGTTTTAAATAATGGCTCGTCCATGTTCACTTGTCGCCTGTCAATGGCGTAATATCCGCGTTATCCCTGGTTTCCGCTCGATCCCCCATAGTAACCATGGCGACAGACGTGGACAACTGCGTTACGTTTAGCTCACGCTGTTGTTGTTTTGTTCAAACATTATGGACCATGGCAAGCAGACTTTGGGACAAAAGGAGAACTAAAACGAGGATCAATATCAGTGTGGCGTTTTCGAGATGCCGAGAGCTTCACGTCCACAACTAACTTCGACTTGACAGAGACGCCGTTCTTGCATGTACTTTATTAGACAGGTGAGCAAATGTACATAAAACTAATCAGTGTCATACAGTGTGTGCAGAATTATTAGGCATGTTGATTTTCTGATCATGCATATATATATTTTTTTTTTCAGGCACATTTTACCAATTCCAAACCACATTAATCGTAATGACTACTATTAATTTTGTATTTAATAATTTATAAGTGATATATAATTGTTCATGAATTGTTCATGACTGGAAAGTCAATTTCTAATATTAGTAAAGGTTGTTGGACTCTCATTATCTCACTGAAATAATATCATCATCTTCTGCTGCTGCTGTTTCAGGATAAACGTGTCTTTATTTCCTCCGTCTAAATACTTGATTGTGATTGGCTGGAATGCGGACATTAAAACATATTTTTAAAAAAAAAAGTAAAATCTGTCTCTTTGTGAAAATTCTTATTTTGTTTAATTTCATACTCCTGCTTTTACTGTTTTCTTTTCTTTCTTTTTTTCGTGTTTATGAAACATGAACACATTTGCATGTAAACACATCCTCATCACTCATTTGTTTATGTCCACGTTTAGACGTTCAGGCTGGACAATATTTACATCTCTGACGGGAAACAGGAGAAACAGTGTGTTATTGTTCTAGTCATATTTCATTCAGTCGTATTCATTTAGTTTCACTGAAACAACAGGAAAGTTACACTATAACTTTGTCCCAATTCAGAGCTGAATCCTTCAAAGTCCAAGAAGCTCGAAGTGAGTGTTGGCTGCGTCTGAAAACTTAGGCGGTGACTTGTTGCCTCGCTGCTCTATCAGGCAATGACTTGCAGGCAGACACGAAGGTACCTCACAAAACTGATTTCAGACACACTTCTGATGCAGCGATTACAGCAAAATCTACAGCAAAAGAGAGCGAGCTTCAGTGAAAACTAAGTGAATATTTAATGACTATAATAGTAATGTCTCGCTAGAAATGCTCATGAGTGGAAAACATTTATCAAAAATATACATTTACACAAACTGACCACCGGCCGCAACTTTCAGACGCCATCTTTATTATTCTAGCTCAACTGTCACAGAATGGAAAGCACAGAATTATGGGATATCAAAGACAGCAAATGATCTCAGACAAGACCATGGCCAGGTGAAATAACTACCTAATGTTAATTTAATCTAGTTGACAACAATACATTTACTTAGATTATTTCTCATATTTCATTTCATATTTGAAAGCAGAGGTGGAATGACTCTCTAACATCACCTCATCCAGAGGGACGAACCACGGCCTAGTTGCAGAAGAGGAAATAAATAACGCCAGTTAACATTTGTTTTTTTGGTGTTCAAGGGAGTCACTATACTCAGCATGCACATTTTTCTCCAGAATCATCCTAAATCAAGAGAAAAGGGAAACTTGTGAGAAATGTTAACACAAAAATGCAAACTTATAGGTTAAAAAACTATTGCTACTTAAGAAATAATTTACCTGAGTACAAGTAGAAGTACTGAAAAATAACATAACTCAAGTAAGAGTAAATAAGTAGTTTGCTGAAAAACTACTCAAGTTACTACGTTACAAAGTAGGGGTGAGCGGGGCACAAACTAACGTGGGGTTAGTTGTAACACACATGGTTGAAAACTTTCCACATGCCAGTGTGACCTTTGCTTTTTTTATCTGACCCGGTTTGTCCCACCCTTCATCAGCACACACACTTGTGGATGATATCAGCATTTATTGTCCTGCACACAGAGCAGTGAAAGAGAGACGATAGTAAGTCGTAGTGTTGTTAAAGCTCGACCCACCGCAGTTCTCTTTAGCTCTGCTGCTCTCAATGTAACAGTAAACACTCATTCACATTATATTGTACTTAACAAAACAGTAAACAAAAACTAGAATGTACATTTCCTGAAGAAAATGTGAAGTGGTGCTTGCAGTGGCAAAATTCGGCACGGTTGCTAGGGTTTTACTAGGTGGTTGCTATGGTGTTCTGGGAGGTTTCCAAGGTATTCTGGGTGGTTGCTAGGGCGTTGCTAAGTGGTTGCTAGGGTATTCAGTGTGGTTGCTAGGCAGTTGCTAAGGTGTTTACCATAGTTTACCATGATTTACCACGATTTACTATAGTTTACCATGATTTACTATAGTATGCCATGATTTACCATGTTCAAGTATGATTTACTGATTCAAGCATGATTTACCATAGTTTACCATGATTTACCACGATTTACCATAGTTTACCATAATTTACTATAGTATACCAGGATTTACCATGTTCAAGTATGATTTACTGATTCTAGCATGATTTATCATAGTTTACCATGATTTACCACGATTTACCATAGTTTACCATGATTTATTATAGTATACCATGATTTACCATGTTCAAGTATGATTTACTGATTCTAGCATGATTTACCATAGTTTACCATGATTTACTATAGTATACCACAATTTACCATGTTCTAGTATAATTTACTGATTCTAGCATGATTTATCATAGTTACCATGATTTACCATGATTTACCATAGTTTACCATGATTTACTATAGTATACCATGATTTACCATGTTCAAGTATGATTTACTGATTCTAGCATGATTTACCATAGTTTACCATGATTTACAACGATTTACCACTAATTACCATAGTTTACCATTATGGATGCACCGATTGGGAAATTCTGGGCCGATACCGATACCGATGTTTAACATAACAACTTGGCCGATGGCCGATGCCGATGCCGATGTTTTTTCTTTTTGTTATTTATTCCTTTTGTGCCACGGAAACATACAAGTCTTTCGGCTCTTGATCACACTATCCTAGAATGAGCACAAATTCAATCAGACCAATTTATGAAACAAAAAAAACCTTTAATGTCACTTTCTGGTTGACAGTTATAACCTTATTTATAAGTTCTTTTTCAGTTGTTATGAGGAGCAATATGAGAGAGAAATGTGGTAATCATTGTCTGACCCAACAAAAAAAACATTATAATATTCATTTTATTTTTCGTGTTCGCATTTATGAGGGAAAAAACACGGGTGAATGTTCATACCAAAATATTAAATTTTAAGCGCGCACGCGCTCTTCTGCGAGAGAGAGAGAGAGAGAGAGAGAGAGCCCCGCCCGACGGCGCGCGCGCTGTCACTCACTATTCAGAGCGGTCAAGCTTCCCCGTACTTTTTGACAAGCGTCCTTGACAGGGAGGCCAGAGCTTCTTTGCAGCTCAAGTCGGCGGCGGTGTGTGCAGTTAACGCTCTATCTGTTGACGGCGCTGAGGGAAAAGCTCCCGCCACTGGAAGAAGCGGTCGCCGCCCATTTGTGCCCTCCTGCGCACCCATCAAAGCCGTGCAGAACGTCTTCAGCACTTGCGGATCGTGCATACTCCGCCGCTTTTTCTGCTACACACCATGGTCGTTCTTTTCTCGAGAAAAGGAGTTTTCTCATAGAAAAAAAATAAAATAAATGCGTCATTGTAACCAGCACTTCTGAAAATGCACTTCCGAATGCGTCTCTGTCCCCAGCATATCAAACCAAACTGACGCCCATGTGACATCGGCGAATGTCATTTTTATTTCCCGATGGCCGATGGCAGTTAACGAGGCAAATATCGGCCGTTACCGATGTTCAGCCGATGCATCGGTGCATCCCTATTTACCATGATTTACTATAGTATACCATGATTTACCATGTGCAAGTATGATTTACTGATTCAGGCATGATTTACCATAGTTTACCACAATTTACCACGATTTACTATAGTTTACCATGATTTACTATAGTATACCACGATTTACCATGTTCAATTATAATTTACTGATTCTAGCATGATTTACCATGATTTACCATAGTTTACCATGATTTACTATAGTATACCATGATTTACCATGTTCAAGTATGATTTACTATGATTCTAGCATGATTTATCATAGTTTACCATGATTTACCATAGTTTACCATGATTTACCATAGTTCACCACGATTTACCATAGTTTACCATGATTTACCATGTTCAAGTATGATTTACTGATTCTAGCATGATTTACCATAGTTTACCACGATTTACCATAGTTTACCCTGATTTACTATAGTATACCATGATTTACCATGTTCAAATATGATTTACTGATTCTAGCATGATTTACCATAGTTTACCATGATTTACCACGATTTACCATACTTTACCATGATTTACTATAGTATACCATGATTTACCATGTTCAAGTATGATTTACTGATTCTAGCATGATTTACCATAGTTTACCATGATTTACCACGATTTACCATACTTTACCATGATTTACTATAGTATACCATGATTTACCATGTTCCAGTATGATTTACTGATTCTAGCATGATTTATCATAGTTTACCATGATTTACCATAGTTTACCATGATTTACTATAGTATACCATGATTTACCACGATTTACCATAGTTTACTATGATTTACTATAGTATACCATGATTTACCATGTTTTAGTATGATTTACTATGATTCTAGGATCATTTACCATAGTTTACCATGATTTACTATAGTATACTATGATTTACCATGTTCAAGTATGATTTACTGATTCTAGCATAATTTACCATAGTTTACCATGATTTACTATAGTTTACCATGATTTACCACGATTTAGCATAGTTTACCATGATTTACTATAGTATACCATGATTTACCATGTTCAAGTCTGATTTACTGATTTTAGCATGATTTAACATAGTTTACCATGATTTACCACGATTTACTATAGTTTACCATGATTTACTATAGTATACCATGATTTACCATGTTCAAGTATGATTTACTGATTCTAGCATGATTTACCATAGTTTACCATGATTTACCATAGTTTACCACGATTTACCACGATTTACCATAGGTTACCATGATTTACTATAGTATACCATGATTTACTATAGTATACCATGATATACCATGTTCAATTATGATTTACTGATTCTAGCATGATTTATCATAGTTTACCATGATTTACCATAGTTTACCATGATTTACCATAGTTTACCATGATTTACTATAGTATACCATGA
Organism: Abramis brama; assembly: GCF_963993115.1. Classification (NCBI taxonomy): domain Eukaryota; kingdom Metazoa; phylum Chordata; class Actinopteri; order Cypriniformes; family Leuciscidae; genus Abramis; species Abramis brama. The sequence goes on from NC_139965.1 coordinate 8,169,535, forward strand.
TTTACCATGTTCAAGTATGATTTACTATGATTCTAGCATGATTTACCATAGTTTACCATGATTTACCACGATTTACCATAGTGTACTATGATTTACTATAGTATACCATGATTTACCATGTTTTAGTATGATTTACTATGATTCAAGGTTGATTTACCATAGTTTACCATGATTTAGTCAAAAGAGCCAAGTCCCATCTCTATACTATGTTTTGATGCAGAGATATACGTTTTGCTAAACGGTTGCTAGGATACTCTCTTTGGTTGCTATGGAGTTACTTGGCAGCTGCCAATGATGAAATTCCAAAGGCTTCTTGTCAGTATGAAAGATATAAACCAACTCCCATGCCTCTGTGACATTCAGAATGGAAGATATCCCTCTTTGGATTTTGGTTGCTAGGGTACTCCGTTTGGTTGCTATGGAGTTACTTGGCAGCTGCCAATGATGCAATTGCAAAGGTTTCTTGTCACTATGAATGATATAAACCAACTCCCATGCCTCTGTGACATTCAGAATGTAAGATATCCCTCTTTGGATTTTGGTTGCTAGGGTACTCTGTTTGGTTGCTAGGGAGTGTCTTGGCAGCTGCCAATCATGAAACTCATAGGCTGCTTGTCAATATGAATGATATAAACCAACTACCTTGCCTCTGCGACATTCAGAATGGAAGATATCCCTCTTTGGATTTTGGTTGCTAGGGTACTCTGTTTGGTTGCTATGGAGTTGCTTGACAGCTGCCACTGATGATACTGCAAAGGCTTCTTGTCACTATGAATAAAATAAACAAACTCCCATGCCTCTGTGACATTCAGAATGGAAGATATCCCTCTTTGGATTTTGGTTGCTAGGGTACTCTTTTTGGTTGCTAGGGAGTGGCTTGGCAGCTGCCAATGATGCAATTCCAAAGGCTTCTTGTCAGTATGAATGATATAAACCAACTCCCATGCCTCTGTGACATTCAGAATGGAAGATATCCCTCTCTGGAGTTTGGTTGCTAGGGTAATCTGTTTGGTTGCTATGGAGTTGCTTGACAGCTGCCAATCATGAAACTCCAGAGGCTGCTTGTCATTATGAATGATATAAAACAACTTCCATGCCTGTGTGACATTCAGAATGGAAGATATCCCTCTTTGGATTTTGGTTGCTAGGGTACTCTGATTGGTTGCTATGGAGTTACTTGGCAACTGCCAATGATAAATCTGCAAATACTTCTTGTCACTATGAATGATATAAACCAACTCCCATTCCTGTGTGACATTAAGAATGGAAGATATCCCTCTTTGGATTTTGGTTGCTAGGGTACTCTGTTTGGTTGCTATGGAGTTGCTTGACAGCTGCCACTGATGAAACTGCAAAGGCTTCTTGTCACTGTGAATGATATAAACCAACTCCCATGCCTCTGTGACATTCAGACTGGAAGATATCCCTCTTTGGATTTTGGTTGCTAGGGTACTCTGATTGGTTGCTAGGGAGTGGCTTGGCAGCTGCCAATCATGAAACTCCAAAGGCTTCTTGTCACTATGAATTTTATAAACCAACCCCCATCTCTATACGATGCTCTGATACAGAGATATAGGTCTTGCTAAATAGTTGCTAGGGTACTCTGTTTGGTTGCTATGGAGTGGCTTGGCAGCTGCTAATGCTGAAACTCCAAAGGCTGCTTTTTCAGTATGAATGATATAAACCAACTCCCATGCCTCTGTCATATTCAGAATAGAAGATATCCCTCTAGGATTTTGGTTGCTAAGGTGCTCGACAATGGTTGCTAGGGAGGGGCTAGGAAGTGTTGAGGTGATTCATGATTGGCCATTTGATGCCCTGAGTGAAACGAGACCACCTTTGTGTTTATATGATCTACTAGAGCGTTTCTAGACGTTTCTAGGGTGTTCAGGATGGTTGCTAAGGTATTTTTGGTAGTTGCTATGGTGTTACTAGGTGGTTGGTAGTTGTCAAAGATGTGGTTACTATGGAGTTTTTATAGAGTTATTAAAATCTTTAATAACGAGTGCCTTCAGTACGGCACTCGGCCTGCGGCCTCGTGCCTATGGCCGATTAGGCACAAGCATGGAGCGATATCGCAAGGCCACGAGTGTAATATTGCTTTAAAAAATACAAAAAAATGTACAAATTTATTTTTTTTGGTTTAGGATGGTTGCTAGGGAGCTCTTAGTGGTTGCTAGGGTGCTGTAACTGGTTTCTAGGGTGTGGCTATGAAGATTTTAGGCCATTACTTATTGGCTGCTTGATAATATAAATTCTCTGAGGGAGAGAGAGACGGAGAGACGCAGGGGTGTCAGGCCCTTTGGAGTCTGTGTGTGTGAAAACGTCGGTTTGGATTCAAATGTTTTTAGAACTCCCCATGTTAAGTCAATGGGACTTTTTTGGCCGCTTTTTCGTCCGCTGTGCGAACATCGTACACCCGATCGCTTAGAAAAGTCATAGCACACCTCTCCTCAATGAGCCGGTCGATTTGACACCTCACTCAGGGGTCTGTGACAAACGGTGCGGGGCGAGTTACGCGCCAAACTTTTGTCCGGAATAATAAGAAAAAGAAGAAGAATAACTAGAATGTACATTTCCTGAAGAAAATGTGAAGTGGTGCTTGCAGTGGCAAAACTCGCCACTCGGTTGCTAGGGTGTTGTACTTGATTGCATACGAGCCAACAACCACGTCTGTACGATGTTGTGGAGCTGAAATATGGCTTCTATATGTTGCAATATGGTTGCTAGGTGGCTCTAAATGGTTGCTAGGGTGTGAATACACAGTTACCATGGTGATATTTACAGACTGTTTTCCAACCGAAACTAATGAGCCAACCCCCATCTCTATACAATATTCTGATGCAGAGATGTAGGTCTTGTAAAATGGTTGCTAGGGTACTCTGTTTGGTTGCTATGGAGGTGCTTGGCAGCTGCTAATGATGAAACTACAAAGGCTTTTTGTCAGTATGAATGATATAAACCAACTCCCATCTCTATACGATGTTCTGATGCAGAGATATACGTTTTGCTAAACGGTTGCTAGGGTACTCTATTTGGTTGCTAGCGAGTGGCTTGTCAGCTGCCAATCATGAAACTCTAAAGGCTTCTTGTCACTATGAATGATATAAACCAACTCCCATGTCTCTGCGACATTCAGAATGGAAGATATGCCTCTTTGGATTTTGGTTGCTAGGATACTCTGTTTGGTTGCTATGTAGTTACTTGGCAGCTGCCAATGATGCAATTCCAAAGGCTTCTTGTCACTATGAATGATATAAACCAACTCCCATGCCTCTGTGACATTCAGAATGGAAGATATCCCTCTTTGGATTTTGGTTGCTAGGGTACTCTATTTGGTTGCTATGGAGTTGCTTGACAGCTGCCAATGATGAAACTGCAAAGGCTTCTTGTTATTATGAATGATATAAACCAACTCCCATGCTTCTGTGACATTCAGAATGGAAGATATCCCTCTTTGGATTTTGGTTGCTAGGGTACTCTGTTTGGTTGCTAGGGAGTGGCTTGGCAGCTGCTAATCATGAAACTCCAAAGGCTGCTTGTCAGTATGAATGATATAAACCAACTCCCATGTCTCTGTGACATTCAGAATGGAAGATATGCCTCTTTGGATTTTGGTTGCTAGGGTACTCTGTTTGGTTGCTATGGAGTTACTTGGCAGCTGCAAATGATGAAATTCCAAAGGCTTCTTGTCAGTATGAATGATATAAACCAACTCCCATGCCTCTGTGACATTCAGAATGGAAGATATCCCTCTTTGGATTTTGGTTGCTAGGGTACTCTGTTTGTTTGCTAGGGAGTGTCTTGTAAGCTGCCAATCATGAAACTCCAAAGGCTGCTTGTCAGTATGAATGATATAAACCAACTCCCATGCCTCTGCGACATTCAGAATGAAAGATATACCTCTTTGGATTTTGGTTGCTAGGGTACTCTGTTTGGTTGCTATGGGGTTACTTGGCAGCTGCTAATGATGAAACTGCAAAGGCTTCTTGTTAGTATAAATTATATAAACCAACTCCCATCTCTATACGATGTTCTGATACAGAGATATACGTTTTGCTAAACGGTTGCTAGGGTACTCTGTTTGGTTGCTAGGGAGTGGCTTGGCAGCTGCCAATGATGAAACTGCAAAGGCTTCTTGTCACTATGAATTATATAAACCAACTCCCATTTCTCTGTGACATTCAGAATGGAAGATATACCTCTTTGGATTTTGGTTGCTAGTGTACTCTGTTTGGTTGCTATGGAGTAGCTTGGCAGACACCAATCATGAAACTCCAAATGCTGCTTGTCAGTATGAATGAAATAAACCAACTCCCATGCCTCTGAGACATTCAGAATGGAAGATATGCCTCTTTGGATTTTGGTTGCTAGCGTAATCTGTTTGGTTGCTATGGAGTTGCTTGACAGCTGCCAATGATGAAACTGCAAAGGCTTCTTGTCACTATGAATGATATAAACCAACTCCCATGCCTCTGTGACATTCAGAATGGAAGATATCCCTCTTTGGATTTTGGTTGTTAAGGTGCTCGACATTGGTTGCTAGGGAGGGGCTAGGAAGTGTTGAGGTGATTCATGATTGGCTGTTTGCTGCCCCGAGTCAACTGAGACCACCCCCATGTTTCTATGACAATTCAGTCCGGAGATATCCCTTTGATCTCTTTCAATGGAAGTCTATGGGACTTGTTGCTAAGGTGCTCTAAATGGTTGCTAGGGCGTGGCTTGATAGCTTCACCATGATCCTGAGAGACTGATTGGTCGTCTGAGTAAAATGAGCCCGCCCCCTTGTCTCTATGACACTGTGATCCAGAGCTACGTTCAATACAAAATCCCTATGCAATGTGTAGGACGGCCCATGAAATGTACATGGGCCTACACCATTGTAAGTCAATGGGAAACTTTGGGACGCTCCTGCCCCCCAGGGGTGCAACTTTTACCCCATTGTGAGGTATGTTTTTACAGAGCCTGTCAGCCTCTTCAATTGTGGCAAATCACACGTTTCTCCGAAATCCTCGCTCAGAGCTACGAGTGGTCAAAGTTCGTTGCAATGTTAAGTCAATGGGACTTTTTTGGCTTTTCGTTCGCACCTGGGGCGAACACTGTACCCCCGATCTCTTAGAAAAGTCAGTGGACACTTCTCCTCAATAGGCCGCACGATTTGACGCCTCATTCATGGGTCTGTGACAAAAGCTGCGGGAGGAGGAGTGCCCCAAAATTTTTCCCGGAATAGTAAGAATGTAATACTAGAAAAATTTAAATGGGGAACCTTTGGGACGCTCCTGCCCCCCAGGGGTGCAACTTTTACCCCATTGTGAGGTATGTTCTTACAGAGCCTGTCAGCCTCTTCAAATGTGGCAAATCACACGTTTCTCCGAAATCCTCGCTCAGAGCTACGAGTGGTCAAAGTTCGTCGCAATGTTAAGTCAATGGGACTTTTTTGGCCGCTTTTTCGCCCCTGGGGCGAACACCGCACCCCCGATCGCTTATAAAAGTCATAGCACACCTCTCCTTAATGAGCCGGTCGATTTGACACCTCACTCAGGGGTCTGTGACAAACGGTGCGGGGCGAGTTACGCGCCAAACTTTTGTCCGGAATAATAAGAAAAACTAGAATGTACATTTCCTGAAGAAAATGTGAAATGGTGCTTGCAGTGGCAAAACTCTCCACTCGGTTGCTAGGGTGTTGTACATGATTGCATACGAGCCAACAACCATGTCTGTACGATGTTGTGGAGCTGAAATATGGCTTCTATATGTTGCAATATGGTTGCTAGGGTGTGAATACACAGTTACCATGGTGATATTTACAGACTGTTTTACAACTGAAACTAATGAGCCAACCCCCATCTCTATACAATATTCTGATGCAGAGATGTAGGTCTTGTAAAATGGTTGCTAGGGTACTCTGTTTGGTTGCTATGGAGTTGCTTGGCAGCTGCTGCTGATGAAACTGCAAAGGCTTCTTGTCAGTATGAATGATATAAACCAACTCCCATCTCTATACGATGTTCTGATGCAGAGATATACGTTTTGCTAAACGGTTGCTAGGGTACTCTGTTTGGTTGCTAGGGAGTAGCTTGGCAGCTGCCAATCATGAAACTCCAAAGGCTGCTTGTCAGTATGAATGATATAATCCAACTCTCATGCCTCTGCGACATACAGAATGGAAGATATCCCTCTTTGGATATTGGTTGCTAGGGTACTCTGTTTGGTTGCTAGGGAGTGGCTTGTCAGCTGCCAATCATGAAACTCCAAAGGCTGCTTGTCAGTATGAATGATATAAACCAACTCCCATGGCTCTGCGACATTCAGAATGGAAGATATGCCTCTTTGGATTTTGGTTGCTAGGGTACTCTGTTTGGTTGCTATGGAGTTACTTGGCAGCTGCCAATGATGCAATTCCAAAGGCTTCTTGTCACTATGAATGATATAAACCAACTCCCATGCCTCTGTGACATTCAGAATGGAAGATATCCCTCTTTGGATTTTGGTTGCTAGGATACTCTGTTTGGTTGCTAGGGAGTGGCTTGGCAGCTGCCACTGATGAAACTGCAAAGGCTTCTTGTCATTATGAATTATATAAACCAACTCCCATGCCTCTGTGACATTCAGAATGGAAGATATCCCTCTTTGTATTTTGGTTGCTAGGGTACTCTGTTGGTTGCTAGGGAGTGGCTTGGCAGCTGCCAATCATGAAACTTCAAAGGCTGCTTGTCAGTATGAATGATATAAACCAACTCCAATCTCTATACGATGTTCTGATACAGAGATATTCGTTTTGCTAAACGGTTGCTAGGGTACTCTGTTTGGTTGCTAGGGAGTGGCTTGGCAGTTGCCAATGATGAATCTGCAAAGGCTTCTTGTCACTATGAATGATATAAACCATCTCCCATTTCTCTGTGACATTCAGAATGGCAGATATCCCTCTTTGTATTTTGGTTGCTAAGGTACTCTGTTTGGTTGCTATAGAGTGGCTTGGCAGATGCCAATTATGAAACTGCAAAAGCTTCTTGTCACTATGAATGATATAAACCAACTCCCATGCCTCTGTGATATTCATAATGGAAGATATCCCTCTTTGGATTTTGGTTGCTAAGGTGTTCGACAATGGTTGCTAGGGAGGGGCTAGGAAGTGTTGAGGTGATTCATGATTGGCTGTTTGCTGCCCCGAGTCAAATGAGACCACCCCCATGTTTCTATGACAATTCAGTCCGGAGATATCTCTTTGAACTCTTTCAATGGAAGTCTATGGAACTTGTTGCTAAGGGGCTCTAAATGGTTGCTAGGGCGTGGCTTGATAGCTTCACAATGATCCTGAGAGACTGATTGGTCGTCTGAGTAAAATGAGCCCGCCCCCTTGTCTCTATGACACTGTGATCAGGAGCTATGTTCAATACAAAATCCCTATGCAATTTACCATAGTAGGAAAAGCATGTGAGTTTCACAGGACGTTCCTTCCCCATAGTAAGTCAATGGGGCAACTTTGGGCAGCTTCTGCCCCCCAGGGCTACAACTTTTACCCCATTGTGAGGTATGTTCTTACAGAGCCTGTCAGCCTCTTCAAATGTGGCAAATCACAAGTTTATGTGAAATCCTCGCTCTGAGCTAGGAGTCGTCAAAGTTTGTCGCAATGTTAAGTCTATGGGACTTTTTTGGCCGCTTTTTCGCCCCTGGGGCAAACATCGCACCCCCGATCGCTTATAAAAGTCATAGCACACCTCTCCTCAATGAGCCGGTCGATTTGACACCTCACTCAGGGGTCTGAGACAAACGGTGCGGGACGAGTTACGCGCCAAACTTTGTCCAGAATAAAAATAAGAATAACTAGATGCGAAAGTTCGTCGAGACAAACTTTAAGTTGGCTTGAGAAAGTTTGGACCAGAAAGTTTTTTGCTAGGCGGTTGCTAGGGTATTCTGAGTGGTTGCTAGGCGGTTGCTAGGATATTTCTGGTGGTTGCTAGGGTCTTTTGGGTGGTTGCTAGGCGGTTGCTAGGGTGTTTTGGGTGGTTGCTAGGGTGTTCTGGGTGGTTGCTAGGCGGTTGCTAGGGTGTTCTGGGTGGTTACTAGGGTGTTCTGGGTGGTTGCTAGGCGGTTGCTAGGATATTTTGGGTGGTTGCTAGGGTCTTTTGGATGGTTTATAGGCGGTTGCTAGGGTATTTTAGGTGGTTGCTAGGGTATTTTAGGTGGTTGCTAGGGTATTCTGGGTGGTTGCTAGGCGGTTGCTAGGGTATTTTGGGTGGTTGCTAGGGTCTTTTGGGTAGTTGCTAGGCGGTTTCTAAGATATTTTCGGTGGTTGCTAGGGTCTTTTGGGTGGTTGCTAGGCGGTTGCTAGGGTATTTTGGGTGGTTGCTAGGGTGTTCTGGGTGGTTGCTAGGCGGTTGCTAGGGTGTTCTGGGTGGTAACTAGGGTGTTCTGGGTGGTTGCTAGGCGGTTGCTAGGATATTTTGGGTGGTTGCTAGGGTCTTTTGGGTGGTTGATAGGCGGTTGCTAGGGTATTTTAGGTGGTTGCTAGGGTATTTTAGGTGGTTGATAGGGTATTCTGGGTGGTTGCTAGGCGGTTGCTAGGGCATTTTGGGTGGTTGCTAGGGTCTTTTGGGTAGTTGCTAGGCGGTTTCTAAGATATTTTCGGTGGTTGCTAGGGTCTTTTGGGTGGTTGCTAGGCGGTTGCTAGGGTATTTTGGGTGGTTGCTAGGGTGTTCTGGGTGGTTGCTAGGCGGTTGTAGGGTGTTCTGGGTGGTTGCTAGGCGGTTGCTAGGATATTTTGGGTGGTTGCTAGGGTGTTCTGGGTGGTTGTTAGGCAGTTGCTAGGGTGTTCTGAGTGGTTGCTATGGTGTTGCTAGGCGGTTGCTAAGGTATTCTGGGTGGTTGCTAGGCGGTTGCTAGGGTGTTATGGGTGGTTGCTATGGTGTTGCTAGGCGGTTGCTAGGGTGTTCTGGGTTGTTGCTAGGCAGTTGCTAGGTGTTCTGGGTGGTTGCTAGGCAGTTGCTAGGGTGTTCTGGCTGTTTGCTAGGTGTTCTGGGTGGTTGCTAGGCAGTTGCTAGGTGTTCTGGGGGGTTGCTAGGCAGTTGCTAGGGTGTTCTGGGTGGTTGCTAGGGTATATTTGGTGGTTACTAGAGCATTTCTAGATGTTGCTAGGGTGTTCAAGATGGTTGCTAAGGTATTTTTGGTAGTTGCTATGGTGTTACTAGGTGGTTGGTAGTTGTCAAAGATGGTTACTATGGAGTTTTTATAGAGTTCTTAAAATCTTTAATAACGAGTGCCTTCAGTACGGCACTCGGCCTGCGGCCTCGTGCCTATGGCCGAATAGGCACAAGCATGGAGCAATATCGCAAGGCCACGAGTGTAATATTGCGTTAAAAAATACAAAAAAATGTAAAAAAAAAAATTTTTTGGTTTAGGGTGGTTGCTAGGGAGCTCTTAGTGGTTGCTAGGGTGCTGAAACTGGTTGCTATGGTGTGGCTATGAAGATTTTAGGCCATTACTTATTGGTTGCTTGATAATATAAATCCTCTGAGGGAGAGAGAGAGGGAGAGACGCAGGGCTGTCAGGCCCTTTGGAGTCTGTGTGTGTGAAAACGGCAGTTTGGATTCAAATGTTTTTAGAACTCCCCAATGTAAGTCAATGGGAGTTTTTCCGAGTTTTGATCGTCATTTTTAGGAAAACCGTAAGTCCGATCAGTCTGAAAAGATATAGCAACGCGAGTCAGATCAGTTTGAGTGTCTGAGCCGAGTTTGGAGTATGTAGAGTTAAAGCTCTAGGAGGAGTTTCATATAGAAATTTTAGTCTCGGAATAATAATAATAACTAGAATGTACATTTCCTGAAGAAAATGTGAAGTGGTGCTTGCAGTGGCAAAACTCGCCACTCGGTTGCTAGAGTGTGGTACATGATTGCATACGAGCCAACAAACATGTCTGTACGATGTTCTGGTGCTGAGATATGGCTTATTCATGTTGTTCAGGTGGTTGCTAGGGTGTTGCTAGGGTGTTCTGTGTGGTTGCTAGGGCTTTGCTAGGTGGTTGCTAGGGTGTTCTGGGTGGTTGCTATGGTGTTGCTAGGCGGTTGCTAGGGTATTCTGGGTGGTTGCTAGGGCGTTGCTAGGGTATTCTGGGTGGTTGCTATGGTGTTGCTAGGCGGTTGCTAGGGTATTTGGGGTGGTTGCTATGGTGTTGCTAGGCGGTTGCTAGGGTATTCTGGGTGGATGCTAGGCGGTTGCTAGGGTATTCTTGGTGGTTGCTAGGGCGTTGCTAGGCAGTTGCTAGGGTGTTCTGGGTGGTTGCTATGATGTTGCTAGGCGGTTGCTAGGGTATTATGGGTGGTTGCTAGGCGGTTGCTAGGGTATTCTTGGTGGTTGCTAGGCAGTTGCTAGGGTGTTCTGGGTGGTTGCTATGGTGTTGCTAGGCGGGTGCTAGGGTATTCTGGGTGGTTGCTATGGCGTTGCTAGGCAGTTGCTAGGCAGTTGCTAGGGTGTTCTGGGTGGTTGCTATGGTGTTGCTAGGCGGTTGCTAGGGTATTCTGGGTGGTTGCTAGGGCGTTGCTAGGCAGTTGCTAGGGTATTCTGGGTGGTTGCTAGGCGGTTGCTAGGGTATTCTTGGTGGTTGCTAGGGCGTTGCTAGGCAGTTGCTAGGGTGTTCTGGGTGGTTGCTATGGTGTTGCTAGGCGGTTGCTAGGGTATTCTGGGTTGTTGCTAGGGCGTTGCTAGGTAGTTGCTAGGGTGTTCTGGGTGGTTGTTATGGTGTTGCTAGGCGGTTGCTAGGGTATTCTGGGTGTTTGCTAGGGCGTTGCTAGGCGGTTGCTAGGGTATTCTGGGTGGTTGCTATGGTGTTGCTAGGTGGTTGCTAGGGTATTCTGGGTGGTTGCTAGGCGGTTGCTAGGGTATTCTTGGTGGTTGCTATGCAGTTGCTAGGGTATTCTGGGTGGTTGCTAGGTCGTTGCTAGGCAGTTGCTAGGGTGTTCTGGGTGGTTGCTATGGTGTTGCTAGGCAGTTGCTATGGTATTCTGGGTGGATGCTAGGGCGTTGCTAGGGTGTTCTGGGTGGTTGCTAGGCAGTTGCTAGGTGTTCTGGGTGGTTACTAGGCAGTTGCTAGGTGTTCTGGGTGGTTGCTAGGCAGTTGCTAGGATGTTCTGGGTGGTTGCTAGAGTTTTTTGGTGGTTACTAGAGCATTTCTAGACGTTGCTAGGGTGTTCAGGGTGGTTGCTAAGGTATTTTTGTTAGTTGCTATGGTGTTACTAGGTGGTTGGTAGTTGTCAAATATGGTTACTATGGAGTTTTTATAGAGTTGTTAAAATCTTGAATAACGAGTGCCTTCAGTACGGCACTCGGCCTGCGGCCTCGTGCCTATGGCCGAATAGGCACAAGCATGGAGCAATATCGCAAGGCCACGAGAGTAAAATTGCTTTAAAAAAAAAAAAAAAATGTAAAAAAATGTTTTTTTTTGGTTTAGGGTGGTTGCTAGGTGCTGAAACTGGTTGCTAGGGTGTGGCTATGAAGATTTTAGGCCATTATTTATTGGCTGCTTGATAATATAAATCCTCTGAGGGAGAGACGCAGGGCTGTCAGGCCCTTTGGAGTCTGTGTGTGTGAAAACGTCGGTTGGGATTCAAATATTTTTAGAACTCCCAATGTAAAGTCAATGGGACTTTTTTGGCCGCTTTTTCGTCCGCTGTGCGAACATCGTACACCCGATCGCTTAGAAAAGTCATAGCACACCTCTCCTCAATGAGCCGCTCGATTTGACGCCTCACTCAGGGGTCTGTGACAAACGGTGCGGGGCGCATTACGCGCCAAACTTTTGTCCAGAATAATAAAAAGAAGTAAAAGAATAACTAGAATGTACATTTCCTGAAGAAAATGTGAAGTGGTGCTTGCAGTGGCAAAATTCGCCACTGGGCAGATGCTAACACAATTGACATGTTGTGATACCATGATATACCACATTTTAGCATTATTTACCACGATTTACCATGTTTCTAAGATGATTTATTACAATTTAACATATTCCAGCATTATTTACTATGATTAACATGTTGTTAGAATGATGTTAGCAGGATTAGCATGTTGTTAGCATGATTAGCATGTTGGTTGGATGATGCTAGCATGATTAGCATGTTGCTAGCATTATGCTAGCTTGATTAGCATGTTGCTAGCATGATTAGCTTGGTGCTAGCATTATGCTAGCTTGATTAGCATGTTGCTAGCATAATGTTAGCATTATTAGCATGTTGTTAGCATGATGCTAGCTTGATTAGCATTATGCTAGCTTGATTAGCATGTTGTTAGCGTGATGCTAGCTTTATTAGCATGTTGGTAGCCTAATGCTAGCATGATTAGCATGTTGCTAGCATGATGCTAGCTTGATTAGCATGATGCTAGCATTATGCTAGCTTGATTAGCATGTTGTTAGCATGATGCTAGCTTTATTAGCATGTTGGTAGCCTAATGCTAGCATGATTAGCATGTTGCTAGCATGATGCTAGCTTGATTAGCATGTTGCTAGCATGATTAGCATGTTGCTAGCATGATGCTAGCTTGATTTAGCATGTTGCTAGCATAATGCTAGCATGATTAGCATGTTGCTAGCATTATGCTAGCTTGATTAGCATGATGCTACCATTATGTTAGCTTGATTAGCATGTTGTTAGCATGATGTTAGCTTTATTAGCATGTTGGTAGCATAATGCTAGCATGATTAACATGATGCTAGCATGATGCTAGCTTTATTAGCATGTTGGTAGCATAATGCTAGCATGATTAGCATGATGCTAGCATGATGCTAGCTTGATTAGCATGTTGCTAGCATGATGCTAGCTTGATTAGCATGTTGCCAGCATGTTTTTAGCAAGATGCTGTTGCCAGGTGGTTGCTAGGGTGTTCTGAGTGGTTGCTATGGTGTTGCTAGGCAGTTGCTAAGGTGTTCTGGGTGGTTGCTAGGCAGTTGCTAGGGTATTCTTGGTGGTTGCTAGGCAGTTGCTAGGGTGTTCTGGGTGGTTGCTATGGTGTTGCTAGGCAGTTGCTATGGCATTTTGGGTGGATACTAGGGCAGTGCTAGGCAGTTGCTAGGGTGTTCTGGTTGGTTGCTAGGTGTTCTGGGTGGTTGCTAGGCAGTTGCTAGGTGTTCTAGGTGGTTGCTAGGCAGTTGCTAGGGTGTTCTGGGTGCTTGCTAGAGTTTTTTGTGGTTACTAGAGCATTTCTAGACGTTGCTAGGGTGTTCAGGGTGGTTGCTAAGGTGTTTTTGTTAGTTGCTATGGTGTTACTAGGTGGTTGGTAGTTGTCAAATATGGTTACTATGGAGTTTTTATAGAGTTCTTAAAATCTTTAATAACGAGTGCCTTTTGTACGGCACTCGGCCTGCGGCCTCGTGCCTATGGCCGAATAGGCACAAGCATGGAGCGATATCGCAAGGCCACGAGAGTAAAATTGCTTTAAAAAATAAAAAAAAATAAAAAAATGTTTTTTTTTGGTTTAGGGTGGTTGCTAGGGAGCTCTTAGTGGTTGCTAGGGTGCTGAAACTGGTTGCTAGGGTGTGGCTATGAAGATTTTGGGCCATAACTTATTGGCTGCTTGATAATATAAATCCTCTGAGGGAGAGAGAGAGGGAGAGACGCAGGGGTGTCAGGCCCTTTGGAGTGGTGTGTGTGTGAAAACGTCGGTTGGGATTCAAATATTTTTAGAACTCCCAATGTAAAGTCAATGGGACTTTTTTGGCCGCTTTTTCGTCCGCTGTGTGAACATCGTACACCCGATCGCTTAGAAAAGTCATAGCACACCTCTCCTCAATGAGCCGCTCGATTTGACACCTCACTCAGGGGTCTGAGACAAACGGTGCGGGGCGAGTTACGCGCCAAACTTTGTCCAGAATAAAAATAAGAATAACTAGAATGTACATTTCCTGAAGAAAATGTGAAGTGGTGCTTGCAGTGGCAAAATTCGCCACTGGGCAGATGCTAACACAATTACCATGTTGTGATACCATGATATACCACGCTTTAGCATTATTTACCACGATTTACCATGATTCTAAGATGATTTACTACGATTTACAACATTCCAGCATGATTTACTATGATTAACATGTTGTTAGAATGATGCTAGCATGATTAGCATGTTGTTAGCATGATTAGCATGTTGGTTGGATGATGCTAGCATGATTAGCATGTTGCTAGCATGCTTTTAACAAGATGCTAGCATGATTAGCATTTTGCTAGCATGTATTTAGCTAGATGCTAACATGATTAGCATTTTACTAACATTATACTAGCTTGATTAGCATGTTGCTAGCATAATGCTAGTATGATTAGCATGTATCTAGCATGATGCTAGCTTGATCAGCATGTTGCTAGCATAATGCTAGCTTGATTAGCATGTTGCTAGCATAATGCTAGCATGATTAGCATGTTGCTAGCTTGATTAGCATGATGCTAGCATTATGCTAGCTTGATTAGCATGTTGTTAGCATGATGCTAGCTTTATTAGCATGTTGGTAGCCTAATGCTAGCATGATTAGCATGTTGCTAGCATGATGCTAGCTTGATTAGCATTTTGCTAGCATGATTAGCATGTTGCTAGCATGATGCTAGCTTGATTAGCATGTTGCTAGCATAATGCTAGCATGATTAGCATGTTGCTAGCATGATGCTAGCTTGATTAGCATGATGCAAGCATTATGCTAGCTTGATTAGCATGTTGTTAGCATGATGTTAGCTTTATTAGCATGTTGGTAGCATAATGCTAGCATGATTAGCATGTTGCTAGCATGATGCTAGCTTGATTAGCATGTTGCTAGCATGATTAGCATGTTGCTAACATGATGCTAGTTTGATTAGCATGTTGCTAGCATGATGCTAGCTTGATTAGCATGTTGCCAGCATGTTTTTAGCAAGATGCTGTTGCCAGGTGGTTGCTAGGGTGTTCTGGGTGGTTGCTATGGTGTTGCTAGGCAGTTGCTAAGGTGTTCTGGGTGGTTGCTAGGCAGTTGCTAGGGTATTCTTGGTGGTTGCTAGGGCGTTGCTAGGTGGTTGCTAGGGTGTTCTGGGTGGTTGCTATGGTGTTGCTAGGCAGTTGCTATGGTATTTTGGGTGGATACTAGGGCATTGCTAGGCAGTTGCTAGGGTGTTCTGGTTGGTTGCTAGGTGTTCTGGGTGGTTGCTAGGCAGTTGCTAGGTGTTCTAGGTGGTTGCTAGGCAGTTGCTATGGTGTTCTGGGTGCTTGCTAGAGTTTTTTGTGGTTACTAGAGCATTTCTAGACGTTGCTAGGGTGTTCAGGGTGGTTGCTAAGGTGTTTTTGTTAGTTGCTATGGTGTTACTAGGTGGTTGGTAGTTGTCAAATATGGTTACTATGGAGTTTTTATAGAGTTCTTAAAATCTTTAATAACGAGTGCCTTCTGTACGGCACTCGGCCTGCGGCCTCGTGCCTATGGCCGAATAGGCACAAGCATGGAGCGATATCGCAAGGCCACGAGAGTAAAATTGCTTTAAAAAATATTTAAAAAATAAAAAAATGTTTTTTTTTGGTTTAGGGTGGTTGCTAGGGAGCTCTTAGTGGTTGCTAGGGTGCTGAAACTGGTTGCTAGGGTGTGGCTATGAAGATTTTGGGCCATAACTTATTGGCTGCTTGATAATATAAATCCTCTGAGGGAGAGAGAGAGGGAGAGACGCAGGGGTGTCAGGCCCTTTGGAGTGGTGTGTGTGTGAAAACGTCGGTTGGGATTCAAATATTTTTAGAACTCCCAATGTAAAGTCAATGGGACTTTTTTAGCCGCTTTTTCGTCCGCTGTGCGAACATCGTACACCCGATCGCTTAGAAAAGTCATAGCACACCTCTCCTCAATGAGCCGCTCGATTTGACGCCTCACTCAGGGGTCTGTGACAAACGGTGCGGGGCGAGTTTCGCGCCAAACTTTTGTGTGGAAGAATAATAATAAGAAGAAGAAAAATAATAAGTATGAGCAATAACAATAGTGATGCCTTGCTTTCAGCAAGCACCACTAATAATAAGTATGAGCAATAACAATAGTGATGCTTTCAAAAAAGCACCACTAACTAGATGCGAAAGTTCGTCGAGACAAACTTTAAGTTGGCTTGAGAAAAGTTTGGAGCAGAACGTTTTTTGCTAGGCAGTTGCTAGGATGTTATGGGTGGTTGCTATGGTGTTGCTATGGTATTTTGGGCGGTTGCTAGGGTGTTCTGGGTGGTTGCTAGGGTATTTTGGGTGGTTGCTAGGGTATTCTGGGTGGTTGCTAGGCGGTTGCTAGGGTTTTCTGGGTGGTTGCTAGGCTGTTTTGGGTGGTTGCTAGGGTATTCTGGGTGGTTGCTAGGCGGTTGCTAGGATATTTCTGATGGTTGCTAGGGTCTTTTGGGTGGTTGCTAGGCGGTTGCTAGGATATTTTAGGTGGTTGCTAGGGTCTTTTGGGTGGTTGCTAGGTGGTTGCTAGGGTCTTTTGGGTGGTTGCTAGGTGGTTGCTAGGATGTTTTGGGTGGTTGCTAGGGTCTTTTGGGTGGTTGCTAGGCGGTTGCTAGGGTGGTTTGGGTGGTTGCTAGGATATTTTGGGTGGTTGCTAGGGTCTTTTGGGTGGTTGCTAGGCGGTTGCTAGGGTGTTTTGGGTGGTTGCTAGGGTCTTTTGGGTGGTTGCTAGGGTATTTTGGGTGGTTGCTAGGGTGTTCTCGGTGGTTGCTAGGGTCTTTTGGGTGGTTGCTAGGCGTTGCTAGGGTGTTTTGGGTGGTTGCTAGGGTCTTTTGGGTGGTTGCTAGGGTGTTCTGGGTGGTTGCTAGGGTGTTCTGGGTGGTTGCTAGGGTCTTTTGGGTAGTTGCTAGGCAGTTGCTAGGATATTTTGGGTAGTTGCTAGGGTCTTTTGGATGGTTGCTAGGCAGTTGCTAGGATATTTCGGTGGTTGCTAGGGTCTTTTGGGTGGTTGCTAGGCGGTTGCTAGGGTATTTTGGGTGGTTGCTAGGGTCTTTTGGGTGGTTGCTAGGCGGTTGCTAGGGTCTTTTGGGTGGTTGCTAGGGTGGTTGCTAGGTGGTTGCTAGGGTGTTATGGGTGGTTGCTAGGCTGTTCTGGGTGGTTGCTAGGCGGTTGCTAAGGTATTCAGGGCGGTTGATATGGTGTTACTAGGTGGCTGGTAGTTGTCACAGATGGTTACTATGGAGTTTTTATAGAGTTCTTAGCATGATCTTGGCATGATTTAACACTTAACTAATCACTACTAGCATGTAGCTATTCACTGCTAGCATGTGTAGTATGTTGGAAGTGCTGTTTGCTAGCATGAGTCAAAAGAGCCAAACCTCATCTCTATACGATGTTCTGATACAGAGATATAGGTCTTACAAAACGGTTGCTAGGGTACTCGAGTTTGGTTGCTATGGAGTTGCTTGGGAGCTGGAAGATTTAAACTTAAGAAGTTTATAGTGGTTTGAAGTTTACAGTAGTTTGAAGTTTGACAGATAGATAAATAAGTTAGATAGACACACACACACACACACAAACACACACACACACACACACACACTAACTCGCTCACACACTCACTCATAAACTCAGTGTGTGTGTCTGAGTTTAGAGTTTATAAGTGTATAAATTGATGAGTTTATAAGTGTATGAGTTCTTGAGTTTTGAGTTTATAAGTTTAAATCAGTTTAGAGTTTATAAGTTTAAATGAGATTAAGAGTTCAGAGTTTATTAATTTATGAGTTTAAGAGTTCATAAGTTTATGAATTCATGAGTTTATAAGTTAATTAGTTTATAAGTGTTTATAGTTTAGAGTTTATTAGTTTAAATGAGTCTCAATGGCTCATATAGTATATAGAACGGCAGTTTGGTTTAGTCTTCAAGGTGTTTAGATTTAAATTTTTGTCGGTTTGAATTTTTTAGAACTCCCCAATGTAAGTCAATGGGAGTTTTTGAATGAGTTTTTTCGAGTTTTGATCGTCATTTTTAGGAAAACCGTAAGTCCGATCAGTCTGAAAAGATATAGCATACCGAGTCAGATCAGTCTGAGTGTCCGAGCCGAGTTTGGAGTATGTAGAGTTAAAGCTCTAGGAGGAGTTTGATATAGATTTTTTTAGGGTCAGAAGAATAATAATAACTAGATGCGAAAGTTCGTCGAGACAAACTTTAAGTTGGCTTGAGAAAGTTTGGACCGGAAAGTTTTTTGCTAGGCGGTTGTTATGATGTTATGGGTGGTCGCTATGGTGTTGCTAGGCGGTTGCTAAGGTATTCTGGGTGGTTGCTAGGCGGTTGCTAGGGTGTTTTGGGTGGTTGCTAGGGTGTTTTGGGTGGTTGCTAGGGTCTTTTGTGTGGTTGCTAGGCGGTTGCTAGGGTGTTCTGGGTGGTTGCTAGGCGGTTGCTAGGGTCTTTTGGGTGGTTGCTAGGCGGTTGCTAGGGTGTTTTGGGTGGTTGCTAGGATATTTTGGGTGGTTGCTAGAGTCTTTTGGGTGGTTGCTAGGCGGTTGCTAGGGTGTTATGGGTGGTTGCTATGGTGTTGCTAGGCGGTTGCTAAGGTATTTTGGTGGTTGCTAGGGTGTTCTGGGTGGTTGCTAGGCAGTTGCAAGGGTGTTATGGGTGGTTGCTATGGTGTTGCTAGGCGTTGCTAAGGTATTCTGGGTGGTTGCTAGGTGGTGGCTAGGGTGTTCTGGGTGGTTGCTAGGCTGTTTTGGGTGGTTGCTAGGGTCTTTTGGGTGGTTGCTAGGCGGTTGCTAGGGTGTTTTGGGTGGTTGCTAGGATATTTTGGGTGGTTGCTAGGCGGTTGCTAGGGTCTTTTGGATGTTGCTAGGGTCTTTTGGGTGGTTGCTAGGCGGTTGCTAGGGTATTTTGGGTGGTTGCTAGGGTCTTTTGGGTGGTTGCTAGGGTGTTCTGGGTGGTTGCTAGGCGGTTGCTAGGGTCTTTTGGGTGGTTGCTAGGCGGTTGCTAGGGTGTTCTGGGTTGTTGCTAGGCTGTTGTGGGTGGTTGCTAGGATATTCTGGGTGGTTGCTAGGCGGTTGCTAGGATATTTCTGGTGGTTGCTAGGGTCTTTTGGGTGGTTGCTAGGCGGTTGCTAGGATATTTTGGGTGGTTGCTAGGGTCTTTTGGGTGGTTGCTAGGCGGTTGCTAGGGTCTTTTGGGTGGTTGCTAGGCGGTTGCTAGGGTGTTTTGGGTGGTTGCTAGGGTCTTTTGGGTGGTTGCTAGGCGGTTGCTAGGGTGTTCTGGGGGGTTGCTATGGTATTCAGGGCGGTTGATATGGTGTTACTAGGTGGTTGGTAGTTGTCACAGATGGTTACTATGGAGTTTTTATAGAGTTCTTAGCATGATCTTGGCATGATTTAACACTTAACTAATCGCTATTAGCATGTAGCTATTCACTGCTAGCATATGTAGCATGTTGGAAGTGCTGTTTGCTAGCACGAGTCAAAAGAGCCAAACCTCATCTCTATACGATGTTCTGATACAGAGATATAGGTCTTACAAAACGGTTGCTAGGGTACTCGAGTTTGGTTGCTATGGAGTTGCTTGGGAGCTGGAAGATTTAAACTTAAGAAGTTTATAGTGGTTTTAAGTTTACAGTAGTCTACAGTAGTTTGAAGTTTGAGAGATAGATAAATAAGTTAGACACACACACACACACACACACACAAACAAACACACAAACACACAGACACACACACACACACACACACACCCACTAACTCGCTCACACACTCACTCATAAACTCAGTGTGTGTGTCTGAGTTTAGAGTTTATAAGTGTATAAATTGATGAGTTAATAAGTGTATGAGTTCTTGAGTTTTGAGTTTATAAGTTTAAATCAGTTTAGAGTTTATAAGTTTAAATGAGATTAAGAGTTCAAAGTTTATTAATTTATGAGTTTAAGAGTTCATAAGTTTATGAATTCATGAGTTTATAAGTTAATTAGTTTATAAGTGTTTATAGTTTATAGTTTATTAGTTTAAATGAGTCTCAATGGCTCATATAGTATATAGAACGGCAGTTTGGTTTAGTCTTCAAGGTGTTTAGATTTAAATTTTTGTCGGTTTGAATTTTTTAGAACTCCCCAGTGTAAGTCAATGGGAGTTTTTGAATGAGTTTTTTCGAGTTTTGATCGTCATTTTTAGGAAAACCGTAAATCCGATCAGTCTGAAAAGATATAGCATACCGAGTCAGATCAGTTTGAGTGTCTGAGCCGAGTTTGGAGTATGTAGAGTTAAAGCTCTAGGAGGAGTTTGATATAGATTTTTTTAGGGTCAGAAGAATAATAATAATAAGTTTAAATAGGATTTCAATATGTTGGCTTTCTCAAGCCAACTTAATAAGTTTAAATAGGATTTCAATATGTTGGCTTTCTCAAGCCAACTTAACTAGATGCGAAAGTTCGTCGAGACAAACTTTAAGTTGGCTTGAGAAAGTTTGGACCAGAACGTTTTTTGCTAGGCGGTTGCTAGGGTATTCTGAGTGGTTGCTAGGCGGTTGCTAGGATATTTCTGGTGGTTGCTAGGGTCTTTTGGGTGGTTGCTAGGCGGTTGCTAGGGTGTTTTGGGTGGTTGCTAGGGTGTTCTGGGTGGTTGCTAGGCGGTTGCTAGGGTATTCTGGGTGGTTACTAGGGTGTTCTGGGTGGTTGCTAGGCGGTTGCTAGGATATTTTGGGTGGTTGCTAGGGTCTTTTGGGTGGTTTATAGGCGGTTGCTAGGGTATTTTAGGTGGTTGCTAGGGTATTCTGGGTGGTTGCTAGGCGGTTGCTAGGGTATTTTGGGTGGTTGCTAGGGTCTTTTGGGTGGTTGCTAGGCGGTTGCTAGGGTGTTCTGGGTGGTTGCTAGGCGGTTGCTAGGATATTTTGGGTGGTTGCTAGGGTCTTTTGGGTGGTTGATAGGCGGTTGCTAGGGTATTTTAGGTGGTTGCTAGGGTATTTTAGGTGGTTGCTAGGGTATTCTGGGTGGTTGCTAGGCGGTTGCTAGGGTATTTTGGGTGGTTGCTAGGGTCTTTTGGGTAGTTGCTAGGCGATTTCTAAGATATTTTCGGTGGTTGCTAGGGTGTTCTGGGTGGTTGCTAGGCGGTTGCTAGGGCATTTTGGGTGGTTGCTAGGGTCTTTTGGGTAGTTGCTAGGCGGTCTCTAAGATATTTTCGGTGGTTGCTAGGGTCTTTTGGGTGGTTGCTAGGCGGTTGCTAGGGTATTTTGGGTGGTTGCTAGGGTGTTCTGGGTGGTTGCTAGGCGGTTGTAGGGTGTTCTGGGTGGTTGCTAGGCGGTTGCTAGGATATTTTGGGTGGTTGCTAGGGTGTTCTGGGTGGTTGTTAGGCAGTTGCTAGGGTGTTCTGAGTGGTTGCTATGGTGTTGCTAGGCGGTTGCTAAGGTATTCTGGGTGGTTGCTAGGCGGTTGCTAGGGTGTTCTGGGTGGTTGCTATGGTGTTGCTAGGCGGTTGCTAGGGTATTTTGGGTGGTTGCTAGGCGGTTGCTAGGGTGTTCTGGGTGGTTGCTATGGTGTTGCTAGGCGGTTGCTAAGGTATTCTGGGTGGTTGCTAGGCAGTTGCTAGGGTGTTCTGGGTGGTTGCTATGGTGTTGCTAGGCGGTTGCTAGGGTGTTCTGGGTTGTTGCTAGGCAGTTGCTAGGTGTTCTGGGTGGTTGCTAGGCAGTTGCTAGGGTGTTCTGGCTGTTTGCTAGGTGTTCTGGGTGGTTGCTAGGCAGTTGCTAGGTGTTCTGGGGGGTTGCTAGGCAGTTGCTAGGGTGTTCTGGGTGGTTGCTAGGGTATATTTGGTGGTTACTAGAGCATTTCTAGATGTTGCTAGGGTGTTCAAGATGGTTGCTAAGGTATTTTTGGTAGTTGCTATGGTGTTACTAGGTGGTTGGTAGTTGTCAAAGATGGTTACTATGGAGTTTTTATAGAGTTCTTAAAATCTTTAATAACGAGTGCCTTCAGTACGGCACTCGGCCTGCGGCCTCGTGCCTATGGCCGAATAGGCACAAGCATGGAGCAATATCGCAAGGCCACGAGTGTAATATTGCGTTAAAAAATACAAAAAAATGTAAAAAAAAATTTTTTTTGGTTTAGGGTGGTTGCTAGGGAGCTCTTAGTGGTTGCTAGGGTGCTGAAACTGGTTGCTATGGTGTGGCTATGAAGATTTTAGGCCATTACTTATTGGTTGCTTGATAATATAAATCCTCTGAGGGAGAGAGAGAGGGAGAGACGCAGGGCTGTCAGGCCCTTTGGAGTCTGTGTGTGTGAAAACGGCAGTTTGGATTCAAATGTTTTTAGAACTCCCCAATGTAAGTCAATGGGAGTTTTTCCGAGTTTTGATCGTCATTTTTAGGAAAACCGTAAGTCCGATCAGTCTGAAAAGATATAGCAACGCGAGTCAGATCAGTTTGAGTGTCTGAGCCGAGTTTGGAGTATGTAGAGTTAAAGCTCTAGGAGGAGTTTCATATAGAAATTTTAGTCTCGGAATAATAATAATAACTAGAATGTACATTTCCTGAAGAAAATGTGAAGTGGTGCTTGCAGTGGCAAAATTCGCCACTGGGCAGATGCTAACACAATTGACATGTTGTGATACCATAATATACCACATTTTAGCATCATTTACCAAGATTTACCATGTTTCTAAGATGATTTACTATGATTTACCACATTCCAGCATGATTTACTATAATTAACATGTCGTTAGAATGATGCTAGCATGATTAGCATGTTGTTAGCATGATGCTAGCATGATAAGCATGTTGGTAGCATGGTGCTAGCATGATTAGCATGTTGCTAGCATGATTTTAACAGGATGCTAGCATGATTAGCATTTTGCTAGCATGTTTTAGCTAGATGCTAACATGATTAGCACTTTGCTAACATTATGCTAGCTTGATTAGCATGTTGTTAGCATGATGCTAGCTTGATAAGCATGTTGCTAGCATGATGCTAGCTTGATTAGCATGTCGGTAGCATGGTGCTAGCATGATTAGCATGTTACTAGCATGATTTTAACAAGATGCTAGCATGATTAGCATTTTGCTAGCATGTTTTTAGGTATATGCTAACATGATTAGCACTTTGCTAACATTATGCTAGCTTGATTAGCATGTTGTTAGCATGATGCTAGCTTGATAAGCATGTTGCTAGCATGATGCTAGCTTGATTAGCATGTCGGTAGCATGGTGCTAGCATGATTAGCATGTTACTAGCATGATTTTAACAAGATGCTAGCATGATTAGCATTTTGCTAGCATGTTTTTAGGTATATGCTAACATGATTAGCATGCTGCTAGCTTGATTAGCATGTTGTTTGCATGATGCTAGCTTGATTAGCATGTTGATAGCATGATGCTAGCATGATTAGCATGATGCTAGCATGATGCTAGCATGATTAGCATTTTGCTAGCATGTTTTTAGGTATATGTTAACATGATTAGCATGCTGCTAGCATTTTGCTAGCTTGATTAGCATGTTGTTAGCATGATGCTAGCTTGATTAGCATGTTGATAGCATGATGCTAGCATGATTAGCATGTTGCTAGCATGTTTTTAGCTAGATGCTAACATGATTAGCATGTTGGTAGCATGATGCTAGCATGATTAGCATGTTGCTAGCATGATTAGCATGTTGCTAGCATGATACTAGCTTGATTAGCATGCTACTAGCATGATGCTGGCTTGATTAGCATGATGCTAGCTTGATTAGCATGTTGCTAGCATGATGCTAGCATGATTAGCATGTTGCTAGCATGTTTTTAGCAAGATGCTGTTGCCAGGTGGTTGCTAGGGTGTTCTGGGTGGTTGCTATGGTGTTGCTAGGCAGTTGCTAAGGTGTTCTGGGTGGTTGCTAGGCAGTTGCTAGGGTATTCTTGGTGGTTGCTAGGGTGTTCTGGGTGGTTGCTATGGTGTTGCTAGGCAGTTGCTATGGTATTCTGGGTGGATGCTAGGGCGTTGCTAGGCAGTTGCTAGGGTGTTCTGGGTGGTTCCTAGGCAGTTGCTAGGTGTTCTGGGTGGTTGCTAGGCAGTTGCTAGGGTGTTCTGGGTGGTTGCTAGAGTTTTTTGGTGGTTACTAGAGCATTTCTAGACGTTACTAGGGTGTTCAGGGTGGTTGCTAAGGTATTTTTATTAGTTGCTATGGTGTTACTAGGTGGTTGGTAGTTGTCAAATATGGTTGCTATGGAGTTTTTATAGAGTTCTTAAAATCTTTAATAACGAGTGCCTTCAGTACGGCACTCGGCCTGCGGCCTCGTGCCTATGGCCGAATAGGCTCAAGCATGGAGCGATATCGCAATGCCATGAGAGTAAAATTGCTTTAAAAAATAAAAAAAAATTAAAAAATATTTTTTTTTTGTTTTAGGGTGGTTGCTAGGGAGCTCTTAGTGGTTGCTAGGGTGCTGTAACTGGTTGCTAGGGTGTGGCTATGAAGATTTTAGGCCATTACTTATTGGCTGCTTGATAATATAAATCCTCTGAGGGAGAGAGAGAGGGAGAGACGCAGGGGTGTCAGGCCCTTTGGAGTGGTGTGTGTGTGAAAACGTCGGTTGGGATTCAAATATTTTTAGAACTCCCAATGTAAAGTCAATGGGACTTTTTTGGCCGCTTTTTCGTCCGCTGTGCGAACATCGTACACCCGATCGCTTAGAAAAGTCATACCACACCTCTCCTCAATGAGCCGGTCGATTTGACACCTCACTCAGGGGTCTGAGACAAACGGTGCGGGGCGAGTTACGCGCCAAACTTTGTCCAGAATAATAAGAAGAATAATAATAATAAGTATGCAAGAGAACAATAGTGATGCCTTGCTTTCAGCAAGCACCACTAATAATAAGTATGCAAGAGAACACTAATGATGCCTTGCTTTCAGCAAGCACCATTAATAACTAGAATGTACATTTCCTGAAGAAAATATGAAGTGGTGCTTGCAGTGGCAAAACTCGCCACTGGGCAGATGCTAACACAATTGACATGTTGTGATACCATGATATACCACATTTTAGCATTATTTACCACGATTTACCATGTTTCTAAGATGATGTACTACGATTTACCACATTCCAGCATGATTTACTATGATTAACATGTTGTTAGAATGATGCTAGCAGAATTAGAATGTTGTTAGCATGATTAGCATGTTAGTTGGATGATGCTAGCATGATTAGCATGTTGCTAGCATGCTTTTAACAAGATGCTAGCATGATTAGCATGTTGCTAGCATTCTTTTAACAAGATGCTAACATGATTAGTATTTTGCTAACATGTTTTTAGCTAGATGCTAACAGGATTAGCATGTTGCTAGCATTATGCTAGCTTGAATAACATGTTGTTAACATGATGCTAGCTTGATTAGCATGTTGCTAGCTTGATTAGCATGTTGGTAGCATGATGCTAGCATGATTAACATGATGCTAGCTTGATTAGCATTATGTTAACATGATGCTAGCTTGATTAGCATGTTGATAGCATGATGCTAACATGATTAGCAATTTGTTAGCATGCTTTTAACAAGATGTTAGCATGATTAGCATTTTGCTAGCATGTTTTTAGCTAGATGCTAACATGATTAGCATGTTGATAGCATGATGCTAGCTTGATTAGCATGTTGGTAGCATAATGCTAGCATGATTAGCATGTTGGTAGCATAATGCTAGCATGATTAGCATGTTGTTAGCATGATGCTAACATAATTAGCATGTTGTTAGCATGATGCTAGCTTGATTAGCATGTTGCTAGCATGATGCTAGCTTGATTAGCATGTTTTGCTAACATGATGCTAGCATGATTAGCATGTTGCTAGCATGTTTTTAACAAGATGCTGTTGCCAGGTGGTTGCTAGGGTGTTCTGGGTGGTTGCTATGGTGTTGCTAGGCAGTTGCTAAGGTGTTCTGGGTGGTTGCTAGGCAGTTGCTAGGGTATTCTTGGTGGTTGCTAGGGTGTTCTGGGTGGTTGCTATGGTGTTGCTAGGCAGTTGCTATGGTATTCTGGGTGGATGCTAGGGCGTTGCTAGGCAGTTGCTAGGGTGTTCTAGGTGGTTGCTAGGTGTTCTGGGTGGTTGCTAGGCAGTTGCTAGGGTGTTCTGGGTGGTTACTAGAGCATTTCTAGACATTGCTAGGTGTTCTGGGTGGTTGCTAGGCAGTTGCTAGGGTGTTCTAGGTGGTTGCTAGGTGTTCTGGGTGGTTGCTAGGCAATTGCTAGGGTGTTCAGGGTGGTTGCTAGAGTTTTTTGGTGGTTACTAGAGCATTTCTAGACGTTGCTAGGGTGTTCTGGGTGGTTGCTAGGCAGTTGCTAGGGTGTTTTGGGTGGTTGCGAGTGCCTTCAGTACGGCACTCGGCCTCCGGCCTCGTGCCTATGGCTGAATAGGGTGTTCTGGGTGGTTGCGAGTGCCTTCAGTACGGCACTCGGCCTGCGGCCTCGTGCCTATGGCCGAATAGGCACAAGCATGGAGCGATATCGCAAGGCCACAAGAGTAAAATTGCTTTAAAAAAAATAAAAAAAAATAAAAAATGTTTTTTTTTGGTTTAGGGTGGTTGCTAGGGAGCTCTTAGTGGTTGCTAGGGTGCTGAAACTGGTTGCTAGGGTGTGGCTATGAAGATTTTAGGCCATAACTTATTGGCTGCTTGATAATATAAATCCTCTGAGGGAGAGAGAGAGGGAGAGATGCAGGGGTGTCAGGCCCTTTGGAGTGGTGTGTGTGTGAAAACGTCGGTTGGGATTCAAATATTTTTAGAACTCCCAATGTAAAGTCAATGGGACTTTTTTGGCCGCTTTTTCGTCCGCTGTGCGAACATCGTACACCCGATCGCTTAGAAAAGTCATACCACACCTCTCCTCAATGAGCCGGTCGATTTGACACCTCACTCAGGGGTCTGAGACAAACGGTGCGGGGCGAGTTACGCGCCAAACTTTGTCCAGAATAATAAGAAGAATAATAATAACTAGAATGTACATTTCCTGAAGAAAATGTGAAGTGGTGCTTGCAGTGGCAAAACTCGCCACTCGGTTGCTAGGGTGTTATACATGATTGCATACGAGCCAACAACCATGTCTGTACGATGTTCTGGTGCTGAGATATGGCTTATTCATGTTGTTCTGGGTGGTTGCTATGGTGTTCTGGGTGGTTGCTATGGTGTTGCTAGGCGTTTGCTTGGGTATTCTGGGTGGTTGCTAGGCGGTTGCTAGGCAGTTGCTAGGGTATTCTGGGTGGTTGCTATGGTGTTGCTAGGCGGTTGCTAGGGTATTCTGGGTGGTTGCTAGGGTATTCTTAGTGGTTGCTAGGCAGTTGCTAGGCGGTTGCTAGGGTGTTCTGGGTGGTTGCTATGGTGTTGCTAGGCGGTTGCTAGGGTATTCTGGGTAGTTGCTAGGGCGTTGCTAGGCAGTTGCTAGGGTATTCTGGGTGGTTGCTATGGTGTTGCTAGGGTATTCTGGATGGTTGCTAGGGCGTTGCTAGGCAGTTGCTAGGGTATTCTGGGTGGTTGCTATGATGTTGCTAGGTGGTTGCTAGGGTATTCTGGATGGTTGCTAGGGCATTGCTAGGCAGTTGCTAGGGTGTTCTGGGTGGTTGTTATGGTGTTGCTAGGCGGTTGCTAGGGTATTCTGGGTGGTTGCTATTGTGTTGCTAGGCGGTTGCTAGGGTATTCTGGGTGGTTGCTAGGGTATTCTTAGTGGTTGCTAGGCAGTTGCTAGGCGGTTGCTAGGGTGTTCTGGGTGGTTGCTATGGTGTTGCTAGGCGGTTGCTAGGGTATTCTGGGTGGTTGCTAGGGCGTTGCTAGGGTATTCTGGGTGGTTGCTATGGTGTTGCTAGGGTATTCTGGATGGTTGCTAGGGCGTTGCTAGGCAGTTGCTAGGGTATTCTGGATGGTTGCTAGGGCGTTGCTAGGCAGTTGCTAGGGTGTTCTGGGTGGTTGCTATGGGGTTGCTAGGCAGTTGCTATGGTATTCTGGGTGGATGCTAGGGCGTTGCTAGGCAGTTGCTAGGGTGTTCTACGTGGTTGCTAGGTGTTCTGGGTGGTTGCTAGGCAGTTGCTAGGTGTTCTGGGTGGTTGCTAGGCAGTTGCTAGGGTGTTCTGGGTGGTTGCTAGAGTTTTTTGGTGGTTACTAGAGCATTTCTAGACGTTGCTAGGGTGTTCAGGGTGGTTGCTAAGGTATTTTTGTTAGTTGCTATGGTGTTACTAGGTGGTTGGTAGTTGTCAAATATGGTTACTATGGAGTTTTTATAAAGTTCTTAAAATCTTTAATAACGAGTGCCTTCAGTACGGCACTCGGCCTGCGGCCTCGTGCCTATGGCCGAATAGGCTCAAGCATGGAGCGATATCGCAATGCCATGAGAGTAAAATTGCTTTAAAAAATAAAAAAAAATTAAAAAATATTTTTTTTTTGTTTTAGGGTGGTTGCTAGGGAGCTCTTAGTGGTTGCTAGGGTGCTGTAACTGGTTGCTAGGGTGTGGCTATGAAGATTTTAGGCCATTACTTATTGGCTGCTTGATAATATAAATCCTCTGAGGGAGAGAGAGAGGGAGAGACGCAGGGGTGTCAGGCCCTTTGGAGTGGTGTGTGTGTGAAAACGTCGGTTGGGATTCAAATATTTTTAGAACTCCCAATGTAAAGTCAATGGGACTTTTTTGGCCGCTTTTTCGTCCGCTGTGCGAACATCGTACACCCGATCGCTTAGAAAAGTTATACCACACCTCTCCTCAATGAGCCGGTCGATTTGACACCACACTCAGGAGTCTGAGACAAACGGTGCGGGGCGAGTTACGCGCCAAACTTTGTCCAGAATAATAAGAAGAATAATAATAACTAGAATGTACATTTCCTGAAGAAAATGTGAAGTGGTGCTTGCAGTGGCAAAACTCGCCACTCGGTTGCTAGGGTGTTATACATGATTGCATACGAGCCAACAACCATGTCTGTACGATGTTCTGGTGCTGAGATATGGCTTATTCATGTTGTTCAGGTGGTTGCTAGGGTGTTCTGTGTGGTTGCTAGGGCTTTGCTAGGTGGTTGCTAGGGTGTTCTGGGTGGTTGCTATGGTGTTCTGGGTGGTTGCTATGGTGTTGCTAGGCGGTTGCTAGGGTATTCTGGGTGGTTGCTAGGCGGTTGCTAGGGTATTATTGGTGGTTGCTAGGGCGTTGCTAGGCAGTTGCTTGAGTATTCTGGGTGGTTGCTATGGTGTTGCTAGGCGGTTGCTAGGGTATTCTGGGTGGTTGCTATGGTGTTGCTAGGCGGTTGCTAGGGTATTCTGGGTGGTTGCTAGGCGGTTGCTAGGGTATTATTGGTGGTTGCTAGGCAGTTGCTAGGGTGTTCTGGGTGGTTGCTATGGTGTTGCTAGGCGGGTGCTAGGGTATTCTGGGTGGTTGCTACGGCGTTGCTAGGCAGTTGCTAGGGTGTTCTGGGTGGTTGCTATGGTGTTGCTAGGCGGTTGCTAGGGTATTCTGGGTGGTTGCTAGGGCGTTGCTAGGCAGTTGCTAGGGTATTCAGGGTGGTTGCTAGGCGGTTGCTAGGGTATTCTTGGTGGTTGCTAGGGCGTTGCTAGGCAGTTGCTAGGGTGTTCTGGGTGGTTGCTATGGTGTTGCTAGGCGGTTGCTAGGGTATTCTGGGTTGTTGCTAGGGCGTTGCTAGGCAGTTGCTAGGGTGTTCTGGGTGGTTGTTATGGTGTTGCTAGGCGGTTGCTAGGGTATTCTGGGTGTTTGCTAGGGCGTTGCTAGGCAGTTGCTAGGGTATTCTGGGTGGTTGCTATGGTGTTGCTAGGCGGTTGCTAGGGTATTCTGGGTGGTTGCTATGGTGTTGCTAGGTGGTTGCTAGGGTATTCTGGGTGGTTGCTAGGCGGTTGCTAGGGTATTCTTGGTGGTTGCTATGCAGTTGCTAGGGTATTCTGGGTGGTTGCTAGGTCGTTGCTAGGCAGTTGCTAGGGTGTTCTGGGTGGTTGCTATGGTGTTGCTAGGCAGTTGCTATGGTATTCTGGGTGGATGCTAGGGCGTTGCTAGGGTGTTCTGGGTGGTTGCTAGGCAGTTGCTAGGTGTTCTGGGTGGTTACTAGGCAGTTGCTAGGTGTTCTGGGTGGTTGCTAGGCAGTTGCTAGGATGTTCTGGGTGGTTGCTAGAGTTTTTTGGTGGTTACTAGAGCATTTCTAGACGTTGCTAGGGTGTTCAGGGTGGTTGCTAAGGTATTTTTGTTAGTTGCTATGGTGTTACTAGGTGGTTGGTAGTTGTCAAATATGGTTACTATGGAGTTTTTATAGAGTTGTTAAAATCTTGAATAACGAGTGCCTTCAGTACGGCACTCGGCCTGCGGCCTCGTGCCTATGGCCGAATAGGCACAAGCATGGAGCGATATCGCAAGGCCACGAGAGTAAAATTGCTTTAAAAAATAAATTTTTTTTAAAAAAATGTTTTTTTTTGGTTTAGGGTGGTTGCTAGGGAGCTCTTAGTGGTTGCTAGGGTGCTGAAACTGGTTGCTAGGGTGTGGCTATGAAGATTTTAGGCCATTACTTATTGGCTGCTTGATAATATAAATCCTCTGAGGGAGAGAGAGAGGGAGAGACGCAGGGCTGTCAGGCCCTTTGGAGTCTGTGTGTGTGAAAATGTCGGTTGGGATTCAAATATTTTTAGAACTCCCAATGTAAAGTCAATGGGACTTTTTTGGCCGCTTTTTCGTCCGCTGTGCGAACATCGTACACCCGATCGCTTAGAAAAGTCATAGCACACCTCTCCTCAATGAGCCGCTCGATTTGACGCCTCACTCAGGGGTCTGTGACAAACGGTGCGGGGCGCATTACGCGCCAAACTTTTGTCCAGAATAATAAAAAGAAGTAAAAGAATAATAACTAGAATGTACATTTCCTGAAGAAAATGTGAAGTGGTGCTTGCAGTGGCAAAACTCACCACTCGGTTGCTAAAGTGCGTTTAGCTAGTTTTTAGCAAGATTATAACAAAATGATCATCATGCTAGCATTATAAGCATGTGACTAACATAATACTAGCATGTTGCTAGCATGATGCTAATATGATTAGCATGTTGCTAGCATCATGCTAGCATGTTTTTAGCAAAAGCTAACGTGAATGTAGCTAGCATGATTAGCATGATGCTAGCATTTTTCAACAAGATGCTAACATGAATAGCATGTTTGCTAGCATGTTTTTAGCAAGAAGCTAGCATGATTAGCATGTAGCTAGTATCATGCTAGCATTATTAGCATGTTGCTAGCATCATGCTAGCATCATGTTAGCATGATTAGCATGTAGCTAGCATGATGCTAGCTTGTTTTACCACGTTGCTAGCATGGTTTACCATGATTTACCATAGTTTACCATGATTTACCACAATTTACCATAGTTTACCACATTTACTATAGTATACCATGATTTACCATGTTCAAGTATGATTTACTATGATTCTAGCATGATTTGCCATAGTTTACCATGATTTACCACGATTTACTATAGTTTACCATGATTTACTATAGTATACCATGATTTACCATGTTCAAGTATGATTTACTGTTTCTAGCATGACTTACCATAGTTTACCATGATTTACCATAGTTTACCATGATTTACCACAATTTACTATAGTTTACCATGATTTACTATAGTATACCATGATTTACCATGTTGAAGTATGATTGACTGATTCTAGCATGATTTACCATAGTTTACCATGATTTACCATAGTTTACCCCGATTTACCACGATTTACTATAGTTTACCATGATTTACTATAGTATACCATGATTTACCATGTTCAAGTATGATTTACTGATTCTAGCATGATTTACCATAGTTTACCATGATTTACCATAGTTTACCATGATTTACCACGATTTACCATAGTTTACCATGATTTACTATAGTATACCATGATATACCATGTTCAAGTATGATTTACTGATTCTAGCATGATTTATCATAGTTTACCATGATTTACCATAGTTTACCATGATTTACTATAGTTTACCATGATTTACTATAGTATACCATGATTTACCATGTTCAAGTATGATTTACTATGATTCTAGCATGATTTACCATAGTTTACCATGATTTACCACGATTTACCATAATTTACTATAGTATACCATGATTTACCATGTTTTAGTATGATTTACTATGATTCTAGGATGATTTACCATAGTTTAACATGATTTAGTCAAAAGAGCCAAGTCCCATCTCTATACTATGTTTTGATGCAGAGATATACGTTTTTCTAAACGGTTGCTAGGGTACTCTTTTTGGTTGTTATGGAGTTGCTTGACAGCTGCCAATGATGAAACTGCAAAGGCTTCTTGACACTTTGAATGATATAAACCAACTCCCATGCCTCTGTGACATTCAGAATGGAAGATATCCCTCTTTGGATTTTGGTTGCTAAGGTGCTCGACAATGGTTGCTATGGAGGGGCTAGGAAGTGTTGAGGTGATTCATGATTGGCCGTTTGCTGCCCCGAGTCAAATGAGACCACCCTCGTGTTTGTATGACAATTCAGTCTGGAGATATCCCTTTGATCTATTTCAATGGAAGTGTATGGGACTTGTTGCTAAGGTTCTCTAAATGGTTGCTAGGGCGTGGCTTGATAGCTTCACAATGATCCTGAGAGACTGATTGGTCATCTGAGTAAAATGAGCCCTCCCCCTTGTCTCTATGACACTGTGATCCAGAGCTACGTTCAATACAAAATCCCTATGCAATTTACCATAGTAGGAAAAGCATGTGTGTTTCACGGGACGTTCCTTCCCCATAGTAAGTCAATGGGGCAACTTTGGGCATCTCCTGCCCCCCAGGGGTGCAACTTTTACCCCATTGTGAGGTATGTTTTTACAGAGCCCGTCAGCCTCTTCAAATGTGGCAAATCACACGTTTCTGCGAAATCCTCGCTCAGAGCTACGTGAGGTCAAAGTTCGTCGCAATGTTAAGTCAATGGGACTTTTTTGGCCGCTTTTTCGCCCCTGGGGCAAACACCGCACCCCCGATCGCTTATAAAAGTCATAGCACACCTCTCCTCAATGAGCCGGTCGATTTGACACCTCAATCAGGAGTCTGGGACAAACGGTGCGGGGCGAGTTTCGCGCCAAACTTTGTCCAGAATAAAAATAAGAATAATAATAATAAGTATGCAAGAGAACACTAATGATGCCTTGCTTTCAGCAAGCACCATTAATAAGTATGAGCAATAACAATAGTGATGCTTTCAAAAAAGCACCACTAATAAGTATGCAAGAGAACAATAGTGATGCCTTGCTTTCAGCAAGCACCACTAATAAGTATGCAAGAGAACAATAGTGATGCCTTGCTTTCAGCAAGCACCACTAATAATAATAATAAGTTTAAATAGGATTTCAATATGTTGGCTCTCTCAAGCCAACTTAATAATAATAAGTATGCAAGAGAACACTAATGATGCCTTGCTTTCAGCAAGCACCATTAATAATAATAATAAGTATGAGCAATAACAATAGTGATGCCTTGCTTTCAGCAAGCACCACTAATAAAACAAATCTGAAATGTAATAATCTTTCCAGGAAAATTACAGACTTTGTAAACAATTCAATGTTCTCATTTCCTTCTTAAACTTTGTGATGGTATAAAACTGATTACACAGCTTACATCATCCACTTTATGTTACTCTTGAATGTATGAAATTAATGGAAATAACATCTGGTAGGGGAGACCGGGGACAGTTGCAACACTTTTTGCATTTCTCTCAGTTACTCAGAGACTATTTGGACTAGACCAACCAAATTTGTATATATTAAACTAGCATCTGTCTGCTAATTACCCATACCATTTAAAGATGATTATATATGACATATCGTTCACAGTATTTATTTGAATGGAAGAAGTCAGATGTTGCAACTGACCCCGACCCAGGGGACGGTTGCAACACGTTAAAAATACCTTAAATTTCTCTAATTAATTTTAGCTTTTTGTCTCAATGAGCATATAATTCTGAAAATATAAACTGTTTTAGGCCTACTATAATATTATAGTATTATTTATTTAAGGGCAGTGGGCAGGTCTAACGGACCTGTACGGGAGAGTAAGACGACCCCGCCCTACCACGAGTCATAGGAGCTCACCATGGGCAAGTGACAGTACCCCTTTATGCCTCCCAACTATGGGTCAAATAGTAGATGTCAACTCGGCAGCAGGGGTTGGCAGCTGTTGTAGAGCATTGGAACATTCCTGGTTGGTCTACCACAGCTTCCTCGGTGGGCGGATGATCCTTTACAGGACAACGGTCAGCGTGTATCAGGCCAAGTTAGTAGGCTACTGCGGGGCGATCCTGCTTTGCTCTTGACTGTCGTGCTTTGCACTCCGTCGGATCTAGTGGTGCAGGACCCAGAGGAAGACTGTTGTCCTGGGCAAACATCCGTCTTCTGCACTTTGCCCTGGCATTCGGTGCTATAGCATGCATGGAAAGTAATACACATATTCAGCGACTGGCAAATCGGGAGCCCTTGCACTCAAGGGCTGTCGTTGCTTGGCAGGACACGCGTGTAAGGCAGGCGCGGTCAGGTCGACATTCTGCGACTGCCTCCTCTTCCTCTTCCTCTTCTTCTTCTTTGACATTGGCGGGCTGGAACATCAGAAGTCTTGGAGTGCACTCCGATCTCAACAGTGCTCCTCCTCGGAAATCAGCCGTAATTGACTGCGAACTATCTCGCCTCAGAGTGGATATTGCTGCTATAAGCGAGACTTGGCTGTTGGGCAGTGGTTCGGTGCGCGAGAGGAACTACACCTTTTTCTGGCATGGTTACCCAGATGACCATCATCCAATGCATGGAGTTGGCTTTGTTGTGCGAAACACCCTGCTGTCCACAGTCTCTCAACCATCTGCTTGCTCTCCACGTCTAATGTCCCTGCGGATGTCACACTCAGCTGGCTTTCTCACTCTCCTCTCTGCCTATGCACCCACTCTTGACGAATCTCCTGAGGACAAGGACGCCTTTTATGCCCACGTTAGCGAGGTCATTCATTCCGTCCCAGCTGGGGATGATCTAGCTTTGCTTGGGGACTTCAACGCCAGAGTTGGAGGGGATGTCATTGCCTGGAGGCCGGTCTTGGGTCATTTTGGGATTGGTAATATCAATGACAACGGCCAACGTCTCCTTGAGTTGTGCGCTGCTCATGACCTATGCTTACCGTCTTCCTTTTCATCTGGACCTATTAGATCCAAGGTTACCTGGATGCACCCCCGGTCCAAACATTGGCACCAACTTGATCACATTATTGTCAGGAGGCGCCAACTCAACGCTGTCAAGAGGTACAGGAGCATGCACTCTGCTGACTGTGACACCGACCACGCCCTTGTCTGCTGCTTTTTAAAACTCACTCCAAAGAAGTTTCACAGTGCCACTCCAAAGCCCATTCCAAAGTTAAACACTGAGTTGATGCGGAAACATGAATACGTGGCAAGATTTTGTGCGCGTATGGAGGGCCTTCACCTCAGAGCTGACGACACTCCTGAAAACATCTGGGCCGAGCTAAGAGGTTCCATAATGGAGGCTGCATCTGAGGTCTTTGGCCTTTGTAGTAGGAAACAGCCGGACTGGTTCCTTGCAAGCTCTGCTACTCTGCTCCCGGCCCTTGCTGACAAGCGTGCTGCCCGTCTCAGTGTTCTCCAAGATAGAAACGACTCCACTATCGCTCACTATCATAAGGCCAGGAATGACGTTAAGCGTATCACACGCCAGGCCCACGAGCAGTACTGGCAGGATCTTAGTCAGAGGGTAGAACGGTGTGCAAGCACTGGGGACATACGCGGCATGTACAGCGGCATCAATGAGGCACTGGGTCCTACAGTGAAAAAAACAGCACCTTTGCAAGCCAATGATGGCACCATCATCAACGACCTTCCAGGCCATCTTGGTAGATGGGTTGAGCATTACAGCTTGCTGTATGGCACTCCTGTGGATGCCGACTTGAATGCTGTTTCTGCTGCAACAACTATCGAGGCATTTCGATCCTTAGCCTTCCAGGAAAATGCCTTGCCCGTGCAATTCTCCCAAGACTGCAGCGTGTTGCTGACCAGGTTCTGCCGGAGAGTCAGTGCGGCTTCCGTGCTGGTCGCTCGACCTTGGACATGATTTTCTCAGTACGCCAGCTTCAGGAAAAGTGTGTGGAACAGCAATGCCCATTGTACATGGTGTTTGTCGATCTGACTAAGGCTTTCGATTATGTGAGTCGCTCTGGTCTCTTCCACGTTCTGCAGCGACTCGGTTGTCCGGCAACTCTTTTGGCAATACTCCAAGGTTTCCATGATGGGATGTGGGCAACCGTACAGTTCAACGGTGCCCGCTCAAACGAGTTTGATGTCTGCTGTGGAGTAAAGCAAGGGTGTGTCCTCGCTCCCACCTTGTTTGGCATCTATTTCTCGGCTGTGCTGCGACGGGCGTTTCCGGATCCAGGTGGGGTTCTGCTGCACACCAGGTGTGATGGCAACTTCTTCAGCCTGGCTCGTCTAAGGGCCAGAACCAGGGTGAAGCGCGTCCTTGTGCGTGAGTTGCTCTACGCAGACGACGCTGCATTCGTGGCTCACACTGAACAAGAAATTCAGGAGATGTGCAATTCTTTTGCCACTGCCTGCACAGAGTTCGGACTCACCATAAACCTCAGTAAGACAGTGGTGATGGCTTAGGACGTTCCTGCTCCCCCTCACGTCACCATCAACGGCACAGTGCTGTCGGTTGTTGAAAAATTTGTCTATCTCGGCTCAACTCTGACAGCAAACAACAGCCTTGATGCTGAACTGAATACCAGGATCGGCCGTGCCTCAACAACCTTTGGGCGTCTTCAGTCTCGTGTCTGGAACAACAGCCACCTTTCTCTCAAAGTAAAGGTGCGCGTATATGAATCCTGTGTGCTTTCTGTTTTATTATATGGAAGTGAAACGTGGCCTACATACCGGCGGGAAGAGCACAAGCCTAATGCTTTCCACTTCCGTTGTCTACGACAGATCCTTGGCCTGTCATGGCAGGATCGGGTCCCGAACACCACTGTGCTGAAGCTCACTAACAGCAGTGACATGTACACTGCAATCCGGAGGAGACGTCTTGGATGGATCGGCCATGTGCGTCGTATGCCGGATGAACGTATCCCAAAATCCATCTTCCATGGGGAGTTAGCTGTTGGACATCGCCCTCGTGGCCGACCCAAGCTCCGTTTCAAGGATGTCATCAAGCGGGATATGAATGTCTTTAACATCAACCCTGACCGATGGCATCATATTGCGGAAGACAGGGCAGCTTGGCGGTCTGCGCTGACAGAGGGCATGACTCTGTCATGCCAAGCTTACATTAGTTTTTGCACAGAAAGACGGCATGCTAGACATCGTTTAGATCGGCGCTCGCGCTGCAAAAGGCCTTGATATATATATTATTATATTATTATATCTGCTCTCATATCTTATTCAGCTCATCACATCACAATATTTGTTTATTACTCTAAAAAAAGCCTTTTTAATTTTTCTTCTTCATTTGCTTGTCTCTATATCTTTACTCTCTGTTGGTCATTGTTGTTGTAATTCTTTGGAAACATGTTCATTTGAATGTGAGTGAAGGATCTGTATATTGTATTTCTATAGCAATTCACAGGAAAAATCCGTGAAAAATTTCATATTTGCATTTTCTATTCTTATCATTTATTTTCCATGTTCTTTCACCATTGATACTGTCAGTGACCAATAGCATGTTTCTGCATCCCTTTTTAATCATATAAATCAGCAGCACAGAGTAAGTCTACATTATTTCACTACGTAGGAGACATCACTCACTCTTGATATGATGCCAACTCACAGTCAACATTATAACATGATAAATTTCCTTCAATCTATTTTCTCTCTCTTTTAAAAAAAGAAAAAAAAAAAGAAGCGAAAGTAAAAGGCCCCATACTTGGAATTTGACCTCATTTAACCCACCCAAGTTAGTCCACACACATTAGGAGTAGTGAGTAGTGAACACACACACACTGCAAACTGTGGAAACACACACCAGGGCTCGAAATTAACTTTTTTACTCGGTAGCACTGGTGCTCCCAACTTCAAAAAGTTAGGAGCACCAGCAAAAATTTTGGAGCACCCACCAAAAATTAAGGAGCACCACAACTACAAATTATATATTAACAGATTTCATTTATTTAAAAACAACATCAACAATCACTGGGGCTTTACACATCCTCTGGCCAGGATTTGAAATTTGGTCTTCTGGCTCTATATCATCTCACCCCGATAATATTGGCACAAGATTTGTGATTTGCGTATGTCATGTTAATCGCAACTCCGTTCTTTTTCCATGAGCTGCAACATGAGTTTAAATATAGTGAAGGCAAGCTCTTCTTTGGTGATGGTGTATGCGTTGTTAAATTTGAAGTATAATTAGCTGCCGATTAAAAGCCTTAATAATCGAACCTGAGATGAACCTGATTTGTTTGCCACACACCTGTCCCTGCATTTTTTGCATGACACTTGGCACTCTATTGCTATTAATATGGTGTATTAATCTTTGTTAATCTTAGTTAATAAAAATACAGCTGTTCATTGTTTGTTCATGTTACTTGTACTTCACAGTGCTTTAAATATGTTAACAAATAATAATAAAAAAAAATTCAATAATGTAGATTTTTATTTTCAACCAAAATGCAACGTCTTTCCAGTGTCGGATGTTGACGTCAGTCTGACGCTGGGTTATGACGTCAACCCAATTATCATTTTCAACCAAAATGCAACATCTGTCCAACATTGAAGGTAAACGTCAGTCTGACGTTGGGTTATGACGTCAATCCGATGTTGGGTAATCCTTCAACGTTGGACGTTGCATTTTGGTTGAAAATGGAAATCGGTTTGACGTCAGACCCCAATGTTAAGCTTGACATCAAACTCACATGTTGTGCCAACCTCCAACAGTGGACAGACATTGAATTGTGGTTGTAAATCAATAGAGTTGATGTCTTTAAATTAGCTCCAACTTTGAATTTTGGTCAGAAATCCAAATCAGATATGTAAGGACCATCCATTGGCCCAACGACGGAATCCAACGGCCTGGCGAAGGTTTAAAGCGTGTATGTCTTTTCAGCGCTCCAGTGAAGTTCACTTAATTTATTGGAACTTAGTTTTAGTATTACTTTAGCTCTACGCTTAATCTGACTCCAATTTCAAATGATAATCAAATTTAGATCGTATTTCTGATTAGAAAATAATCATAAATATTGATTATGAATTAATTTAGATCTTTGATTATTCTGATTATCCCATACTTTCAATTATTCGTTCATTACGGACCTAGTGTCGCTTTGAGACGTCACGTCGCGACTGCGCGCTCACGATCACAAACTAGCCAGTCCTGAAATAGTCAGAGGGTGCAGTACAAATATTTTACCCTATGCGGCCGCACACTACAGACCCATAGGTGTAATTTATATAATATTTGCAGCATACAACATGCTAAGTCAGGGAATAGTCAGAAATCAGAAGGTCTTTCTAAGATGTGCCCCATGCTCCATTCAAAGTGCTTTCAGTTTTATCTATTCTGGACAAAGATTTGCGGAAACACCAGACTACACATTAATCTACTGGAAATAATGATTTCAGAAGAATGCAGAATAAATCAAGATGTAACATTTATTTGTCAGGTAAAAATGTATCATGCCAATTACAGAAGTAAATGATTAAAAGCCAATTCAGAAAATACATGACATCATTTACTCAAAGATGACTCTAAAAGTAAGCAATGTTCTCCTGACAAAGACACACTAATGTGTCAGGGCTTTCCAACAAGAAAACACTGAAACATTACTATGGGGGATGTCTCCTGGTAAAAGAGTCCCAAAGTATGCTCTGTCCCCTTGCCTTAAATACCAGATCAGAACAAAAGGGGGTTATACAAATGTTGTTTAGAGTTGGTTGGGCCAATACATGTACCCCAGGGGGGTAGCACCTGGTTTCTTGAGATATCGTAAAGAGATATCAGCCAGAGAGGAGATACAGGATTCTCCTAAGTTCTCAATCTTTTTCATTAAACCAATGACTGCAATGAAATTAAGACCATTTTACCAATCGCACTGTGCCCTTTAAAATGACACCAAACATGAAAAGGAAAAACAACATATTCACAAGATACACCATATGTGTTAAATAGACATTCTTAATGACTTTCAGTGCCTTGAGGAGGGAGAGGGGGGATAAGTTGAAGTCAAACAAGGTGACAATGAGATAAGTTTGGGCAGGACAAGGTTCTGTGCTCTGTCTTTGTTATCTGCTGTCTAGGGTGCATTTTATGGCGTTATTGCAGGGTGAGTTTTGTTTTAGCAGGAAAATCAGTTCTTACAGATATTTGTCAAAACACAACATTAGCTGTCAAATTACAACTTTAATTAAATATATGGTTATTTTGTTGGCATGACATCGAACTTTTAACAGAGCCAGGTTTTCGTTGTAAAATAAAAATCAACATACAAAGAAACTTCATGTAACAACAAGGCCGGACAGAGGTCGATCCAATGCGAGACAACCCAAAAGTATTTATCTTAAGACAAGAGCAAACAGAAAATTAACTTAAAAATCTTAGTGAAACTGGAATCCACAAATGTTGTTTATTAGATAAATGACAGAAATTAAATGGATTATAAAATAACCTTATATTTTATTTATTTTTTTACAATATTTTAACAGAAGGTAAAAAAAAATTCCTGCCATCTCCGGCCACCCTGTCTGGGGCATATTTTAAACATAAGGCAACAGCCGCTCCAATGTTTGCCTCCGTCTCCTTTGAAGTCCTCTGGACACTCTCTACAAGAAATATTTGAAAATTAAAATTTATGGGGAATATAGGATATGATGCACTACAGTAAGCATTAAATTGCAATCAGTCTTAAAGCTAGGGTAGGACATTTCAGAGAGGCTAGCATTCTTGGCCTCTGTCCAACATCAATCGCGTCTTGGACCTCTAATATTTGACCTCTAATATCTAATATTTCTGCCATCTGATAATCAGGAGCGCATTATGAGATGTATCCTGGACCGGGTTCAGATGCCAGACGAACCTTTGCCTACGTTTGTTGCTCACATGCTGAGTACATTTCAAAAATTGAGAACTCCGCCTCCTCGGCTGGAGCAAATTGAGCTAATATGCAAGCATGCTGTGGAGAAATACAGGGTAGCACTCTATGGTACTGCGGTAACATCTGTGATGGACCTTCTCTTGTGTACGCATGAGATGCATTCAGTCTTGGGTCTGTGTAGTCGTAATGCATCCCATGTGCCTCAGTCAGTTCCTGTAGCAAGGGAAGTTCACTGTTTCAAGTGTTTGATACCATGGTATACTTCCCATAACTGTCCATCCCGTAGACTTCGGAATAGTCTGGATGTGTGCTCAGTTTCGCCCAATCAGCAGGTTGAACATACTACAGAGACGCAGAGTTCGGAACACCCAAGTAATGTGTTGCATACAGTGGTTGCGGACCTGGGCGCCTCAGTTAGGCCCAGGTCGGGAAACTTCAGAGGGGGGAGGACGTTTCAGAGAGGCAATCCTCCCCCAAGACAGTAATTGAGCCTCACTTACCTGATTCATCCCAGTCCACTCCACTTCATGTGGAAGACCTCACATCCTCTTCTTATTGGAACACACCTTTTCGTGTTCAGGTCAATTTTCATGGCCGGGTACTTGAAGCTACCTTGTATACGGGTGCTTCCGTTTCAGCGGTTCAAGGGGATGTTTCAAAATTTGTTCCAGGGGGGACTTTCAAAGGTCTGCGACTCGTTTACAGCTTGCCGATGGAGCTATGTGTTGTCCATCGGGGTTAGCTTGGCTACAGTTTTGCAGTCATCCAAAACCTTTCAGCACCGCTTGCTTAAGCATGGATTTTATGATGAGTGCTTCTGTTGTGATTCGGGTTCCTTCCAGAACAGTTGTCCTGGGTGATGTGCCAGAGGCCTCAGATGAGCTGGAGGGAGTTGACTTAATGACGCCAAGTCACAGTATACTTAGTTTGGAATCCGGTTCTTCCAAAGTTGACGAGGCTGCTCTAAATGATGGTGAAAAAATTAAGCTTTC
This sequence comes from Abramis brama, assembly GCF_963993115.1. Lineage (NCBI taxonomy): Eukaryota > Metazoa > Chordata > Actinopteri > Cypriniformes > Leuciscidae > Abramis > Abramis brama. The sequence continues at coordinate 8,211,482 of NC_139965.1, forward strand.
TGAGTTGTTGAGATCCTTTGCTGATTTATTTGATGGACATCTAGGTCATACATCCATGGTTGAGCACAAAATTGACACAGAACTGGCCAGACCTGTCCATCTTCCTCCATACCGTACATCACCTGTGAAGAAAAAGGCAAATTGACATGATGTTGGCGGAAGGCATTGTGGAACCAGCGTCGGGGCCATGGGCTGCACCAGTGGTCACTGTTCAAAAGTCTTCCGGGGAACCAATGTTTTGCGTAGACTATCGAGGTTTGAATCTCTTTACAGTGAAAGACTCGTACCCACTTCCAAGAATAGATGAGTCCCTTGATTTTCTAGCAAGACTTGCACAAGTCTGAATGCCCTTACTCCACCCTCGAGAAGGAATGCCTAGCGGTAATTTGGGCGCTTGAGTATTTCAGACCGTACATTGAGGGACTGAACGTCACAGTTTTTTCCGACCACAGCAGTCTGAAGTGGTTCATGTCATGACCAAACCCTACTGGAAGGTTGGCTCAGTGGTCACTTCGGTTGCAGGACTTTGATTTTGAAATTGTCCATAAACCTGGAGTGTCCCATAGCATTCCTGATAGTTTGTCCAGGAACCCCTTACCTACCTGTGGTCAGCCGCTTGACATTCTTCCTGATCGCGCTGTTCTTGGGAGTCTGAACTTGCGCTCCTTGCCGTCTGTGTTGTTTACGGACAGGGATCACTTGAGAAGTTTACAGCTGAATGATCCGGACATTGGGAAGCTGCTCAGGGTATTGGAGGATGGTGAGAGTTTGTCTCCAGAGGAAGATCCCCTGTGTGCTGTTCTTGATGGTCTTTTGTATCCAAGGCCGCATTAATGCACGGGCTTACCTGGGCTGAAGCCCAGGGGCCTCCCAAGTTCAGGGGCCTCCCATGTTCAGGTTCATGATGAGCTGAAAAGGTCATATTGTTTTAACTTGTCAGATTTTATTGCTGTATGTCGCTAGTCGCTTGTCGCTTGTGGGCGTTGGTAGTGCTCTAATGTTATTGTAATGGTGCGTTCACACCAAACGCGAATAGAGCGTCTGGCGCGAGTGATTTCAATGTTAAGTCAATGCAAAGACGCGTTTACGCGCGTCTAGAGGTCCCGCGGCGCGAATGAGGCGTTTAGACTGCTCGTCTGGCCACATCTATACAAAACACCATCACAAGTGATATTATACAACTATATCATTTTAATTTGGCTAGGAATTAGGCTCAAAAGAAACAGTATGCTGTTGGGAGAGTGTTTTTATATTAGGCTACCACACAACAGTGTTCGGTAAGTAATTTACTAACGATCGATCAATCTACAAATTAAACTCACTCATACTATCATAAATTACTAAAACGTCATCCGAATTTGACAAATAATACATTTTCTTGTCCCTAATAGTCAACATAATGCAGGGGAAACTGTAAAATGAACTGCAGCAGTGCTAAACTTGCATCATAAAACTACAACACTCGAACTATAAATGTATGAATTAAACTCACTGAGACAGACTGTCGACAGTTTCTTTTCCATGCATCATTTTATTATTTCCATGTTTGTGGTTAGTTACAGTCAAATCATATAAAACAGTGAAATCGCCCTTGAACTCTTCTGTCTTGCCTGCACTGCACTCGAGACGTTGACGAGAGCTGAGCTCCATTGAAAGGCTTCTTTCCTATTGGTTGTCGCTCGCGAAAATCGCTTCTCATTTGCATAAAGTTGAAATTTAGTTGCTGTGTGTGGTTGTTAAATAAAGTTTCTTGTGTTTATGTGCTCAGTGATATGTTAATAACAATATTAAAATTAAAAACAATATAAAAAAACTCACTGTTGTAGGTCTCGAAAGAAACTAATGCATTTTGTAATGTAGATAAACTAGATTACACTTTTTTAAAATGAGACTCTATAAATCGATGGGATGGGGGGCCTACAAAACCTCTCAGCCCCGGGGCCTAACATTAGGTTAAGGCGGCTCTGTTTGTATCACAAAGACCGAAAATCTTCTTGCACATTGCATCCCATGAAACAGTTTAAGCTTTATGCTCCTCAGACTGTCAGGAGGTCTTTGTTGGAGTATTTTCATGATCATCCCACTGCAGGTCACTTGGGTGTGACTAAAACGACTAAAGGCTTAAACAGAGATTGTTCTGGCCTAACATGGTGTCAGATGTGAAGAAGTATGTGGGTTCGTGCGCTGTCTGCCAATTCACAAAGCCGTCCCATAGAAAGCCTGGTGGTTTCATGGTTCCAATCCGTCCCCAATTTCCCTGGGAGTACACAGGGGTGGACTTCGTGGGCCCTTTGCCTCGGACGCCGAGTGGTAATGCGTACATCCTTGTGTTCGTAGATTACTTTTCGAAGTGGATCGAAGTTTGTGTTGTGAGGGAAGCTACTGCTCTTGTCGCTGCCAGTAAGCTGCTCAGTAAGGTTTTTTCTCGCCATGGTGCCCCAAAGTATTTGATATCAGACAAGGGTGATATCACAAAGTTATGCTTTTATGAGTGATCTCTTCAAATACACAGTTTCTGCCTTGGGTACTGAGCACAGACTTATAACAGCCTACCACCCTCAGACCAATGCCACTGAGAGAGTGAACCGGACACTAAAAACGTCCATTAGAGCATATGTTGGGACTAAACATGCTTCTTGGGATCGCTTTCTTCCACACATTTGTTTTGCCCTACGTACAGCTCAACACGAGAGTACAGGACTGAGTCCGTCAGTGGTGCTGTATGGCCGAGAACTGGACACGCCCTTGGATCTGATTTCTCAACCTGATTCTCTGGGAGTGGAAGATCCAGGTGTGACTTTGTTGGATGCCCTGAAGCTTTCGCTCCAGGAGGGTAAAAAAAGGTAAAAAAAATATCCAATATTTTTCCAGGGGGGACTCTGTAACGGTCACTTTGTGCTTTTATGTTAATCTGAGGTAAAATGAGAACTGCACATGTGCGTAGAGTGTCAGCGCTCTACCGACCTTTGTACTCTTTCTTTTATTTCCTTTTATATTTGTGACCAGAGTTGGATGTTTGTTTGTATACTTTTTCTCACTCGATCCCCATGTATGCTACACACATGCGAGTGTGACGTTTGAGTAATTTTATGAAACAGGGAAAATACGCCATCTCTCATCTCTTGTGCATCTTTTCCTCCGACACCTATTTTTTTTTTTCTCTCTGGGCAACGTCTCAACTTTGCGTTACACCGCCTCCTTCTTCCCATAACAACATACTTTGCTACATTGGTGCCGAAGCCCGGGAGGAAGGAGGGATATGCTGTGGGAGAGCCGTCGCTGCTGAGGGGGAACGCGGTACTGAGGAGGTCGAGCAGAAAAGGAGCGGTGACCGCCGGTGGCTGTCTGAGGAGGTGGAGCTGGAGCAATTGAGACGGAGAGCTCACTGCCGTGCTCCTGGGTCGAGGAGGGGTGACCGCCGGTGGCTGTGTGAGGAGGTGGAGCTGGAGCTATTGAGACGGAGAGCTCGCTGCCGTGCTCCTGGGTCGAGGAGGGGTGACTGTAGTCCGAGAGTATGGGTTACCATACTCTGCCTTCGCCTTTTACTTTCACTGTTTTTCAAAAAGAGATAGAAAGAGGTTAAAAAGAGAAAAAGTAATAGGAGAGTGTCATTGTTTGTATCATACGGGGCTAAAATACTAATGCTAGCACTTTTGTGTATTGAATATGGACCTGTTAGCCGGTGCTAGCGCTGGCTGTACTTGTTTTATTGTATGAATCAGACTATATATTTTGTGCCTATTTGTATTGAATTTATATGAACAATGCACGGATAATTAATTACATTTAAAGCAATATTAATGTTGAATGATTATGAAGTGGTCAACCATACCTGTCATCTTATTTCACTGTAATATACTCCACAACTTGGCACCGCAACCTTGTGTCTGTGTTTCATTAAACCCAGCCTTTTCCTCCTTGAGCTGAACCTAGTTCATCTGATATTGGTCTACTATTTCTACCTACCATTGCAGCACTTATACATGCTACATGTGTGTTGCTGCTGTTGTCCTTTTTTTCCTTTGCACGTCTGTTGTTGGCCAATAAATTGTGTGCATATAGAGCTCCAATATGAAGTATAGTAAATATAGTAAATATAGTGCTGATGGAGACAGACTGCATCTTAAATTTTGTGTTTGGGATGCAGAAACAAGGTATTGGTCACTGACAGTATTGATGGTGAAAGAACATGGCAGGGCTTGACATTAACTTTTTGAGGCACTTGTCCTTCGGACAAGTACATTTATGTTTTACTTGTCCATGCACAAAAGTCACTTGTCCGGGTAAAGATTTATAATTTTATCATTTATTTATTTTTTTGTGTTTTGCTAATGCAGAATTCAAAACAAACCATTGAAAGCATCCAAACACTATCAATATTAATAAAATTCAGTTGAAACAGTAGGCCTAGTTCCCCTTCAACAAGAAATAAGGATCTCCAGACTCCAGATCTCCAGACTCCATAATACAAAGTAATACTTTGCACGCTGGTGTGCAGTGTATCACCAGAGGAAGTGGTGACTCTTGTAGGTATCCTCAGTATTTGCAAGCTAGCTAGCCTTACTGTACTATATCTAAAATAATTTTGTAGATGCACTGATTACAATTTTCTAGGCCGATTCCGGTTTTTCATTGAGTTTGACCTGCCGATTCCGATTTATTTTTTTTCTAACCACTTTACAGCACACACAAATATTCATTTTTTATATTTTCTTTAACCCTTTCACGCGCAAGTTTAAAATATTCTAACTGACACCCCCACCCCCAGAGTGAGTTTTTTCAAGGCGAACGTTCCCTTTAATGTTTCCATGGCGACGCGTCACGCGATACACCGCAGCCACAATAATACTGTATGACAGATGTGTCGCTTTTATTTCGCTTTTCCTTTTTTATTCAAAATATTCACAAACTTGCTTACCATGTCATCAATCAGCCTATCTGATATTCCGATTCTCAAATACGTGTGAGTGGTTGTTTAAAAACCTTTATAAATAATCTTGATCTATAACATGAGATGGGCGCCGCAATGTTGTCCTGTCAGTCGGATTTACAGCACGTGAATTCATCAGTTTCTCCCGAAATAAATGCAAGAAAGTGGCCGGTGAACTGAGAAGAATAGAGTAAACTTTAGTTACTTCCACTATGTTTGTCTGATATGAATAACACATGTCGGCAAATTATATTTGAATAGATTATTGCTGCTTCAGACATCAGTGTGTATTGTACAAACTCCCAATGTATGTGTATGTGTATATGTGTATTTAAATATCTGAAACCTAAAATAAACATTATGAGGTTGAAAACACTGCTTAGGGGCCGATCACACCTGACGCGTTTTTCAGGTTCGAAAACGCGAGGTGCACAGTACTTTACATTACACAGAACGAGCAGTGCGCTGCATTTTTTATGTTGCTAGGCAACCAATGAAACAGCTGTCCTGTCAGTCAAGTAAACGTCAAATCAGACTTTTATTACCTTTATTTACTTTCTGTTAACATTGTGGTAGTTATGGTTCGTGAAGTCGTTAAGCTCCTAGTAACCCGCGAGAGCACCACAAGTTTATCCTCTATCATCGCACTTTCCTGGCGTTCAAGCAACTGTAGCTTTCATCACTTAAACGGAAGGCCCGCCTCTCACTTCATTCGATTGGACAGTGGAAAAAAACGCGATGACGTCAGGCGGTTTTTCCGCTCGGAGTTGCTTTTTTTCAACTTCAAAAACGCGAGGCGCAGCGGGCGGTAAAACGCGAGGCGCAGCAGGCGCATAAACAGCGCGCAGAACGCTCGCTGCCATAGGAAACCAATTGAAAATAGGCGCCTCTCACTGCAAAAAACGCATCAGGTGTGATCGGCCCCTAACGGTGCGTTTCCACTACAGCGGCAAAAGTCCGCTCAGTGCCGCTGGCAACGCTGTAACGTCTCCGCTTTGGGGTGTGTCTGTTCCGAGTGTGTTTAATATAAGTTTTTTCAACACACGGACAGTAATCATGATCAGCGATGCACGCGATTACATTTAGAAATAGACAAGCTTTGTTTCCAAATGCCCCAAGCAAAGATCCTTTCAATTTTATAAACTTTTATAAACCCAGCCAATATAATCACAATGAACACATCCAAAATAAAATCTTTAACATATATATAACAACTGCAAAGCGTATAATTTGTAAACAAAATGATTTACGCACTAAATCCAGCATAAAATCCGGCACAATTTGCATATTTTTAAACTCTCAAAACAGACGTCACATCCCGAACCTCACAGCAATTGGCTGCCGACCGCGTTTTTCGCTTGATATTTGCATAAAGTCGAGAACTGCCCAACCTTTTGACGCTCTCGGTCGCTCTCAACGCTTTCTCCGGTCCGCTGTCAATCCCAAAATGCACTGCGCGAGCGTGAAGCTCGACTTCCATAGGAATGAATTGAAAACGCTCGCTCCGCTCCGCTCGCAACGCGCCAGTGGAAACGCACCGTAACGGTGCGTTTCCACTACAGCGGCAAAATTCCGCTCAGTGCCGCTGGCAACGCTATAACGCCTCCGCTTTGGGGTGTGTCTGTTGCGAGTGTGTTTAATCGAAGTTTTTTACAACACACACACAGTATAATCATTAGAGATTCACGCGATTACATTTAGAAATAGACCTGCTTTGTTTCCAAATGCCCCAAGCAAAGATATCCTTTCAATTGTATAAACTTTTATAAAACCAGCCAATGTAATTACAATAAACATATCCAAAATGAAATATTTAACATATATAACAACTGCAAAGCGTCTAATTTGTAAACAAAATGATTTACGCACTAAATGCAGCATATACTCCGTCACAATTTGCATATTTTTAAACTCTCAAAACAGACGTCACATCCCGAACCTCACAGCAATTGGCTGCCGACCGCGTTTTTCGCTTGATATTTGCATAAAGTCGAGAACTGCCCAACCTTTTGACGCTCTCGGTCGCTCTCAACGCTTTCTCCGGTCCGCTGTCAATCCCAAAATGCACTGCGCGAGCGTGAAGCTCGACTTCCATAGGAATGAATTGAAAACGCTCGCTCCGCTCCGCTCGCAACGCGCCAGTGGAAACGCACCGTTACGCCGGTTTCACACCGCAAGCGTCAGCGGCGCGTGAGCAGCGCGTATTTTTTTCGGCGTCCATGTTATTCAATGAGTGCATTCACACCGCACGCAGAGGCGGCGCGGTAGCGCGTAGCAGGAGCAGAGCAGGAGCAGCAATGCCGCGATCGTTTCGGCGCCGAGTCTATTTTTGCTGCGCCGCTTACGCTGAATTAAAGTGACAATGCTTTGATCATGGCCAAAATACACCGCAGTTACCCAAAAAGCGCATTGATGATATCTATTGTGTTTTAAACAGTCTATCAAATGACCAACAGCAATTTAAAAAGAAAACAAATGTCCAAAAACAAACTTGTTGCCAGAACAATAAAAACAAAGATGAACCAAAAGTTATATAAATGCAATGATTAATAAAATAAGCTTCTTGACAAGTCATTTCTCTTAAATGTATTTGAAAACGAAATAAAGCAATGCCAACTTATCCATTATAGAGTACTCTGTCTATACACACGCCTCGGTTCAGCCGCGCGTGACAAACGGTTCCAGTGTGAAAGCAAAACGCGCGTGTCCTGCTCCTGCTCACCATACGCACTGCTCCTGCGCTGCTTAAGCTCTGCTAACGCGTGCAGTGTGAAACCGGCGTAAGTTGTGATATATGACAGCGCTGAACGCGTCCGACTCTGGCTCAGCGCCAGGCAACGTGCGAAAGCACAGTTTGAATCTGGCAGTTATGCGATGTCTCAAATCGGTAAAATTAAATCTGTAAAATTATAGACGTAATGAGTGGCATATAACGTGAAGTAACATGGCATTTTATTTTGTTTGAAATTTAACTTGTCCAGTGGGACAACTAATTTTCTCTTCCACTTGTCCTACAAATAACTAATGTCGAGCCCTGCATGGAAAACAAATGATAAGAATAGAAAATGCAAATACTGAGGTGGACTTTTCCTGTGAATTGCTATAGAAATACAATATACAGGTCCTTCACTCAGATTCAAATTAACATGTTTCCAAAGAATTACAACAACAATGACCAACACAGGGAAAAGATGTAGAGACAAGCAAATGAAGAAGGAAAATTAATAAGGCTTTTTTTTTTATAGAGTTATAAACAAATTATGTTATGTGATGAGCTGAATGAGGGATGAGAGCAGATATAATAATCACGTAGTTTAAATCTGCATACAGAAACATCAGACTCAGGACAGAAACACACGACCTCTAAAGTAAGAACATGTTCATTCTTCAAACACAATTAGACTTTCAGATGTTAATGTCTGAATGATTGTGAATCATGTTATGCTGATAAAATGTTTTTATTACATGATCATGTTAAAACTTGGGTTGAGTTTTTCAATGTGTTTCTTCCTCTTGCTGTTGTTAAGATACTAACTTAAATTGTCATTTTTTACTCCAAAATTAATCAGGGAATGTTTGATGTCTGAGTTTTTCAATGTGTTTTTTCCTCAGAAATGGACCAAACTCTATATTTGATTCTTCTTCTCATTGGTGAGTGTGTTTGTTGTTTTATTTATGGTTTATAGTTTCACCAGGTTTGACCCTGTTATGAAAAGCATTAAATCAAACGCTCTCTTTCACAGCTCTCTGCTCCGTATCTGAATGTGTTCAGCGTCAGTATCACTTTATAAACGTGAGGAAGACCTGGACTGAAGCTCAGAGATTCTGCAGAGAGAATTACACAGATCTGGCCACCGTTGACAATGTGAACGACATGAACGAGCTGAAGAAGAGTGTGAATGGTGTTCAGTATATCTGGATTGGGCTGAGGAAGACGAGTGTTGATAAATGGCAGTGGTCTTCAGGTGAACCTGCGCTCTATCTGAACTGGGGATCTGGACAACCTGATGGCACAGCTGAGTGTGCTTTAATGAGAAATGGAGAATGGCATGATTGGTCATTTAGCATCAGCCTGACTTTCATCTGCAGTTCATCTAACAGTAAGTGCAGCTCCATACAATCACAATAAACATTCATTAATAAAAAGATGCACCATATACTGTACAAAATTATAATGCAATAAATGCTGCTACTTTTTAATTTGCTCATAAATATAGGAGAGACTGTGGATTTTTGTCACAATTCTAACTTCTGTATAGAAAATAAACCGATATTAAATGCATGTTGATCTTTTGTTGTTGATACCTGTGAGAATCTGACATTAGAGAGCCTAGAGAATTATATTTTCAAAAATTTCAAACCATTGTTTTGACAAACGATTTAATGAATGCATAATATTTTAACATAAAATAGACATACAACATCTTGCCCCATCTTGATATTTATGAACAAAACTCTTGTCCTGAGAACAAAGTTCAGTTCACATCTTGTCAGTTGATTTGATTGTGTTCAACTGTATTATAGAAATATGATTGTAATTTATTATTTTTATAATTTATTTTAATTAATATTGTAATTAAAAATATATCATCTCAACATAAACCTGTAAAAAATGTCATTCTTAGATGAACTTTAAATTAACTCACATAGACACAATGGCCCTCATTTATCATTCTTGCGTAGAAACGGGCGTATATGTTGGCGTAAGATTATGCTTACACTCCTCTCACCGCCTGATTTATGAAGCTGTGCGTACCTTTGAAATCCAGGTGTACGCAATACCTGCCCTGTCACAGTGTCTGGTGGTTCCCTGGGTTAAACACTAGAGGTCCTCAGTTTTCACGGTGTCTATGCATTCTCACTACAATTCCCATGATCCTGTCTGTCACTGATTGTTCATTGCCTTACAGCTGTTTCTCGTCACCTTGTTAGCACTTGTGTATATATACCCTGTCTGTTTCAGTGTTTGTCACGGAGTCCTTGTATATTGTCTTCACACTTCCGTTGTTAGTTCAAGCCTGTTTCTTGTGTTTATCTTTTATGTTTTTTGGATTGCCTTTTGGATTATTGACCTCTGCCTGGACTGGTTGTGAGTACGGATTACCCTTTAATAAAACACTGCTTTTGGATCTTACCTTTCCGTGTGTGTGATCGTGACATGCCCTTGATAAATGCCGCGGCTGAAAACGATCGTCATTAGAATAACACGCCCCTATTGGATGAGCAAATGACCTATCACAATGCATTATTTTACAGCACGTGTATCACGTCACATGTATTGGGGTGTACAATAGTGATGATGATGTGATGTGGAGTACCATTCATTCACATTAATAATTGCATGACAATTTGTAATATTCTTATTATTATTATTTTGAATATGATTTATTAATGACGCTTATTGTTATTTAGAAGAAGAATGTTGTTAGTATTATTATTATTATTATTATTTAAAAGAAGAGTGTCATTTTTATTATTTTGTCAGTCTGAATAATTTTTTGGTCATTGAAAGCCTTTCATTACTGAACCCAGTCCGTGCGCACCTGCCGGGCCTAACCCTGAAACGTCAGGTAAAGCGCACAGGCTCGCAACCAAGCGGCAACCTCCCCTTCTCTCTCTTGAAACCAACACGGAAGTGAGTTAAACTGCAATTCATTAACTGGCCGCTTGGCCTGGCTGCAGAAGTGAGTCAAATCTGTATCTCCCTCATGTTAAAATGACCAACTTTACAGCAGAAAAAAACATGTTTACAGCCTGGTTCTCTCTGTGGCTTTGGTCTATACAGCTAATTTTGCCCTTCATAACAACTGTGAGGGGGGTGAATTTTTTTATAACTCATCCGTTTAGTTGATTAATATTTAAATTTAAGGGTGTGGCCACTTGAGTGACAGGTGGATTTCCGCTGATGTCAATGCTAGCCGTTTGTCTGCTGTTACTGGCCGTCACGACGCCTCAGCAAATGTTAGCTGCAGAACTTGCCTTCTCTGCAGTGTTTGTGCTTTTTTTCGGGATTATTTCATAGTATTTTCTTCAAAATTATGTGAAAATAGTCTTGCTTTATCGTTCAAATAAAACCATACATTGATTTAAATTGATGTAAAACAGGTTTTGCTTGGAAAGCCAATATGCGAGGAGGCGTGAACGAGGAGTGGTTTACACCTGAAATTACAATGTCCCATCCCACTCTGCATAATGACTCTGCATAATGACTGTGTATAATGATGAGCCATTCACACAGGTGTGACAACTGACTGAGCCACAATGCAAGGACAAAATATATATTTAGAAGAAGACTTATATTGATCATTTAAGATTTTGCTTACATCTATCTTGTAAATATGTTTTGCTATTTTATTAAAAAGGTTACAATTACAACAATAATTACAATTTCAACAATATTTCAAGTGTACTCTTTCTTTGAAAAAAAAAAATGATTATAGGCCTACATTTTATCTGTATTCATTAGTTTGAATATAATCAACATTGGAACAGCTAACATCTTAGTTGATGACTTTATTTTTGACAAAAAAAGTATACAGTACAGTAAAAACTATACCCAAATCTAGTCAACAAGATGTTGTCTTTCATATTTCGCCTGACTGTAACGTTGTTTTCATGAAATATTAGGGCATATTGTTCATTTGCAGTTTAATACGTTGCTTATACAAATAGCCTACATTTTATTTCAACATATTTCAGTCGATTTTTACTCATCTCAGTATAGCAATACAGTTTGCTAAAACATCATCATTCATCCACACACGCGATTTAAATTTAAACTGTCTTTGCCAGTTGTGGTAAACAGCGCGCATCTCTGCCGTTCATTCATTCATAAACAGAAACCCACGTGAAGAACGTGAGAAGGAAAAAACACTTACTAGTATTCCTCAGCTCGCTCCTCGATATACCCGCACTTCTGAGAGACTTTTTCCATTATTATTATAATTCCTCACAGCGCTGCAAGACGGTGTTAAAGTAATGATCTGAAATAAACTTGTGTTTTCTCGAGCTGATGGGGCGTTCACAGAATTGCGCTTGGATTGTCTCAGTAATTTGCGTTTGAATAGCTCGCGCTCTCCGTGGGAGGAGTCACATTACATCTGAATCAGCTGTAATGAGCTCGACTGGAATCGCTCTCTTTTAATACAGATTTCACAAGATGAGAATATTTGTTTTTTATATAAATTACTTCATTTAAAAGAAGAGAATTCAAGCTTCATGCCTGTCTGTCTGAATGCCTGTTTGACTGAGTATTCGCTGAGTTATGGTTCATTTTCGGACGCGTTTCAGAATGGACTACACTGGCAGAGAGAAGGCAGAACTCGCATCACATTTATTTTTCTTTATTTGGCAAAAAGCACAACACTTTGTTTTTATTGTGAGTATACACAAAAATAATACACATTTAACAGAATCGATTGATGTATGAAACTTGTTTTGTAAAATCAAAGTCAAAATAGTATTTCGGGTCTCAATTCAACTCATAAGGAAAAAAGCGAGCAGATCACGCCGACGTGATCTCCGACCTCTAAGGGTTAAAACTGCATTAATTCATTACTTATAATTGTTTTACATAACTGTTGGCGTGAATTTGATTTATTATTGTTTTCCCGTTTACGCGATGAACTATGACCAATTAGGCATAATGGTGGAGCTGAATTAGTCATGTCTTTGTTTTAAAGTTTTAAATGGTGACGTAAACTAGGATTTATGTAGCGTGACTACAATACATAAGCTACACTTTTATTACATCTCGATACATATGATTATGACCGTTCATAATTGATAGACATTGATAAACACTGTGTGCTGACAGACAGCAAATCATATATTTACATATAAGTTAACATTGCATGCGCTTTGTGATTTTACAAAGCTACTGTCATATTACTATGTTAACATGACCTAAAAATAACTGATTTTACAATTATAACTTTAATTGATAACTGAAATGAAATCAACCATCTGTAATATTTAACCCCCTGAGGTCGACAATCACACCGGCGTGATCTGCTCGTTTTTTTTTTATATTAGTGCAAAATACTCTGTTGATATTGATTTTACATACTTGTATTGTACATCATTCAAAACTTTTAAATGTCTTCTTTTATTTGTGTACACTCATAATAAAAACAAAATGTTGTGTTTTTCGTAAAACAAAGAAAATGTGAAACTCATTCTGAAACGCGACAGAAAATGAATGTATATATATTGTTGTAGCAGAGTTTGTGCTGAATACAGTTTAATTAGACTTTACCCATGAAAATGTCACAAGTAACAGAAATAACCAGAAATGTCAGAGCATGTCAGAACACCTCCAGGGCCCAGAAAACAGCTCAGACCTCAGAGGGTTAATTAATTATTAAAAGATATAACAGAAGTAGAATATTTAGGCCATGAAATAGTATTCCCATTAAATATGAATGTAATTTATCTTGAATGTATACATTTCATCAGCGCGTTAATCCATACAGAGCAAAATTTGACTCAAATATTAATTTGATTCTTTTCTCCCTTTTCCTTGTGTGTAATCAGATCATTGGCACCATCAACTAAAGGCACCGGGGTTGCGGTGCCACCGGCTTGGGCCCGTAATCGCTGCTCGCAGCTATATTTATTATTGTTGTTCAAGGGTTCGGGGACTTTTGGGGCCTTTAACAGATTCAAAAACTCATGAAACTTTGCACACAGGTCAGAACCCGCGGCCATTAGGGCCGGGCTGAAGCTGGTACCCGGGCGTGGCAGGGGGGCTCAACAGCGCCCCCTAGAACACAATCTGAAATCTTGGACACATACAAGAACGTATTAGTATGAAACTCGGTACACATATAGATCTCATCGGGCCAAACAGCTTCTGCACTCTATGTTCTTAGCTCTGCCCAAAAGGAAGTGAGCTATTATGGGTTGTTTGAAAAACACATGCTGAAACTTCAGCAGTGTGTTCGTTGTCAGAGGCCGATCACATTGATGTGACTATTGTGAGTCAAAGTTATAGCGCCACCAACTGGCAGCAGGAAGTGTGTCACTTTAAAAATGCTTTGAAATCACCCTCTTAGTTTTACCCGATTTGCTTCAAACTTTATGTGTATAATGTAAACACACGGCAGATGTAGACCTGTGAAAGGATTATTGATATCTTAGATACTGTTGCTGTGGCAACGCATCAAACTTTAATATTTTTTTCGGATGCTTTTGAGACCCTTAGCATGCTTGAAATTGGATGAAACTCGACAGACACATCACATTTATTATCCACTAGACATGTGCAAAGTTTCAGAAATGGGCGTGGTGAGGGGCTCAGTAGCGCCACCTTTAGTCAAAAATGGGGGCTTAGTTTTAAGTAGAGTCACAAAAATCGTTATGTATATTGTTCTCATCAAGCCGGACAACTTTCTAATTTATAGTCATAAGCTCTGACCAACAGGAAGTGAGATATTTTGGTTTGAATGTGATTTTTTGGAGAATTCTCTCTCTCTCTCTCTCTCTCTCTCTCTCTCTCTCTCTCTCTCTGTATCTGTATCTCAGTGTGTGTGTGTGGGGGGTGGGGGGATTTGTCTGTTAGGAGAGATTTGCTTTTATAATTGTTTTTCATGGTTTCAGGGGCTTTTGGGGCTCTTAATGTGCTCAAAAACTCTTGAAACTTTGCACACAGGTCAGAACCTGTGGCCATCAGGGCCGGGCTGAAGCTGGTACCCAGGCGTGGCAGGGAGGCTCGACAGCGCCCCCTGGAACGGGATCCGAACACTTGTCCATAAATCAAACACACTTGCATGTAATAATATGAAACTCGGTACACATATAGATCTCATCGGGCCGAACAACTTCCGCACTCTAAGTTATTAGCTCCGCCCAACAGGAAGTCGGCTATTATGGGTTGTTTGAAAAATGCATGTTATGGAATTTGATGTACTCCTCCTAGATAATTCATCAAATCGCCTCCAAACTCGGTGTGCATGAAGCCAAGACATTGAGGATGCTAAATTGCGGACGGATTTTTGATATCTCGAACGGTTTGGCCGTGGCGAGGAAACTAATTTATGGCGAATAATGGAAACAGGAAGTGTGTTTTAACTTCAGCATAAATTAACTGATCTTGATGAAACTTCAGCGGTGTGTTCGTTGTCAGAGGCCGATCACATGGATGTGACTATTGTGAGTCAAACTGGCAGCAGGAAGTGTGTCACTTTCAAAATGCTTTGAAATCACCCTCTTATTTTTACCCGATTTGCTTCAAACTTTATGTGTATAATGTAAACACACGGCAGATGTAGACCTGTGAAAGGATTTCTGATATCTTTAATACTGTTGCCATGGCAACGCTTCAAACTTTAATATTCTTTTTTGATGCTTTTGAGACTCTTAACATACTTGAAATTGGATGAAACTCGACAGACACATCACATTTATTAGCCCGTAGACGTGCAAAGTTTCAGAAACGGGCGTGGTGAGTGGCTCAGTAGCGCCACCTTTAGTCATAAGTGTGGGGGGGGTAGTTTTATCAACAGCAACAAAACTTGGTATGTGTTTTGTTCTCATCAAGCCGGACAACTTTCTAATTTACACTCATTAGCTCCAACCAAAAGGAAGTCAGATATTTTAGTTTGAATGTGATTTTTTGGAGAATTTTCTCTCTCTCTCTCTGTCTCTGTTTGTGTGAGGGGTGGGAGGGATTTGTCTGTTGAGTTTAATGTTTGTTTTCAAGGTTTCAGGGGCTTTTGGGACCCTTAACGTGCTCGAAAACTCTTGAAACTTTGCACACAGGTCAGAACACACGGCCATCAGGGCCGGGGCTGAAGCTGGTACCGGGTGGGGGGCTCAACAGCGCCCCCTTGAACGTGGTTCTAAAACTTGGTCCATATATCAAACACGCTTGCATGAATTAATATGAAACTCGGTACACATATAGATCTCATCGGGCCGAACAACTTTCATCCTCTACATTTTACACCAGCCCAACAGGAAGTCAGCTATTATGAGTTGTTTGGAAACGCATGCTGTGGAATTTGATGTACTCCTCCTAGGGAATTCATCCTATCGCCACCAAACTCTGTCAGCATGAAGTCAAGACATTGAGGATGCTAAATTGCAAATGGATTTTTGATATCTCGAACGGTTTGGCCGTGGCGAGGAAACAAATTTATGGTGAATAAGGGACACAGGAAGTGTGTTATAACTTCTGCATACATTAACTGATCTTGATGAAACTTCAGCAGTGTGTTCGTTGTAAGAGGCCGATCACATGGACGAGAATATTGTTAGTCAAAGTTATAGCGCCACCAACTGGCAGGAAGTGTGTCACTTTCAAAATTCTTTTGACAAAAGTGGGGGGGGGGGTGTAAGACTGAAAATATTGGTTGCGACCTGGTCTATGAGACAAAGGGGCCTTGCTGGCTAATTAGCATTCGACCTCCCCATACAGCCTGACTTCCTCTCAGAAACAACAAAGAACACACTCAAGAACATGGTTTGATGGTTTGATGCGAATGTTGATCAATAACTTATGTTTTTAGTGTCATTTGAAAGGTCTCAAAGTGAGTGGTACAGATATCTCATATCCAGATAGATAAAATAAAAGGTAATAAGGTTTATAGAAGTTTAGAGAAAACTGGTTAAGCCATTTGAGGGTGGTCTTCCCCATCCCCCATGTCACCTGGGCAAACAGTATAAAGGAAGGTGTGCTTGCTCTATGGGGTCTCTTCTTGGCTGGTCACGAATGGAATAGGTGGTCTCTCTCTCTCTGTTTCTCTCTCTCTCTTTCTCTCTCTCTCTTTCTCTCTCTCTCTCTTTCCCTTTTTCTCTCTCTATCTCAGGTGCAAACTGGGTAAGATTATTTGGTGTAACCAATGTATAACCATGTACTAGATATTCGAATTGATTGTGGAATTGATCTCTAATATCTGAAATATTAAATTGTTACATGTGATTATTCTAACTGATTTTGACATTGTTCATTTAATGGTTAAAAGGAATAGTCAAACATTCACTAATGATTAATGATCCACAGATATCATTAAAACCCTTTCATTTATGGAGTCAGATGAAATTACGAGAGAATACATAACTAAATGTATTGTAAATTTAAACAACCAAATACTTTGCATGAGTGAGGACAGAACACGTGATACCTTCCCTGTGTTATTGGAAAACCTCCATTGGGCCAATTTCACGGGCCTACAGGGGGGTAGTTTTACCTACAGTTAAAAAAAACTCAGTACGTACAGTGAGGAAAATAAGTATTTGAACACCCTGCTATTTTGCAAGTTCTCCCACTTGGGAATCATGGAGGGGTCTGAAATTGTCATCGTAGGTGCATGTCCACTGTGAGAGACATAATCTAAAAAAAAAATCCAGAAATCACAATATATGATTTTTTAACTATTTATTTGTATGTTTGTTAACTACTTTAAGCAGTGCAGCTACAATGCTGGTTGAACGCCCGAGTGCCTCACAGAGCCTGGGCTTCCGACGGCATTCGAATCAGAGTGACTCAGAGCTGCGTTTCAGCACTAAAGCCCTGGTTAGCGGCTGACTGGTACCAGCGGGGAGTGACAATGGGAGCCGTCTCACACCGCAAAGTTATCTTGACGGACGCTTCCACCTCAGGTTAGGGCACTCTTTTTGAGGGCAAACCGGTCTTCGGCCTGTGGTCAGACCAGGAGAAATGCCTCCACATAAACTGTTTGGAGATGATAGCGGTCGAGAACGCGCTCAAGCGCTTTCTCCCATTCATACGGGACCACCATATGCTAGTCCGCTCGGACAACATGTCCGTGGTGTCCTATGTGAATGGAGAGGACCTCTTTACGTCGAAAGACAATGCTCACAGCCCAACGTTCTTCTCAAAAAGCAAGGATGCGCTGGCCCAAACCTGGCCCAGCCTCCCGCTGTACGCTTTCTTTCCGATCTCCCTGTTACCACAGGTCATCACGTGGATCAGGGAAACGCACCACCCAGTGCTTCTTATAGCCCCGCGATGGGAGAACCAAATCTGGTACCCAGAGATAGTGAGGCTATCGCACTCTTCCCCATGGCCGATCCCGGTGAGAAAGGATCTCCTCTCTCAAGCCGGTGGATCGATCTGGCATCCCCATCCGGAGCGATGGTCTCTGCATGCATGGGTGATCAACCGATACCCATTGACCTGCCAGAAGGGGTCGTGAACACGTTCACGCAATCTAGAGTTCCCTCCACGAGAAGGCTCTATGCGTCTAAATCAGTGGTCCTCAAAGTGTGGGGCGCGCCCCCCAGGGGCACTACAAAGCTGCTATATATTAACTTTTAATTATAAATTAAAAGTTAAAGTTCTGGTTTATTATTCTCTCTTACTGTTGATTCAATGACATGGCAAATTAAAACTATTCCTGTTTTTTATTGCACGTTTTTATTTTATTTTGTAATTTTTTATTTTTCATTTTTCAAGGAGAAATACAGAAAGCAGGCCTTCAATAATTTCCTAG
Source organism: Abramis brama (assembly GCF_963993115.1). Taxonomy (NCBI): domain Eukaryota; kingdom Metazoa; phylum Chordata; class Actinopteri; order Cypriniformes; family Leuciscidae; genus Abramis; species Abramis brama. The sequence continues at coordinate 8,229,869 of NC_139965.1, forward strand.
ATCAAAGACACTTTGCGAAATTTATCATTTCACGTTTTTCATTGTAAAAAATATGTTCCGCATATATATATATATATATATAATATATATATAAATAATTAAATTTTTTTGGGAGGGGGGGGCGTCAGATTTTTTTAAAGTTTGAGAACGACTGGTCTAAATGGTCTGTGTTCTCTAAATGGTGCGCTACTAAGAGCTTGGATCCAATTACATGTGGGGTCCCACGGGTGCTCTCCTTCCTCCAGGAGCTGTTGGACAAGGGCAGGTCCCCTTCCACGCTCAAAGTGTATGTGGCGGCTATTGCAGCGTTCGCTGAGACGACACGCAGCTGGGCAATAGGAAGGAACGAGCTTATTATCCGTTTCCTCAGAGGAGCCAAATGGATGAATCCCCCGCGGCCCCCCTCGGTTCCTATTTGGGATCTGTCCTTGGTCCTGGAGACCCTGAAGGCTTTTCCCTTTGAACCGTTTGAATCCGTGGATTTAAAGTACCTTTCGCTCAAAACTGTTTTTCTGATAGCTCTGTCTTCAGTAAAACGCGTGGGCATCTGTTAGCCCTGCATGTCTTGAGTTCGGACCAAATGACTCAAAAGTCATTCTCAGACCGAGACACGGCTACATCCCCAAAGCGATTGGAACCCCCTTTAGGGCGCAAATCATCTCCCTTTCGGCTCTGCCAGCATCCGATAACGGGGACAGTGATAACTTCCTATGCCCTGTTAGGGCGCTGAGAGTTTACATCACGCGCTCTGCCGCTTTCAGGCGTTCCAAGCAGCTCTTTGTTTCCTTCGGTGGATGCACCAAGGGTCTCGCCGCCTCGAAACAGAGCCTGTCCAGGTGGATAGTGGACGCGATTGCAGCAGCTTACGCCTCCAAACACCTGCAGTGCCCTTCGGGTATCAGAGCCCACTCCACTAGAGGCATGGCCTCTTCGTGGGCCTGGTCCAGCGGAATTTCTATTCACGATATTTGCATGGCGGCAGGTTGGGCCTCCCCATCGACATTCGTGAGGTTTTATAACCTGGAAGTTCCTGCCTTGCAGGTTAAACTGTTGTCAGTATAAGTGGCATGTATGCTCTGCCCAGTCGCTTATGCGCAGACTACGTTCAAATACTGGTGATATTTCTGGTATGGCACTAAGGAAAGGAGTATTTTGTACTCAGACCGGCTGTGCCGCTCTGTTCCTTATTCCCTGTTACATGCTGTGTACTGGTGCTGGCCCGCGCCGCTGGCCGCCCGTCATACACTCTGTTGCGCGGGGGATTATTTTCTACACAAATAGACTGGTGAAACCGCTCTATTTCTTTGCCCTAATATATGCTTATGTACTGTGTGGGCCCGCACTGCCGGCCGCACTGTTTACGTTGATATGTATAGACCGGCTGTGCCGCTCTATCTTATATACGAACTGAAGTGCTTTGTGTTGGTCCATTTATTATAGGTTATCATAGGTTTTGATAAGTAACAGTCATTATCCTTTGTCCCATAGGTGCCCACGGGCAGGTGTGTTTTATTAGAGTTGAAAATGAACATCCATCATTGAATTCTGGTATCAAGAATGACTCCTGCTTTCTTTTTTCCTCATTCACTTTGCAAATAGTTCTGTTTAAAGTATTTCTAAGTTATGTTTATGTTAATTTATGTTTATATAATCATTTCCATATAACCTATTTGAAATATCAAAGCATACATGTCAAGCACAGACTACAAAGTATCAATTTAAAAGCATATTATTTTTATTCAGTCATCATGTACTTTGAAATAATCAAACATGCTCAATCACACATACTGTATATAGACATAATAATACCATGTTATCAATTGTATTATGGGCATTTGTCTCTGATAAATTGAAGAAGAAAATATAAAAAGCAGGGCAAGTTTAGCACTAATGATTAAAAAAAAAAAAAAAAAAAAAAAACAGCCGATATCTGCATTATAAATGTATGCGGGAAGTTAAAATGTGTGCAACACAATTTAATTAACAACCCTAGTGTGCAATGTCTAAATGAGTTTTACATAGTTTCCCAAGCTTTTGATGTGGACAAAAGTAAATGATACTGGAAATTGGAATTGCTGAATATATCTGAATTAAATTTTTTTATTCAATTATTTTTTTCCCCCCCTCAAGTTTATTATCATAAGCAAGAGCAACTAATTCACTTATCTTCTCAACCACAACTGTTGCATTCTCGTAGTTCAGCTTTGCAGCTTTGGTCATTGCGTCGTACCATGAATCAGCTTCTTCTGCAGCTTTCCATCCAGTGACTCCTCCACCAATGGCTCCTGCTAGAGCTGCAACTCCGACAGCTTTAACTGCAACAAGCCCTGCACCTGCCGCTGCTCCGGCACCTCCAGCCACTGCTCCTGTTTCCGCTGCTGCTGCTCCTCCTGCTACTGCTCCTCCTGCTGCTCCTGCTGCTCCTGCTGCTGCTGCTCCTCCTGCTGCTGCTCCTCCTGCTGCTGCTCCTCCTGCTACTGCTCCTCCTGCTACTGCTCCTCCTGCTCCTCCTGCTGCTGCTGCTCCTCCGGCTGCTCCTGCTGCTGCTCCTCCTGCTGCTGCTCCTCCTGCTGCTGCTCCTGCTACTGCTCCTCCTGCTCCTCCTGCTGCTGCTGCTCCTCCTGCTACTGCTCCTCCTGCTGCTCCTGCTGCTGCTGCTGCTCCTGCTACTGCTCCTCCTGCTCCTCCTGCTGCTGCTGCTCCTCCTGCTACTGCTCCTCCTGCTGCTCCTGCTGCTGCTGCTCCTCCTGCTACTGCTCCTCCTGCTGCTGCTCCTCCTGCTGCTGCTCCTGCTACTGCTCCTCCTGCTCCTCCTGCTGCTGCTCCTGATGCCACTGCTGCTCCTCCTGCCACTGCTGCTCCTCCTGCCACTGCTGCTCCTCCTGCCGCTCCTCCTGCTGCTGCTGCTCCTGTTGCTGCTTTCAGCAGTTTGCATGCTGGGAAAAATGATTTTAATATAACCAGAGCTGCAACCACTGCAACAGCTACACCCAGTAAAGCACCAATCACCACCCCTGCTGCTACTCCTGCAAGTTGCCTACACAACTTTTTATTAACAATTTCCTTTGCTTTTTCTCGCTTCTCTTCTGGAGGCAAATTGTCCTCATTTTTCTTAATCTCCTCTTGAATTTCTTCTTCCAGCTTTTTAAGCAGCTCATTTGAGAAGCAGCCGTTCTTTTTCACCATCTTGTCGATGGTCTCCAGCAGATTTTTCACCTGAACTCTGTTGCTCTTGTATCCTGAATCACAGCCATTCCAGTTTTTGTTGTCGATGACGTGACAGCGTCCTCCACATTTATCAACCAGCTCCTGTAGTTGTGGATTGACCTTCACAAATTTGTCAATGGTCTGGCCTTCTAGTTGATCACCATGAGTGAATAAGATCACTGTGTGTTTCAGCACATGTTCCCCTTTCATTGTGTTGAGAAATTGTTGTACCACCTCGTTTTCTTGGCTTGTGTATCTTCCAACCTTTAGAACAATCACAAAGGCATGAACAGCAGGAGCGCATTCAACGAGAGATTTGATGATCTCAGATTTTATCTCCTCATCTTTACGATTTGTGTCAAAGAATCCAGGTGTGTCAATAACTGTGATCTTTTTTCCATGGACCAAACCATATTTTCTTTCAGATTTAGCTGTAACAGCATTTGGTGAAGCTTTAGTGGTGAATACTTTTTTTGTGAGAATCGTATTTCCGGCACTGCTTTTGCCATCTCCTGTTTTTCCAATAAGGACAATCTTTCTCGCTGTCAATAATAATAATAATATATATATATATATATATATATATATATATATATATATATATATATATATATATATATATATATATATATATATATATATATATATATATAGTTTTTTTTAAATACAAAATTATAATGTGAGGTATCATCAATGATTGTACATTTTACACTGAAAACACTGTATGCAACAATAATTACTTACATTCCATGATCCTTGTCTGTTGATGACGTCAGTCTCTATAAGTTAAATAATATTCAGGTTATTCTTGGCTCTGATTTAAACTAAAGTGTAACATATCCCAGCAAACTCAAGAATATTCCTGACGAATTCACTGACATATGAGCACTAGAACACTTTACACAGTGACTGTTTTACTTTCTGTAAATGGTGTGCAGTGCAAAATACTCACTTTTTATTTCCTTTTCAAGACTTAAATAGAAGAGGTTGTTGGACGGTTGGACTTTCACTTCCTTCTCACACGACCTATATGGAAGAGTGACATGCTTAAACTCCCTTATAACAGGAATAATAGCAGAATAAATAATCAGTTTTTTAGATTGTTTTCAAAATGTGGATAAAAAAGATTAGAATCATGATTGCAAACTTTTAACTGCAGACAAAACAAAAAGCGATATCTAATTTTTTTTTTTTTTAAATTTTATGTTTGACATGATGTCTATTTGAAAAGTAAGGAAAGATGGGTCTCAGACTTGTTCACAATCAAGTCAACTGTATCTGTGCAAAGTTTTGTGTTGATAGCTCAAAGCAACAATCAAAGGTTATGTCATCTGTAATCATATGATAGCATTCTCATCAAAATAGTAGAAATCAAAGAGTCCCAAAACTTCCCAAACAAGTGATTTGAGTGTTCTACTGAAAACAAGAACTACTTACATGTAGTGACACTGAGAAATATGCAGTGGAACATCCAATAAAGCGCCGTATAGAGCTTTTTCTTCTTCTTGTTTTTTTTTTCTTTTTTTTTTTTTGCTTTCAGAGAGTCACGCGATCAGTAAAACAGCTCTACTCTCCATTCAATCGTTTGTAAGTTTGCATGTAGGAACTTTACTCCAGTGATCTGCTTGTTTGGATTTGGGGAGTGTAGTGTACTTTGACCATTTAAAGAAAGATATGGGTCATTCCTGGGATTCAGTAATATCTCTACTCAGTCAGTTTTTTACTTTCACTATCTGAAGTGAACAACTGACTGAGTTTTGAGAATTCTTCACTGCGACATAACTCTTGCACACATTGTTGATATGTGTCATATCAACTGGCTTGATCCATTGCCTTAAATTATGTCACATATGGGTGGAGTCTAAATAGGTGTGATGGGGGATTTTATAAAATAATTTTTTTTTTTTTTTAAATAACCAAAATTTTTTTAAAAGAATTCACAAGAACGTAACACAAGCAAATACTTAAAATCACAAATTATAGACTGTGCACATTTTGTTAAATATTTTCAAAGTAAACATTTATTTGAAGTGACAAAATATTGTACGATATAAATAATGGGCCAACATTATTTTATAATAAAATATTTTTTTTATATTATGTTTATTCATTAGCCTATAATTGACACACCAAAGTAGAAAAAGAAAAATGTTTTAACATTCCATTTTGGTGAACCATCACATTAAAAAGTTATTACATACTAAAAAGTATTAGAGAATCCCAGGAATGACTGAGTGTTTAGTAAAAACTAGGACATTGCGTCCTATAAGGTGCGAACAGATCCACCTGTGCCTGGCCAAAAACCCCTCAAAATGTGCTCCACCACCTCATTCCCCGTGCCTCAGCCCCTGCTTCGACAGAATGTCTGTGTAACCAAGGTTACTAATGCTCATATCAAACCTATGGAAAAAAAAAAAGATAAAAGTAAGATTTACATATAAATATTTGATTACTTTATTTTAATGTTTAAGATTAGCTCTTGTTTTTTTTTTCCCTTCATGTCCTTGATATTTCTCTTTGAAAGTGAACAAGGAGTTCTGAGTTAGAACTGTTTCTGCCATCAATGAGGAGTGCTCAACATTGGTGGAAACCGGCGGGCCAACCTGGTTTTTCCTGAACTTGGACAACATTTCATGTTTCATCGAAGTGGTAGGACCACACATATACATTTTTTCTTCCCTGGACATTATTGCATCTGTGAACAAGAAGTATTTTTTCCTTTTTTTACCCCTCTCATTCGTTCATCTTGAAGTTTGCATATCTGCATTTTATAACTGAAACACTGAAACTGGTGCAAAGGTCATTGAACTAAGTTAAACTCGCTTGAGTCATTTCTGACTCCGATTTCATGTAACATTGGACATTTTACCTGAAATGTATTGTCTCCATTGCTGTTTTTTTTTTTTTTTTTTTTTTTAGTGTGAACTGGGTATATCATTTACATGAAAAGGAAATAAACTAAGGAAAGTAAGAGTAAACAGCTAGGCTATAACTAAAACAAGCTACAAACTAATTTAGTTAAACCAAATAAACAAGGAATCTCAGAACTAAGTAAAAAAAAAACTAACAGACTAACCAAAGAGTTAACTACAGAACTATTGAGCACAGGAGGTCAGTTATTTGAATTAAATTAATTTGTTTCAAGAAGTTCATTTAAATGGTTTTGTGAATTTTTTTATTTAAGCTGTTAACTGTTTTTAGTTTCTGTGGCTATTTCCCTTGTCTTGTTGCAACACTGGCTCAAGAGGGAACGTAGTCTGCTGATCTGGTCCAATACATCAGAAAGTGGTTTAAAGGTGCACTAAGTAACTTTTTTACCTTAACCGAACAGCTTTGGAGTCATTGGAATAGTTATATGACTTGTTTCGGGTTGAATGGTGGTCGTCGCGCATCCCCCGAGCGCCTGTGAGCGGAAAAACCACCCTTGCAACTTTGGGCCGGCGGGTCGTGTCAGGAAGTATCGCGTGATATCAGGTCTCGCGATGTAACAAATTGCTTTACGGCACTGCACACAAAGCTAGGAAAGCTTTGTCGGAGGACGAAAGAAAGGAAACGGCAGACTGACCGAGCAAGGAGTCAGACTCGAGTAAATATCGTTCTTGTTGATGGACTAGTAGACATCTTCAGAGGTTATCTGTGCCTGTTCGATGTCCGCCGCTTTGTAACGCGTTCTGTCAGGAGGAGAAATAGGGATAGCTCACAGATGAAGTTATTACCGAGAGCCAGACAGACTCACGGAGGCGATTGGCATCTCACAACTGGCACTTTATTCCCCAGTTGAACACGTGTAACTGTCTGTCACCCGTTCTACCATCCACATCTTTACTTGATAAACAAAAGTAGGATAAGAATGTGCATCAAACTGAAATAACCCGCAAACGGGTGTTCGAGGTGCACATGATACAACACAGACTGCCGACGACAGTTCAACAGGGCGCGCGCAGCTCTTAAAGGGGCCACACCTTATTTCCACTCGTTACAGCTTCCATCCTACTGAACAGGTACCGGTATAGAGGGTGGAAGGGATCAGGCCGTGAGTGAAGAGACGGCTCTGCGCGAGTGCTATTTACGACAGTAACGTTAAATACAAGTACTCCACAGCGACTCTAGGGGTCGCTGTTTGACAAAAACGGAAAGCTGCAAAGTGTCCCTTTAAGCTTAGACTGTGGGGCGCTATATCTGCTCCTACATTATGATGTCTCGGAATATAAACTGCTATTAGGGTGATATAACTCTAGGGACCATGAGAGAAAAGTGGACATAGTGGACGTAAACCTCTGTGGACTGTCACCCGCCCGTGACATTCACTCTCGCCATTGGACACGCATGCTTCAGATGTAATCACGCAGGAGCATTCCCAAAGCATCATCGACACATCGCGAGTTCCCTCAAAAGGGAACAATGTGCAAGTGTACCTAGACAAAAGCTGTTTTAAACACAAAGGGTTTTATCACCATCAGATCAGATCTCCGTGTGGAGCACCAGCTGTTGTCAGACTCCTTGTGCATACACAAATCTCACTGGCTTATTAGAAATAATGGCATGTAAATGAATGTAAACTGATATTTCTTACTGACACACTTCAGCAAAATATTTAAATAACTGGCTTAAAACCATTTAGTTTAGGTGAAAATACAAACATGACTAAGACTTTTGCACAGAATTGTATATTTACAAAATTCAGTGACCACAGGTCCATTTCATAGTGGATGTTTTGACATGCCTCCCATTATCCTGCACTGCTGTTGATATCGGCCACTGTAATAAAAGTAATACTGTAATTAAAACATAAATAAATAAAAAATCCAAATAGCTTGCACAGCATGTGAGGCAGAAGAACAACATGGAACAGCCTATTAATTCAGAATTTTTTTTAACCCTTTCATGCATGAATTATGATAACCTCAGTCAGGATTTTTTGTCCTATCTGTTTTTATTGCTCTTAGGGCATGAAAAACAAGAATTGATTTTTATTTTATTTTTTTTTCCAATTTCTCAAAGAGATCTTCAGATGTCCACTTGAGTGGACAGCATGCCGTTATGGTTTAAACAGAAGATATACTGTATTAAATGTAAGGACCACCCATTGGCCCAACAACGGAATCCAATGGTGGCTGAAGGTATATGCATGTATGTCTTTTCAGCGCTCCAGTGAAGTTCACTTAATATACTGGAATTTAGTTTATGACTTTAGCTCTGTGCGTAATCTGACTCCAATTTCAAATGATAAACAAATTTAGATCATGTTTCTGATTAGAAAATAATCATAAATATTGATTATGAATTCATTTAGATCTTTAATTATTCTTGGCATTTCTTAATTTCAAATATTCGTTCATTACGGACCCAGTGTCACTTTGAGACGTCACGTCGCGAATGTGCGCTCACGATCACAGCTCGCCAGTTAATGAAATAGTCAGAGGGAGCAGTGTAACCATTTTACCCTACGCGGCCGCTCACTGCTTAACCCGTAGGTGTAATTTTTTATAATAGTTACAGTGTACACCATGCTAAGTCATAGATAGTCAGAAATCAGAAGGTCTAGGGATGTGCCCCCTGCTCCATTCAATAGTGCCTTTCCAACAGGAAAACACTGAAACAGCTCTGTAAGGGGGATGATCCTGGTAAAGGATCCCATGAACTTCTGGGTCACCCAGCCTTAAATACTCAGACCAGAACAAAAGGATTATACCAATAGAGTTTGTTTTGGGTCAGCTCATGTATCCTAGGGGGTAGCACCTGGTTTCGAGATATACATCACCCAGAGAGGAGAACAGGATTCCAGTTCTCAACCTTTCTCATTAAATTAAGTTGATTCACATATGCAATGTTTTTAAACTTCACATTGTTGGCAAACAGCCTAATTACATTTACAACTAACAATAAAAGTAATCAAACAGTCATTATGACCATAAAGCAAGACCGTTGAACTCCAGTCCAGAAGGTTTACGATGCATATTATATCTTAGAAGAGGATTCATTAACCATGCACACTGCAGCTAAAATCGGCTTCACTTTAACAAAGAGTTCGGAAATTTGGCTATAAGGAGTGACTCCTGTGTTCTCATGGCTTTACTCCTATGCCAAAGACAGTTGAATAGACGTGAACGTGAACCTAGAATTCATGTAACACATCCCTCAAATGCAATAAGTTATGCTTTAAATACCTGAAACTATTGTACATTATTGTAAATGTACAGACTGCAGAGTATCATTTTAAAGGCATTTTTATCCTCAGTTATCATGTGCATTGTTTATGATCACTAGAAATTCAGCTCATATCTGCATTCTTACCAGGAAACTATATATATTCAAATGTGCATTACAAGAAGAATTTAGAATTTCCTTTAACAAATAATGATACAGCTCATATAATGTGAGGTGAAACTGTATGAAAAGAAAATCTTTCTTTGGTCACGAAAAATAATAACAATCTTAGAATAAAGAATCAAACATTTCATGATTTCAAATAGAAGTTAAAATTAATCAGAATATAATTTTTTTGATTTACACGAATCAGTTTTTCACACCTGTTAATGTGGCTAATCATGAATACAACTGATTTGTCTCTGATCAGGTCACTGAATACACATAAGTTCAAATTATTATTTTTTATTTTCCTCTGTTTGTGTTTTACTGAAAGCATTAGCAAAAAAATTGTGTATGTTCTCAACCACAACTGTTGCATTCTCGTAGTTCAGCTTTGCAGCTTTGGTCATTGCGTCATACACTGAATCCGCTTCTTCTGCAGCTTTCCATCCAGTGACTCCTCCACCAACGGCTCCTACAAGAGCTGCAGCTCCGACAGCACCGGCAGCGACTGATGAGCCTGCTCCTCCTGACACTAAAGCTCCTGCCACTGTTCCTCCTGACACTAGAGCTCCTGCTACTGCTCCTCCTGCTTCAACTGTTGCTCCTCCTGCTTTTTCTCCTGTTTCCACTTCCGGTTCTCCTGCTTTTTCTCCTGTTTTCTCAGCTTTTCCTCCAGGAACTGTTGCTTTTGTTTCTTCTATCGCTGCTCCTCTTGCTCCTCCTCCTGCAGCCTCCACAACAAACGATGCCACATTCAGAAATGTTCTTTGGGGGAAGGTCTTTTGCAAGAGACTCAAAATGCAAGTCACCGCAACACCAAGAAAAGCACCAATCAGAGCCCCTGTCGTTGCTCCCGCAACCTGCTGCAGCAGCTTACCCTGAACGTTTTTCTTAGCTTTTTCTCGTTTTTCTTCTGGAGGCAAAGTTTCCTCATCCACATTATTTTCAATCTCCTCTTGAATATCTTTCTCAACCTTTTGAAGCAGCTCATTGGTGTAGCAGCCGTTCTTATTCCTCATCGTGTCGATGGTCTCCAGCAGATTTTTCACCTGAACTCTGTTGCTCTTGTACCCTTGTTTACGTCTTTTCCAGTGTTTGTTGTCGATGACGTGACAGCGTCCTCCACATTTATCAACCAGCTCCTGTAGTTGTGGATTGGCCTTCAGAAATTCTTCAATGCTCTGTCCTTCTAGTTGTTCACCATGAGTGAATAATATTACTGTGTGTGCAAAGACAACCTCTTCCAGTGTGTTCAGACGTTGCTGTAGCGCCTCCATTTCTTGTGTTGTGTACTTTTCCACCTTTAGAACAATCACAAAGGCGTCGACACCTGGAGCGCATTCAATCAGAAAATTTACAATCTCAGGTTTCATCTTCTCATCATTACCGTCTGTGTCAAAGAATGCAGGCGTTTCAAAGACTGTGATCTTTCTTCCATATCTCCCCGACTTTTTTCTTTCACTTTGTGCTTTTACAGAATTATCTGAAGCTCTAGGGGTGAATACTTTTTCTCCAAGAATTGTGTTCCCAGCACAGCTTTTGCCATCTCCTGTTCTTCCCAAAAGCACAATTCTTCTCTCTGGCACAGACACACAAGCTGTGAAAAAAAAAAAAAAGTAATGTATGTAATATGAGTCTATTTAACAGTTAATGAAAGAAAAATGTTGTCAATGTGACCACTCTTAAAAATATAGGTTCTTTATTGGCATTGATGGTTCCATTAAGAACTTTTAAACTTAGGAAGTGTTCGGTTGAATTATTATTATTATTATTATTATTATTATTATTATTATTATTTTTATTTATTTATTTAAGTAAAAAGTCCAAACAGCTGATAAAACACCATCCCAATCTGTAAGTTGTCCACATGACTCCAGTCCATTGATTCAGACCTTGTGAAGTGAAAAGCTTAGAAACAAATCCATCATTAAAGTGTTTTAACAAACTCGTAACATGTTGGATGGCTTATATATATATATATATATATATATATATATATATATATATATATATATATATATATATATATATATATATATATATATATATATATATTTTAGGTGAACTACTTCTTTAAAGGGTTATTCATGGATCCATCAATGCCAATAAAGAGTATTTTTAGGAGTATATGATAATGACATGACTTACATCCCATTATCCTTGTCTGTTGATGACGCCAGTGTCTGTAAGTGAAATATGAAGGTTGTTCTTGACTTTGAGGCCTTCGATTTTATAAACATTCATGGATATAATGCATTTATTTCACCAAACAGCATTTTGTTCAAATGTCTGAATACATTATGTATTGCTATGTTTTCCTGTTGTACTATTACCAATTTAATCTGTGAATCTGAACTACAATAAAATAAATAAATAACACAATAAAGCAGAGCTTCATTTGGCAGCTACTCAGATGTCATAAAAAGTAATAAATCTTTTTACAGATCAACTTTGGTCTTTGCAGTGTTATGGTTGGGTTAGATGTAAGCTGTGCTTTTCCCCTGTAAACTCTGTTTATCTTTTTTTATTATTATTTACCATATTATAAATAGCACTGTCAAGGGGCTCAGAAATCCTTTGCCAACACATTAAATCAAAATTCAATCAAATCGATTTGAGATTTTACAGATTACCTAAATAAATGTCTATGCTAATCTGCCCTGGTAAAACTTCACACAACACTGTCTGTTAATGGTGTTAAAAATGTAAAGTACTTACATTACTGTTTCTCCGTCTTTTCTTTGTGGAGAGTTTGCTGATGGCTGGCTAAAACCAAGATCTAGCTTTCACTTTCATTTATTATCAAGTTAATATTTTTCTTATCAATAAACACACCCAAAAAACACGTGTAACTGTTTCATAAAACATCTTAAAGGGGTCATATAATGGTACATGCACTTTTACAAGTTGATTGTACTGAAATGTGTGTTGGCAGTGCCTGTACACAACCATCATAAAATGATAAAAATCCATCCAGTGTTTTTGTTTTTTTAATCTTATATGTTTTCCCCGTCTCAAATCAAGCTGTTCGACCATGTGACGTCACACGGTCGGATGCCAGCGTTTCAACACAGACCCGCCCTGAGCGAGCTGTCATCATAGTCCACCATTGTTGATACGCTGGAGCAGAATGGCGTCTAAGCGTTTCTGGTGTTCTGTTCTTGGGTGTAATAACGAACACAGCAGTCATATTGATGATGTTCCTAAATCCGAACCACTGAAGACGCAGTGGCTGAGTTTGTTTTCGAATGGAATATTCCACACGATTAACGTCAATGCTTTCATGTTTGCGTGAATCATTTCACCAGACTGCTTTACAAACGAGGGTCAGTATAAAACTGGTTTTGCTAAGAAGCTGCTCCTGAAAAAAGGATCGATACCAACTATTCATGCTCCTGCTGCACCTCCAGAAGAACTGAAGTGAGTGTAACGTTTTATTGACCTTTATATTAATATTTATATGAATCTTTGCAAATCGCTAGCACGCTTCACGATGAATGCGGCTATGATTTACACTCAGGGTACATTATGGCATGTTTTCTATGTACGACGTTCTCAATATAATTCATAATCACACGTTTATAATGAACAACGCGTTATGGTTATTGGGTTATTACAAACTGTGTACGCAGGTGTTAAAGTTAACGTGGTAATACTACACTAAACTTACTTTTGTCGATGGTTTATAACGGTGCCTGTTACTGATTAAGAAGTAATGTAAAAAAAAAACAGTTATAACTGATGAATGGTAATGAATGGTAAAACAAAATTCTTAGGTGTCCTTCAACTACTGTTAGAAACATTCCTGCTGTGACCTCATGTTAGTGCTTCAGCCCTGACAGTTGTACCTAACACTGCATAGATAACGTTACGCATCACTGACAAGCCTACATTTACAGAGAAAAAGTTTTTCATGACCATTAGCTGTAACATCAATCTGTCAATGAACTAACGTATACATCAGTAAACCCATAGCATTAGTATCTCACTACTATACTCTATACAAAGATAGATCAAAGTGACATTACGTTAACCAACCATTCAGAAACGTCCTGTTCGAGCCTTAATTGTCGAACTTCTTCTGGGCCGTCATCTTGTTCCGGGTCCGACTCCGGTTCAAATTGATATGGTTGCACAGATGTTTCCTCAGAGACTCCTGCTGCCATTCTTCAAAATATACCCTCAACTGTTGTCAAGGCAACACTCCACGTGTGTTGTGTCAAAACCAAGCGGCAACCTCCCCCTCTCTCTCTTGAAACTAACACGGAAGTGAGTTAAACTGCAATTCATCGACTGGCCGCTTGGCCTGGCTGCAGAAGTGAGTCAAATCTGTATCTCCCTCATGTTAAAATTACCAACTTTACAGCAGAAAAAAACATGTTTACAGCCTGGATCTCTGTGTGGCTTTGGTCTATACAGCTAATTTTGCCCTTCATAACAACTATGAGGGGGGTGAATTATTTTATAACTCGTCCGTTTAGTTGATTAATATTTAAATTTAAGGGTGTGGCCAGTGGCCACTTGAGTGACAGATGGATTGCTGCTGTCAGTGCTAGCCGTTTGTCTGCTGTTACTAGCCGTCACTTCACCTCAGCAAATGTTAGCTGCTGAACTTGCCATCTCTGCAGTGTTTGTGCTTTTTTTCGGGATTATTTCATACAATTTAATACTTGGGTACAAAGCCCACGTCTTTGGATTCAGTCGTTGTCGTCGAGTATCGTTTGAGAGAACAACCAGCGCTGTATTTCAGTTGTTTTCCTCTGTGAACATGCACTAATGGATATCTGACCATTTCGTTGCTTTTTGGGGTTTCAAATTTAAAACGTCAATAAAGGCTCGTTCGTTCTGCTCTCACGGAACAGATGGATTATAATATGCTTATGTACCGTCAGATGAAATCATGCAGGCGTCGGCGCTTTCTCCGTCCGTGCAATAAATGCACATCCATGAATGAGCGCGTATTTTTTAGCGCATTTACTTGCACTTCAAAGGCAATATATCTATGGTTTAACGGTTTAACCCATTTGAGAGGCGGCCAAAATCAGAATTTAAAATGGACTGAATAAGCTCTCTACGAACTTGAGCGATGACGGACCATGAAAGAGTGACTGACATGTATGCACATAAATCACTGTCACACACAAACACTCTGGAAGTAATACACAGTCTCACTTGTAGCCATGTATTTTAACTATTATAATATTTCGAATGGCAAAAACAGGAACTTTTAATTGGCTTTACATCATCAGCTAACTCGATCACGTCGAGCTAGGTGATTTCAGACAGCCAGGCTCATATCTATGGCTCCTCAGCTCCACTCACGCCCCGCCTGTTTGCCTATTTTCTGTTATCTGGGAGTGACGCAAGGCCAAGATGGCGACGGACGGCTCCGCCCACTTTAGGCTTCACAAATGCTCTTCAGAAACCTACGGGTGACGTCACGGACACTACGTCCATATTTTTTTACAGTCTATGCTCGCAACTGAAGGAATACATATGCCTACAAATCAAATGCTTTGGTAAAGTCACACAAATTAAACATTTAAGTCCATGTTGCACAAAAATAAACACTGAAGTTTATAATTACTATGTTGTTTTTTTACAGTGGGTCATAATATATCATATTTTAGTTTGTCAGTGCGTTTTGTGGTGTTAGGAATTGTTTTTCTGCGCATTTCCGCACTAACTCAAAACGTGCGTACATGTACACCACCTCCTGAGCTGGCGTAGGATTTGAGCGTGCCATACGCCAATGTCCATATTGATAAATCTCAAAGTCACCGTGGTTTTGGGTGTACGCTAGGTGTATGCTGGAAATGTGGTGTATGCACTTTTGATAAATGAGGGCCATTGTCCATTACAGTGTGAAAAACCAAACAGACTATTAACAAAATAAACACTTACACTATTAGTATTGCAACAATATGAATTTGTATGTATTATTAGTTTACAATTCAACCTTTTGAATTATTTTTTTACTGACATATTTCTAAGGACTAGTTAACAAATATATTTAGCTGCAGTTTAACATCTTCATCTGTTTGATGTTTCTCTCATTTAACTCTGTGTGTCTGAATACAGTATTCTAGAGAAATGTGTAACAAAACATGATGGAGAAATATAAAGATGCAATACAATTACCACAAAAATTCACAAAGGATACTTAATATTAGCAAAATCATCATTACTATAATTTGTAATATATCATCAGCTGTAGAAACAGTCTTTGAATTACACGTTTCTGATGCTTCGCTACTCTTATTCACATTAAAAACCATAAACCAGCGTAAGAATGATGAACAAACTTGATTCATGAATATGTTTCCATTTGTTTTTCTTAAAGCAAACACAGGACTCGTCTTTGTCAATCAGACGAAGAACTGGAGAGACGCTCAGAGTTACTGCAGACAGAATCACATTGATCTGGTCAGTGTGAGGAACCAGAATGAGAGTCAACAGATTCAGAAGTTCATCAATGATAGTCACATATCTAATGATGTCTGGATCGGTCTGTTCAGAGACTCATGGCAGTGGTCAGATCAGAGTAACTCCTCATTCAGATACTGGGCTTCTAGTGAACCTAATGGTGGAGGTGTTGAAAACTGTACAATGCTCATTCCGAACACTCAGGGCCAATGGTATGACGTCTCTTGCAACAACCAATATCCTTTTGCATGTCATGAAGGTGAGCAGATCCTCACAAACACACACAATCCATCCATCACCTCCAGATATCTTAAAGTTCACGCTACATGTCTGACATGACAGATTCCTCCACAGTGTTTGTTCTGCGTGTTGTTTTTGATCAGTCTCTCTCTAGTTTTTGCTTGTGGTTTGTTTTGTGTCCAGATAAACTGATTCTGATCAAAGAGAATCTGACGTGGCCTGAAGCTCTGAGATACTGCAGACAGAATTATACGGATCTGGTCTCGGTTCAGTCAGAGGAGATGCAGCGTCGTGTGATGAATGTGGTTAAACGTGCGTCTACTGAGGCGGTGTGGTTGGGTTTACACAACTACTGCCAAATGAACATGTGGCTCTGGTTGAGCGGAGAGGTCGTGTGCTATCAGAACTGGGCTCCAGGGAACGGAACGACACCGGAAAACTGCAGCCTTACGAAGAGAAAAGGAGCAGTTCAGTCTGGAGGAGATCAGCGCTGGATCAGCCTTCCTGAGACTCACAAACTCAACTTCATCTGCAGCAGATCTGAGGAGTGAGAAGACGTCAATGTTTGTGTGTTTACTTACATTCACTGTTTTCATTCTTTATTTTTCTTATTCACTTTCATATGTTTAAATTGTTCTTTAGTCATTTCTGAGTGAATCTTCTAATTATATTTTAATAGTCTGTAATATTTATCTGTTAATTATCATAACATAATGTGATCTTATTAAAGTTTTCTGACATCAATGAATATTCATTAGATGTCTAAAATACTAACACATTATATGTGTGTTTTAAGACTATTTTTGCATATCTGGTGTGTTTATGTGTCTTTATGTTTTTCACTAATCTTATCTGTATCAATAACTGTTGAATATGATTCTGTGAGCAGCAGCTCTTAAGAATAATCATTATTTGTGTCTCAGGAGAATTAAATCTGGTTTATTCTTAGAAAGGCAGAAGTGAAGTGATGTCACAATAAACTGTCAATTAAATGTAATAAATATGCAAAATTTATATTTGATTGGTTGATATTTATTATATTATGTCACTTACAAAACATGCACATTTCAGTTTCCTGGAATAAATTAGTGGTGTGAATCTTTGGGTCGACAGTGAATCGATTTGATTTTTCGATTTTTCGATTCGATTTTTCATGATTCATAGGTTTTCGATTAAAGTGATTTTCACAAATTCAGAATGATTCAATTTGAGACGATTTACAATGAGATACAATTAAATTAATGATTCGATTCTGAATTTCTAAAGTGCATTCATAAAATGATGTAAATGCTTCCCATAACGTTTCTTATTAATGGTGTGAATCATCACACAGAAACCTTCAGTGGGTCAAAGAGTCAAAATCAAAACCATTTTTTCCATTGATAGATCATGTTAGTTATTAATGATGATACATCACTTTATTTTATTAGCCTATAAAAATGCTATATGTAGAAATGTACATGAGCCAAGATTTAAAAAAGGCTAAGTATATTTTCATGTTTACTATAGTGCAGTGGTGGAAAGAATACAAAAAAAAATGTACTTAAGTAAAAGTATTTAATTTAGAAATAATTTACCTGAGTACAAGTAGAAGTACTGAAAAATAACATAACTCAAGTAAGAGTAAATAAGTAGTTTGTTGAAAAACTACTCAAGTTACTACGTTACAAAGTAGGGGTGAGCGGGGCACAAACTAACGTGGGGTTAGTTGTAACACACATGGATGAAAACTTTCCACAAATGTCAGCATGATGAAACTTGTACATTTAGAGCATCTTGTTTAACAACATTCATATCAACCTTGGACTTCGAAGGATTCAGCTCTGAATTGGGACACAATTATAGTGTAACTTTGCTGTTGTTGCAGTAAAACTAACAGATGAATAAGACTGAATGACATTTAATGAAATGTCGTTAGAAAAGTGTATTTACTACAGTAGTTGCCATATCAACACTATATAGAGAAAAAATGTGGTAAATAAAAAAAAAAAATTCATTGGAAGATATCACTGAACATTTATTTAACCATAGCAAGTACATTTCTTAAGTACATTTTTCATCTCTGTTTTTTGTGTTTATGTAAAATTAGAAATAAGAAAAAAGAAAATTAGACAGATCTGATATTACGTCAGTCGTCCATGAGGGGCTGTCGCCTTTACTTTTGCTTTGTTTATTTATTTTCTGATTATTTAAAATCCGACGAATGTTTGCCGGTTCCCCCCTCCTTCTTCCCATAACAACATACTTTGCTACATTGGTGCTGAAGCCCGGGAGGAAGGAGGGATACGCTGTGGGAGAGCCGTCACTGCTGCTGGTGGCTGTCTGAGGAGGTGGAGCTGGAGATGGAGAGCTCGCTGCCGTGCTCCTGGGTCGAGGAGGGGTGACTGTAGTCCGAGAGTATGGGTTACCATACTTGGCCTTCTATTTTTACTTTCACTCTTTTTCAAAAAGAGATAGAAAGAGGTTAAAAAGAAAAAAAAGTTTTAAGTATCACTGAAATTAAATAGAAGAATGTTTTGAAACACCAGTGAAGGAAATGTATATTTAAATTTATTTCTAAATTTGTTATAATGTTGACCGTGAGTTGGCATCATATCAAGAGTGAGTGATGTCAGTCACCTACATAGTGAAATAATGTAGAGTTTTGTGTAACCCAGGTATTTTATCTTCCTTATTTTCCCTTCTTACGGCTTCACACTATGTTCACATTATCACGAGACTTCATGCTGGTATCGCGAGATTTGACGCAGAGCTTGCGTCACTTTCCTTTATCCCTTGTATGGTGTTCGGGTCTGTAGGACCCGTTTTAATTTTTCATCAAAAGAAAAATGATACGATAAATTATTTTTTCAAACTGAGACTCATTGGCCTTGGCTCATTTTCTGTGAAGAACATATATCAGAACACATTTTCAATGACCACACATTGTACACCCCCCCCAACATTTATATTACACACAGGATGTTCGGGTCCACTGGACCCGGGGCTAATAAAAGTGTGGAAATTTTAGATCCTGTGTACCTTTACTCTGTCCTCCTCCTGTCAGGGCTTGCTGTTATTGTATGTGTGTGTGTGTGTGTGTGTGTGTGTGTGTGTGTGTGTGTTCTTGTATATGGTTTATGAGGACACAAATGTGTATAATGACATGGGTATTACAACATGTATACATCTGTGTCCTCGTAAACCAAACGGCTTAAAAAAACCATACTAAATGGTGTTTTTTGAAATTCAAAAAATGCCAAAAGTTTTCTGTGATTGGTAGGTTTAGGGGTAGGGTTAGTGTAGGGGGATAGATTATACAGTTTGTACATTAGAAAAACCATTACACCTATGGAGAGTCCCCTTAAACCACATATCCAAGTGTGTGTGTGTGTGTGTGTAGTATGTGTGTGTGCGTGTGTGTGTGTGTGTGTGTGTGTGTGTGTGTGTGCGTGAATGTGTGCGTGCATGTGAGAGAGAGATTGTGTGTACAATAAGTGAGAGAGAGTGTGAGTGAGTGTGTGTGTTACGCTGTCAAGCAAATGGGAACAGTGTTTGTGCTGCTTTGTGCGTTGTGTTTCTGTTTCCTCCATAGGTCACGTGACGTCTCGCCGACTGTTGATTGTGGGCGGGGCAATTGCTTTAAAGATGCCTTGGTTGACATCCGCTCTCTCTCTCACTCTCACTTCCGATCCGCTTCTGGTGGCAGACGGAGCGTAGCTCCGAGGTGTCCCGTGTGCTTGGCCCGTTATGCCTCTTTATGGAGTTCCTCGTGTCGACTTCCTGATCGTGTTTTTTTATAAGCACGTCCCGGCGTGGAACTCATGTCTGTTAGATTTAGTTTATAACTTTATTTAGAGCTGGTGGTATTGGTGTTGGGTTTTCACGTTATTTAGTTTAGGATTAGTTAGGGCAGCAGTCAGAGAACCCGGAAGACTCACGGAGAACATTGTCTTTGGTTTTCGAACGGGAGGTAGGCAAGTGTTATTTCTCCGGTAGACATGTGTGCGCAGGGTTTTCTTTCTGTTTGTTTTGTTATTTTCTTTTACCACCATGCTCTGCTTATGACAAATTATTCATCATTTAAATCATTTATAAATAAATAATTTATGCACCGTCACTGAATCTCTGTGGTCTTTATATGTTATGATGTTCCATTTTAATTCATTTAATGGGCTCGTAACAGAGTGTCAAAAGTGAGTTTTGTTTCTACCCCTGCCATTCCTGCACAAGGTTGCAATTCTTAAATGTGATCTAACAAAGGTAAAGGGAAAATATTAAACCATATATGCTGTTTATATTGCTTGTAATTGGGATGAAGTAAACATCTGTTGAGTATTTTAACATAGATTGTTTGATTACGTTGAATTAAATACCCAAAAATGCAGCGGGTCCACCAGACCCACAAACACTGGCTGAGTAACAAAAATATGAACACCACACAAGGGTTAAATATGGCCGCGCGCTGTTGGTTAGTGTGTGTGGGCCGGTGTGTTTGAGCTGCTGCAGGTTGGAGTTTAGCCCTGTAAACGTATAATTTAACTCTCTAAACTGCTGGTTTGACTGTTATGCCTGCCAACCTTTTTAGACGCCTCTACCATTCGGTTGAGACTGTGCTGTTTGAGTGACTTAATGATACAGGAACTGGTGAGTGTCATTGTTGGTATCATACAGCACTAAAAAACTAATGCTATTGAAAATAGTGTTACTCATAGCTTGGTCCTGTTTTGTACAGGCCAGGTTACATATATGGATGGCGAGCTACTAGGCCTTGAGGCGAAGATTAAGAGTGCACGCATCTGCCGGTACGGTAGGAGGCACTGTAGCCGCTCCCCTCACACAGCTTCACACAGCCTCACACACCCTCACACACATTAATACTGACCTCGTGGACTGATTCTCTCATGAACTTTTCTTCTAAATTATTGGACTCTGCCCTTTGTATGGGCTGTGTGTGAACTGTTGCAGCTTCGAGCACTTGGATCGTTGTGTATGAATCCTGACTTTGAACTGAATACTACCTATGAGCACATGTAAATATTGTAAATACCTGTCATCTTATTTCACTGTAATATACTCCACAACTTGGCACCGCAACCTTGTGTCTGTGTTTCATTAAACCCAGCCTTTTCCTTCTTTGAACTGAACCTAGTTCATCTGATACTGGTCTACTATTTCTACCTACCATTGCAGCACTTATACATGCTACATGCATGTTTCTGCTGTTGTCCTTTTTTTACTTTGCACGTCCGTTGTTGGCCATTAAATTGTGTGCATACAGTGCTCCAATATGAAGAAATATAGTGCTGATGGAGACAGACTGCGTCTTAAATATTGTGTTTGGGATGCAGAAAAAAAGGTATTGGTCACTGACAGTGTTGATGGTGAAAGAACATGGAAAACAAATAGAATATAGACTGAAACAGAATAGAAAATGCAAATACTGAGGTGGACTTTTCCTGTGAATTGCTATATAAATAAAATATACAGATCCTTCACTCACATTCAAATGACCATGTTTCCAAAGAATTACAACAACAATGACCAACACAGAGAAAATATGTAGAGACATGCGAATGAAGAAGAAAAATGAATAAGGCTTTTTTTTAGAGTAATAAACAAATGATGTTATGTGATGAGCTGAATGAGGGATGAGAGCAGATATAATAATCACGTAGTTTAAAGATGCAGACAGAAACATACAACACACAAGGAGAGAGCAGTACACTCTCAGTAACCAGTATCACTACTCTTCACTAATGAACTCAACCCTCATCAATCAGATCATTAGTGGGGTTGTTTGGTTCACACACAAACAGATAAAAAGTGACCAAAAACAGAGAAACACAAACAGAAATGTCAAATTGAACAAGGACGTAACACAAGTTCCCTTTCGAAAGGGAACTCGCACTGTGTCCTGAGACACTATTGGGGAACGTCTCAGCGTGACTGATGACTGAAGCACTGTAATATACACAACAGTCATGACGTCACTACTAGTGCGACCAGGAAGTATAAAAGCGGTGCCTAGAGAACGTTATCATCTCCTTCATCTACAGGGACTGTTTTGCTGAGTACTGAGAGAAAATGGAAAGTGACAAGCACTTTTAATAAGTGTGCCTGTGTCTGAGGTTTCTGACACCTGGTGACACTCACAACTTATGCGTCTTTTGTTTTGGTGAGGAGCATGCGTGCTCGGCCCTTTGAGGGATCCGTGTGTTCAGACTGTGAGTGTTTTTCGCTAAAAATGCTCCGCTCTTGTCTGTCTCTCACCTTTACTATGCCGGAGGCCCAACTATACACAATGGCCAGTCGATTTTAGCATGTGAGGGGGATGTTCTGTAAAGTGTACATGCATTGATTTTTTTGTATCTTTAATACCGAAAAGTCAATAGCTGCTGAAAATCTATTATTATATAATTTTATGGATTATATTTATTTTATTTTTCCTTAAGAGTTCAGGAGTCTGCCCATCTGTTCAACCATAGCATGTTGAAATGAAATTAAAAATAAATTAATTTTTCACTTTATTGTGTACTGTATTTTCTATTGCAGTAAATCTATACCAACCAATGTTAAAGAAAACAAGAAGGTATGTGGTTAAATAGATGGCAAGTAAAATAAAAAGCACATCTGTATGCAATACAGTTTCATTATTGTTCATTATTATCCAGAGCGGCTTACTATAAATAATTTGTGCGACCAAATCATGTTTTGCGCCAGTAACTAAAAAAGTTAGTAGCACAAGTGCCACCAGTGGAAAAGGTTAGTGTAGTTCCCTGACCTTGCCTGTCCCGAAGCGGTTGACAAGTCTGAAACATTTGTGTATGCTGACGGGGAAGATCATGAGGAGGTACTTCCAACTAAATTCTCTGAATTGTGCTTACCCGCAAAAAAAGTCATCATGGATAGACACGTGTTTAATAATTCTGGCAAAGAAATGTGAATTCGGATCACTGCAAGATTAACTCATTAGAGGCTGCATGGTTTGCGGTATAGAAAATGACACTGTTCGCAAACAGTTACAGTTAAAAAAAACTCACCTTGGACTTGGTTGTTAACATATGTTTGCTGCCGTCTGAGAGAAGCCTGAAAGAGCTGATAAAAAGACAAAGTATGGTGCAGTATGCTTACAGCGAGGGCGGCCTGTGGCATTTGCATCACGGGCCCTCACGCCCACTGAGTCCCGTTACGCTGAAATTGAAAAAAAAAATGCTGGCACTTGTGTTTTTAAACAAAAAAAATTCCATGATTTTATCTATGGCCGCCCTGTCACTGTACTGGACCCAACTCATTTTTTGACCAAGATATGTTGAAAACAGCTCTGTTAATGTTTAGTATCTCTTCACTATCAATTATGAATCACATTAATCACTAAATGATAGCCTAGATTTGTCATTCAAAAAGGTTTTGTATGCATAAATGTATTTTGTTTCAGAAAACAGTTGTCAAAAATGTAGCCACTGAATTCACACTCAGGTTCTGTGAAAAGTAAACCCGCCTTCTTTGATTTGATGCACTATTTCAACCTTTATGACACTGATGTGCAAGGAAGCCCATCCTAAAAATGTAACTTTTTCTATTAACTTGAACTTGCAACAAAGCAGCATCACAAACAAAGACAAACACAATACTGTCTTAAATGTCACATCAGATCTATTAGATCAGCCAATCTTGACGGACAGCTGTATGTTTTGGGAGGATCTTCAGCTGGTTCGGCCTGTGATACACCCTGGGAGCAATGCCGTGACCTTACGCCGATCTCGCTGCATGTGCTTAACAGCTGCCTGTGCGCCTGAAGAGCTGAAATAGAGCAATGTAATTTTTTATGAATATATAATAGGTTATAGTAATGCTACTATTACTTCTATTACTCTCTCTGTCTACATTGGCTTGCTTAGTTGGGTTGTAAAAGACACTTAATAATCAATAATATTATTGATTTGTCAGCACTGACACTATTGGATGAGAACAAAACTGAATTGAGCTGAATTCCTTCTCGATTACATTCATAACAGACACATGCATACTATACTGAATGGTTCTGAAGTATTTAGTTATTCATAAGTATCTACTCAGAGATTTTGTGATTTCGGATGCAGCCACAGCCTCAATCCTTCCCAGATGCGTCCGAATATGTCATACTATAATGCAGTGTAAAAAGCGCAATAAAGTTAATATGAACATGAGTTTTAGTATGAAATTACCTTTTTTTTATTTTATTTTTTTTACCTAGTCTAATTTCATGTCTAGTCATAGTCATTGCAGACCTGAAGGTTTTCATATGCATGATGATCAGCGAACATCAGCCAAAATGGGGCAGTCATGGCTTAATACAGTAGTTAGGGAGTCAGACTGGTAACCTGAAGGTTGCGGGTTAAATTCTCAATACTGGCAGGAATAACTGAGTTGTCCTTGAGAAAGGCTCCTAAACCCCAATCGCTCCTCGGGCACCACAGCAAAAATGGCTGCTCACTGCTCTCTCTGTGTATGTGTGTGTGTGTGTGTGTATTCACTAATCACTACTCCTGTGTGTGCACTAACTTGGGTGGGTTAAATGTAGAGGTCAAATTCTGAGTATGGGTTACCATACCTGGCCTTCACCTTTTACTTTAGAAAGAGGTTATAAAGAGAAAGAGGTTTAAGTAGCACTGACATTAAATCCAAGAATGTTTTGTAATGCCAGAAGGAAATTTATCATGTTGTAATGTTGACCATGAGTTGGCATCATATCAAGAGTGAGTGATGTCTCCTACGTAGTGAAATAATGTAGATGTTCTCTGTGCTGCTGATTCATCTGATTAAAGAGTTGTGTGTTGCTGCTATTGTTGTTTAATTTCTTTGCACACGTCTGTTGTTGGCCATTACATTGTGTGAATATAGAGATATGAAGAGATATAATGCTGATAGAGACACAGACTGCGTCTTAAATATTATGTCTGGGAAGCAGAAACATGCTATTGGTCACTGACAGTATCGATGGTGAAAGAACATGGAAAATAAATGATAAGAATAGAAAATAGGTGGATTTTTCCTGTGAATTGCTATAGAAATACAATATACAGATCCTTCACTCACATTCAAATGAACATGTTTCCAAAGAATAACAGCAACAATGACCAACACAGAGAAAAGATGTAGAGACAAGCAAATGAAGAAGAAAAATGAAAAAGGCTTTTTTTAGAGTAATAAACAAATGATGTGACGAGCTGAATGAGGGATGAGAGCAGATATAATAATCACGTAGTTTAAATCTGCAGACAGAAACATCAGACTCAGGACAGAAACACACAACCTCTAAAGTAAGAACATGTTCATTCTTCAAACACAATTAGACTTTCAGATGTTAATATTGTCTGAATGATTGTGAATCAAGTTATGCTGCTAAAATGTTTTTATGGTAACACTTTAGAATACTGTATCTTACTTACTGCATAACTAATAAGTAATTATTGAAGAACTAATAGGTAATTATTTATTAACTACTTCTTCACTACTGTTAACTACTAAGGAAGATGTGTTAACTAATCAGTATGTAATATAGTTTTATGATTGTGTTAAGTAACAGTTAGTTAATCAATAAATAATGAATTCTGTCATAACTCTTGAAGAACTACTACTAATTATCTACTAATTAAGGTTCAAGAAAAATAACTAAGAAGTAACTACTAATGAACAGTCATACAAAACTAACCTCAGATTAGTTTTTATATTTTATATACAGTACTGTGTGTGTCTGTTTTCCTCAGCATAGAATGCCATTGAGTAAATTCATGTTTGAGGCAATGACTGAGGGAAACTGAAAATATAGGGAACTTATTAGTAATTCATAAATAATTATCAAATAATTCTGCAGGAATTACTTAGAACCTGGAACAGTATTCTAAAGTGAGAATATAGGGAACTCATTAGTAATTAATAAATAATTATCAAATAATTATCCAGGAATTAGGCTACTTATAACCTGAAACAGTATTCTAAAGTGAACATATAAGGAAATTAATTGGTAATTAACAAATAATTATTAGATAATTCTTCAGGAATTACTTGGAACCTGGAACAGTATTCTAAAGTGAGAATATAGGGAACTCATTAGTAATTAATACAGAATTACCACATACTTCTGACTCAAATCAAACTTACTGTAAAAAACACATTATTAACGGTATTATCTAAACCTTTGTAAAATAGATAAGTTATCATACATTATGATACATTTTGCTAATTAAATAAAAAGTTTGCTTATTTGCAGATCAATATATAGCCTAGTAAATGTCTGCACTTATCTTTCTTATTAGTGCTGAAGAATGACTAAAACTGGCTAGAAAATAAAATAAAAAACATTGATCAGTGCTTTTTACTTTTCAAGTAATTACCTTTGTATATTTACTAAGGTAATTTTGAAAATGAATAGGCCAATAGTTTATCATTTTACTGGAGTAATATTTTATTGGGTTATCTGTACTTTTACTCAAGTACTTGATTTTTGTACTTCATCCACCACTCCACTGCTAAAATAAAACGGTTTATTGTAGTAACCACTGTGTATGACTGTTCATTAGTAGTTACTTCTTAGTTATTTTTCTTGCACATTAATTAATAGATAATTAATAATAGTTATTCTATTACATACTAATTAGTTAATACATCTTCCTTAGTAGTTAACAGTAGTGACTTAAGTGTTAATAAATAATTATCTATTAGTTCCTCAATAATTCCTTATTAGTTATGCAGTAAGTAAGATCCAGTATTCTAAAGTGTTACCGTTTTTATTACATGATCATGTTAAAATGAGTTTTTTTTTTTTTTCTTTTTTTTTTTTTTACTTGCGTTTTTGAGTTTTCAATGTGTTTTTCCTCAGAAATGGACCAAACTCTATATTTCTTTCTTCTTCTCATTGGTGAGTGTGTTTGTTGTTTTATTTATGCTATATTTTCTAAATGTCATAATCATTTGTTAACAAACAAGTATTTATTACTTCAATGAGCTCATTTTATCTGCATTAAATTATTACATTCTTTCAATAAATACATTTTTAGCTAACTGTGACTTTCTATATGTACATTTCTGTAATACTTAGACACTTCTGATAACAGAACACTCTAAATTGTAAAATGAACTCATGCATTTTCTGTAAAGCTGCTTTGAAATGATGTGTATCGCTATACAAATTAAACGTGAATTGAATTTTATAGTTTCATCAGGTTTGACCCTGTTATGAAAAGCATTAAATCAAACGCTCTCTTTCACAGCTCTCTGCTCCGTATCTGAATGTGTTCAGCGTCAGTATCACTTTATAAACGTGAAGAAGAACTGGACTGAAGCTCAGAGATTCTGCAGAGAGAATTACACAGATCTGGCCACCGTTGACAACATGAACGACATGAACGAGCTGAAGAAGAGTGTGAATGATGGAGGTGTTCAGTATGTCTGGATTGGGCTGAAGAAGACGAGTGTTGATAAATGGCAGTGGTCTTCAGGTGAACCTGCGCTCTATCTGAACTGGAGACCTGGACCACCTGGCAGAGATGAGTGTGCTATGATAAGAAATGGAGAATGGCATGATTGGTCATGTAGTAACAGCCTGACTTTCATCTGCAGTTCATCTAACAGTAAGTGCAGCTCCATCTCAATAAACATTCATTAATAAAAAGATGCACCATATAATGTGGTCATAAATGTAGAAGAGACTGTGGATATTTGTCACACTTTCAACTTTTTTATAGAAAATAAACTGATATTGAACATTTTGATATTTGTTGTTCGTAACTGTGGGAATCTGTCATTATGAGCCTAGAGAATTATATTTTCAGCAAACTTTATACTGTAATTTTTAAATTGAAAAATATCAAACCATTGTTTTGACAAACATACTGTAAATTGTAATGATTTAATGAATGCATAACATTTCAACATATAATAGATGTACAACAACTTGCCCCATCTTGATATTTATGAACAAAACTCTTGTCCTGAGAACACAATTCAGTTCTCGTCTTTTCAATGGGATTTTATTGTGTTCACTTGTTACACGTATTACAATAAAAAATGTAATAAAAAAATATCTTAACACAAACCTGTAAAAATCGTCATTGTTAGATGAACTTTAACTGAACTCACAAAGACAAATTGTCCATTACAACCTGAAAAACCGATCAGACTAGAACAAGACAAACACTAATAGGGCCCTATCTTGCACCCAGCGCAATTGACTTTGTACACCGACGCATGTATCATTCCTATTTTGCACCATCGCACAGCGGACTTTTCCCTCCACAGTCGCACGTCGGTTAACTAAGAAATACACTTGCGCTCCCCGGGGCGGTTCAGCGCAAAGATGAGGCGTGTTCCGGCGCAAACGTTCCCTGGTGCTATTTTGCAGATTTAGAAACCAATTCCGCCACAGACCGAAAAATCCTAGTCTAAAGTCAGTGGCGCGTTGCGCATGTTATTCATATGCTATTTTAAGGGCGCATGCTTGGCCATAATCAATGTAGCGTGAGCACAACGCGCATACACTTTGATTCTCTCATCTACACAGAAGCAGCAGTTTTGCAAATCATACATTATTACGATAGATAGATAGATAGATAGATAGATAGATAGATAGATAGATAGATAGATAGACAGTTTATTATAAAACCATACATCTAGCTTACACATTTACCCAAATTATCATACGCCTGTTTAACCGAAGCTAATTTGGGTGTGTTTCTCCATCCCCAACGTCACTTCTCTGTGTTTTACGGCCCTGACGAGAACGTTGGTCTCTCGGCTGTGAACCGCTCCTGGCGCGCGCCTGGCAAATCCGCCGTTATAATAGCAAACCGCTATAGAACAAGTGTGCCTGCTCTTAATCTCGCCGGTATAATAGCAACAGCGCCCAAGACCCGCCCACAAAGTTACTTGCGTTTCGCGGTTGATACTTGCGTTTCAGATCGTTAAAATAGGGCCCATAGTGTTATTATTGCAACAATATTAATTTGTGTGTATTATTAGTCTACAATTCAACCTTTCGAATTTATTTATTTTTTTGCTGATATATTTCTAAGGACTAGTTAAAAAATATATTTAGCTGCAGTTTAACATCTTCATCTGTTTGATGTGTCTCTCATTCAGCTCTGTGTGTCTGAATACAGTATTCCAGAGAAATGTGTAACAAAACATGATGGAAAAATATAGTTGCAAAAAAATTCTCACAAAAATTCGCAATGGATACTTGATAATCATCATGAATATAATTTTAATATTTAATATATCATCAGCTGTAGAAACAGTCTTTGAATTACACGTGTTTCTGATGCTTTGCCGCTCTTATTCACATTAAAAACCATAAACCAGCGTAAGAATGATGAACAAACTGATTCATGATTCTGTTTCCATTGGTTTTTCTTAAAGTGAACACAGGACTCGTCTTTGTCAATCAGATGAAGAACTGGACAGACGCTCTCAGAATTACTGCAGACAGAATCACACTGATCTGGTCAGTGTGAGGAACCAGAATGAGAATCAACAGGTTCAGAAGTTCATCAATGATAGTCACAGATCTAATGATGTCTGGATCGGTCTGTTCAGAGTCAGAGACTCATGGCAGTGGTCAGATCAGAGTAACTCCTCATTCAGATACTGGGCTCCTGGTGAACCTAATAATGCTGGAGGAAATGAAAACTGTGCAGTGATCTATTCGAACGCTCTGGGTCAATGGTATGACAGCCGTTGCGATGGCCAACTTCCTTTTGTGTGTCATGAAGGTGAGCAGATCCTCACAAACACACACAATCCATCCATCACCTCCAGATATCTTAAAGTTCACGCTATATGTCTGACATGACAGATTCCTCCACAGTGTTTGTTCTGCATGTTGTTTTTGATCAGTCTCTCTCTAGTTTTTGCTTGTGGTTTGTTTTGTGTCCAGATAAACTGATTCTGATCAAAGAGAATCTGACGTGGCCTGAAGCTCTGAGATACTGCAGACAGAATTATACGGATCTGGTCTCGGTTCATTCAGAGGAGATGCAGCGTCGTGTGATGAATGTGGTTAAACGTGCGTCTACTGAGGCGGTGTGGTTGGGTTTACACAACTACTGCCAAATGAATATGTGGCTCTGGTTGAGCGGAGAGATCGTGTGCTATCAGAACTGGGCTCCAGGGAACGGAACGACACCGGAAAACTGCAGCCTTACGAAGAGAAAAGGAGCAGTTCAGTCTGGAGGAGATCAGCGCTGGATCAGCCTTCCTGAGACTCACAAACTCAACTTCATCTGCAGCAGATCTGAGGAGTGAGAAGACGTCAATGTTTGTGTGTTTACTTACATTCACTGTTTTCATTCTTTATTTTTCTTATTTACTTTCATGTTTATTTTGTTCTTTAGTAATTTCTGAGTGAATCTTATAATTATATTTTAATAGTCTGTAATATTTCTCTGTGTTAATTATCATAAGTTTTCTGACATCACTGAATATTCTTTAGATGTCTAAAATACTAACACAATATATGTGTGTTTTAAGAATCTCTTTTCATATCTGGTGTGTTTATGTGTCTTTATGTTTTTCACTAATCTTATCTGTATCAATAACTGTTGAATATGATTCTGTGAGCAGCAGCTCTTAAGAATAATCATTATTTGTGTCTCAGGAGAATTAAATCTGGTTTATTCTTAGAAAGGCAGAAGTGAAGTGATGTCACAATAAACTGTCAATTAAATGTAATAAATATTTAAAATTTATATTTGATTGGTTGATATTTATTATATTATGTCACTTACAAAACATGCACATTTCAGTTTCCTGGAATAAATTAGTGGTGTGAATCTTTGGGTCGACAGTGAATCGATTTGATTCATAGGTTTTCTATTCAAGTGATTTTCACAAATTCAGAATGATTCGATTTGAGACGATTCACAATGAGATACAATTAAATTAATGATTTGATTCTGAATTTCAAAAGTGCATTCGTAAAATGATGTAAATGCTTCCCATAACGTTTCTTATTAATGGTGTGAATCATCACACAGAAACCTTCAGTGGGTCAAAGAGTCAAAATCAAAACCCAAAAAAAGTCAAAATTATCTCCATTGATAGATCTTAGTTCTTAATGATACATCACTTTATTTTATTAGCCTATGAAAATGCTATATGTAGAAATGTACATGAGCCAAGATTTAAAAAAGGCTTTAAAAGTATATTTTCATGTTTACTATAGTGCAGTGGTGGAAAGAGTACAAAAAAAAAAAAAAAATTGTACTAAAGTAAAAGTATTGCTACTTAAGAAATAATTTACCTGAGTACAAGTAGAAGTACTGAAAAATAACATAACTCAAGTAAGAGTAAATAAGTAGTTTGTTGAAAAACTACTCAAGTTACTATGTTACAAAGTAGGGGTGAGCGGGGCACAAACTAACGTGGGGTTAATTGTAACACATGGTTGAAAACTTTCCACAAATGTCAGCATGATGAAACTTAGTGTACAGTATTTACTACAGTAGTTGCCATATCAACACTATATAGAGAAAAATTACACCAAAATTTAAAAAAATCATTGGAAGATATCACTGAACATTTATTTAACCATGGCAAGTACATTTCTTACTTAAGTAAAATTTTCATCTCTGTTTTTTGTGTTTATGTAAAATTAGACAAATCTGATATTATTTTGGCAGGTACCACTCGTCAAGGCGGCTTCTAGCGGGTTCAGCTGGGGAAAGCCAGTCGAGACCCAGCTCGTCGACAGCGCGAGACATGATACGGAGAAGCTCCGCGTCAATGCTTGCTCTGGTGTCGAAACGATCACACTGAGAGGGAGGGGCGGGGTCCACGGAGCCCGACCAGACCAATCCTCACCCTCAGATGCCGCCACTGAAACTGCGTCATCCAGTTCCTCAGCAGATCTGCCAAAGGAAACGATTCCCGTCGCTTCAATAGAGGGGGCGTTGGTCGCTTCTAGCGAACAGAACTGGAGATGAAGGTGTAGGCGAGGCATGCGGGGAGGGACCCGGCATGCACGCGCTGAAATCACCTCGTTCAGGGATCCTCTGATCGCGCCGCTTCTTCCTACTGTGCTCGCGGGGCGCCGAAGACGGAAGGTGGGCGGGTTCACTCTCTGAAGTAGCGAGAGCGAGTCTGGATCGGAGGACAGCCACAGGCATGCTGTCACAGTGATGACAGCCGTCTTTAGTGAGCACTGCCTCGGCGTGCTCAGTGCCCAGACAGACAGCGCACTGGGTGTGTCGGTCTGACACATGCAGGGGAACCCCGCAGGATTCGCAGATGGGGAGCGGCATTTGAAACAACGCGCTCCGCTGTTAAAACAGCATTTTGCTCTTTTAGAAAGCGTCTAAAAGGATACTTGCCGGATGCCACAGGGAAACGCTTGCTGGGTGAAGACTACCAACGACGCAAAGCTGTTCCGCTGAGAGGCTGTTCTACGGCGAGCGGCTTCCAATCCGGAGAAATCAGCGACGAGGTGTGTCTCAGAGCTGAAGGAGAATAGATCTGTCATATGGCGAGTTTTCTCTGAATTTATACTCTCCTGCCACGTCCATTTTGGCGCGCTCGAGTCTGGCAGGGCGCCAAGCGCTCCCATTGGATCGTGCGCTCCTACTCACTCGCCATAGGTTTGTGCAGTTGCCGCAGCACAGCCAATCATCTCGCTCGTGCAAGCTATGATGCTCTCACTCTGCAGCTGCAATGCGTTTTAAATAAAGGCTTCAATATTCTCAAAAAAAGGAGTTTTCCCACAGCGTTTGCAACGCAGTACGAGAGAACGTTCTTGTAAGGGAACTGGACATCTTGTTGGTTTTATACAAATTACTTAAACAGAGAATATTTGTTTTTGTTTTGAATCAGATAATTTAAAAGTACACACTTAAATGTTTATAAAGATATATGGCTCATAAATGTGTGACAAGTATTCCTGAGTTTTGTTTCAGTTTATAGACGTGCTCAAGAAAAAAAGTTCATCGAGACGGAGAGGCAGAAAGCACACCCTGTCTAACATAATATTGTACTTAAAAACGTGAAATAAAAAATAAATAAATGGACAGTGTTAACTAACGTTCTTATGCCTAATGTAGTGAGTGTTCAAGCTACGGAGAAAATTAAATAAAGTCTGAATTTGTCATGCTTTGTTCCGATCAGAGCATGTGAGCGGAGATCGAGCGCATTTCTGAATATTCTGCTCCGCTCGCTCATTCCGCTCAGGGTCGCTCGCTCAACCCAGAATGGCCTGCTGGTTCGAAAATATGTGGAATAAGGGCTGCCTCCGACTAAAGTTTTTTGTTCTAGTCGTCTAGTTGTCACGGTTCATGAATTCACTGTCTCTCTCTCGTCTAGTGTGCTGTTGTGTGTGTGTGTGTGTGTCTGTGGGCGTGGTCACTGATCAGCGGTGATCAGTAGCGCCAGCTGGATTCAATTGTTTGTTCCCTTTATAAGTTCAGTAACCAGTGTCTCATGTTGTCAGATCGTTGTGCTTCCCGGTGTGTTTCCTGTGCCTGTTCCTGTGTCTGTTCATTGGATTTGGATTCCCCGTGTCATCGTCGTGTTCATTCCTGGATTCTCTGCACTGCACTGAATCACTGAGCACCGTCACGAGGGTTTACTGCACTGGACCAGAGCACCATTCACGAGGGATCATCACTGGACTGAGCACCTTCACCAGTTGTCCACCGAGGTCCCTGCGTCACAGTTTCCATCCTGTGTTGTGTCCGCCCGTCTGTTCTGCTGTGCTGACGGCTGTCTTTGTTCAGTGTTTCTGACCATTGTGCTGAGTGCTAATAAAGAGCGTTATTGCATTTACATCCTGTTTCTGTCTTACGTAACAGAACGATCTGACCACATTATGGATGTAGCAGGCGCTACGACTTGGGACGAGTTCGCGGCTCGAAGCATCGCAAGAATGGACACCCAAGAAGAGAGCATCTCTAACACGGGACGGGCGGTCCAAGCGCTTGTGATGCAGGTGTCCGAGCTCACCCAACAACTACAACAGCTAAGAGTTCCCACTGCGCCGCCCACACCGCCCGTTCAGCCCATTCCACCAGAGCCGCGGCGAGAACCGAGACTGCCTACACCGGATGGGTATGCAGGTGAACCAGAGTTTTGCAGAGCATTTTTGACCCGATGTTCTATGCACTTTTCATTACAGCCACAGATGTTCGATCAGGAACAGTCCAAGGTGGCGTTTGTGTTGACGCTGTTATCGGGCAAAGCGGCTCTCTGGGGAACGGCGGTGTGGGAGAATCAAGACCCATGCTGCGCCTCGTTCCAGGCACTCTCCGAGGAGATGAGAAGGGTCTTCGATCGTGCGGTGGCGGGTTGGGAGACGGCCAGACTACTCGCCGATCTCCGCCAAGGTAACAGCTCGGTGTCGGAATATTCCATCCAGTTCCGCACCCTGGCTGCAGAGTGCCGATGGAACGAGGAGGCACAGTGGGACAGATTCCTGCATGGGTTGGCTGACCGTGTCCAGAGGGAGATTTATATGCTGGACCTTCCTACCAGTCTCAATGGACTTATTGAGTTAGCATTACGAGTGGATGCTCGGCTGAGCAGAATGGGTCGCTTCCAACAGAACCATCCGTTTCGCGGCACGGAGACTCTGCGCTCCGACAGTCCCATTTGCGATCCTGAGCCCATGCAGGTGGGTAGAGCTCGGCTTTCCCGGGAGGAGAGAGAACTGCGGAGGTCCCAAGGACTGTGTTTATACTGCGGGAAGGCGGGCCACTTCATCCACTCATGCCCGTTAAAAGATCGAGCCCGGTAGTAACTATGAGGCTACTATCGGGTGGGATCTCCGCTGAGAAGACCTCATCATCACCATCATCATCTACTCTCCTTCCGGTAAGACTAAGGTGGGCAACCAACACACACGACACCAAGGCTTTACTGGATTCAGGGGCAGAAGGTAATTTTATGGACTCAGGACTGGCTCACCGTCTTCACATTCCTATCACCCCTCTCACGTACAAGATTTCTGTCAATGCTCTTAATGGACAACAGCTTCCCAACATTTCACACGCTACTGAACCCATCACTCTCATCACGTCTGGCAACCACACTGAGACAATAACATTCCTCTTCATGAACTCACCTCTCGCACCCATCGTACTCGGTCATCCTTGGTTCACACAGCATAATCCCAGAGTCGATTGGGGTCACAATTCTGTATCTATGTGGAGTAATACGTGTCATGAGTCATGTCTAGTGTCTGCGTGTTCGTCTGTACCTGTGTCTGTATTCCAGGAGGAGGCAGTGAATTTGTCTAACGTGCCCGGAGAGTACCAGGACCTGAGAGAAGTGTTCAGTAAGTCTCATGCTGCTTCTCTTCCTCCACATCGTCCCTATGACTGTGCCATAGACTTAGTGCCAGGTGAGTCTCCGCCTAAGGGCAAGTTATATTCACTTTCTGTTCCAGAGAGGGAGGCTATGGAGAAATATATTTCTGATTCTCTAGCATCCAAATTCATTAGACCTTCCTCATCTCCAGCGGGGGCGGGGTTCTTTTTTGTGGGGAAGAAGGATGGGTCTCTGCGACCGTGCATTGATTACCGAGGGTTGAACAACATCACGGTAAAGATACTTAAAAAAATACTTATCCTTTACCGTTGATGTCTTCAGCCTTCGAGCGATTACAGGGAGCATCCATCTTCACAAAATTGGATTTACGTAACTCTTAACATTTGGTTCGCATAAGGAAGGGTGATGAATGGAAGACCGCGTTTAATACCCCTAGGGGGCACTTTGAATACTTGTTTATGCCTTTCGGGCTGTCCAACTCCCCAGTGGTCTTCCAGGCACTCGTCAATGACGTGCTGAGAGATATGGTTGACCAATTCATATATGTCTACCTGGATGACATATTGATCTTTTCGTCTTCTCTCCAGGAACACATTCAGCACGTCAGACGAGTGCTTCAGAGGTTGCTAGAGAATGGGCTTTTTGTCAAGGCGGAGAAATGCATTTTTCATGCACAGTCTGTTCCTTTTCTAGGGTACATCGTCTCGTCTGAGGGAATGCGTATGGATCCTGACAAGGTTAAGGCTGTGATAGATTGGCCAAGTCCAGATTCCCGTAAGGCCCAACAGAGGTTTCTGGGGTTTGCCAATTTTTATCGGCGTTTTATTCGCAACTTCAGCCAACTAGCCGCGCCTCTGACTGCCTTGACCTCCCCCAGAACGACGTTCAGGTGGTCCGATACAGCGGAAGCTGTATTCGCCAAACTTAAGAGCCGCTTCGTTTCGGCTCCCATCCTCGTTGCCCCTGATCCATCACGTCATTTCGTGGTGGAGGTCGACGCGTCAGAGGTGGGGGTAGGAGCAGTTCTTTCCCAACGTTCTTCCACAGACGACAAGATGCATCCTTGTGCGTTTTTGTCTCATCGTTTGTCACCTGCCGAACGTAACTATGACATTGCTAACAGAGAATTGTTGGCGGTCAAGTTAGCACTGGAGGAATGGCGTCACTAGTTAGAAGGGTCAGGGGTACCTTTTATCGTTTGGCCGGATCATAAGAACCTAGAATATATTAGAACCGCTAAAAGACTCAACTCTAGGCAGACTTGGTGGGCACTTTTTTTCGGACGTTTTGACTTTTCTCTTTCGTACCGCCCGGGTTCCAAAAACATCAAACCCGATTCTTTATCTCGTATTTTTGACCATTCCGAACGCCCGTCTACTCCCGAGTGTATTTTACCTGAGACATTATTGGTCTCCACTCTCAGATGGGAGGTCGAATCGAAGGTCATGAAGGCCTTAGAAGGGGTAACGCCTCCGACCGATTGCCCACCGAACCGTTTGTTTGTGCCAGAGGAGTATCGGTCTGACGTCATTCAGTGGGGTCATTGTTCCAGTATAGCGTGTCATCCAGGAGTAAATCGCACCAGTTTTTTGGTGAAGCAACGATTCTGGTGGCCATTAATGGCTCGCGACATCCGCAGTTTTGTTTTGGCTTGCTCGGTTTGTGCCACTGGCAAGACTTCCAATCGACCCCTGGATGGGTTACTCCAACCGCTGTCGGTCCCTTCGAGACCCTGGTCCCACATTGCGCTAGATTTTATTACCGTCCTCCCGCCCTCCCAGGGCAAGACGGTCGTTTTGACTGTCGTGGACCGGTTCTCGAAGGCGGCTCATTTTATTCCCTTGCCCAAATTACCCTCAGCCAAGGAGATCACGTCTTTCGCTTACATGGCCTCCCGATGGACGTGGTTTCCGACAGGGGACCCCAATTTGTGTCCAAATTTTGGCAAGAATTTTGTAAGTTACTGGGGGCGACTGTCAGTCTCTCTTCGGGGTTTCATCCCCAAAGTAATGGTCAAACGGAGAGAGCCAACCAAGATCTGGAGAGAGTGTTGCGATGTTTGGTTTCCAAGAATCCTTCCTCCTGGAGCCAACAACTTTCTATGGTGGAGTACACCCACAATTCATTACCAGTGTCATCCACGGGCCTTACTCCGTTTGAATGTAGTTTAGGTTACCAGCCACCAGTTTTTGCTAGTACGGAATCCGAAGTCGTGGTCCCCTCCGCTCACGCCTTCGTCCAGAGGTGTCGCCACACTTGGACTAGAGCCTGTGAGACTCTTCTCCAAGTGGGGGCGCGCACCAAGGCTAAGGCCGATCGCTACCGGTCGAAGCCTCCCGTATACGCCGTTGGTCAAAAAGTGTGGCTTTCAACCAAGAACATTCCTCTCTGCTCCGTTTCTAGTAAACTTGCTTCCAAATTCATCGGCCCGTTTCCTGTCACCAAGATCATTAGTCCAGTGGCAGTCCGACTCAAAC
Organism: Abramis brama; assembly: GCF_963993115.1. Lineage (NCBI taxonomy): Eukaryota > Metazoa > Chordata > Actinopteri > Cypriniformes > Leuciscidae > Abramis > Abramis brama. The sequence goes on from NC_139965.1 coordinate 8,267,803, forward strand.
TTCCTCCTGCGTACAGGAGAATTCATCCCGCCTTCCATGTGTCAAAGATTAAACCTGTGTTTTGGGCACGCATTAATCCGCCAGTCCCGGTTCCCCCCCCGCCGCGTCTCGTAGATGGGGAACCAACTTATTCGGTTAACCGTATTCTGGACTCGAGAAGGAGGGGACATGGATTTCAGTACCTGGTGGACTGGGAAGGTTACGGTCCGGAGGAGAGAAGTTGGGTTCCTGCTAGAGACATTCTGGATCACACCCTTATCGATGATTACAATCGACAGGTAAGCCCATCGGGGAACGCCAGGAGGCGTTCCTTGGGGAGGGGGTACTGTCACGGTTCATGAATTCACTGTCTCTCTCTCGTCTAGTGTGCTGTTGTGTGTGTGTGTGTGTGTGTGTGTGTGTCTGTGGGCGTGGTCACTGATCAGCGGTGATCAGTAGCGCCAGCTGGATTCAATTGTTGGTTCCCTTTATAAGTTCAGTAACCAGTGTCTCATGTTGTCAGATCGTTGTGCTTCCTGGTGTGTTTCCTGTGCCTGTTCCTGTGTCTGTTCGTTGGATTTGGATTCCCCGTGTCATCGTCGTGTTCATTCCTGGATTCTCTGCACTGCACTGAATCACCGAGCACCGTCACGAGGGTTTACTGCACTGGACCAGAGCACCATTCACGAGGGATCATCACTGGACTGAGCACCTTCACCAGTTGTCCACCGAGGTCCCTGCGTCACAGTTTCCACCCTGCGTTGTGTCCGCCCGTCTGTTCTGCTGTGCTGACGGCTGTCTTTGTTCAGTGTTTCTGACCATTGTGCTAATAATAGTACTAATAAAGAGCGTTATTGCATTTACATCCTGTTTCTGTCTTATGTAACACTAGTAGTTGTTCATTTAAGCCATTAGTGGACAAATCGCCCCTTTATATATATTTAATTACTTAAATAAGCTATACAGGATAATGAGCGTGTACATAATATAGCTGCACTCAGGCACACCACCGCACGCATAAAGCTTGCCACAAAGAACCGGCAAAAGTATGAATGTGTCAAAAATAGCAAGGAGACATTTAATTGTTTATTAATAAACTGGTGTTTTCTGTGTCGCTGCAAAGATGAAGTTGACGATGCGGACTCGCCATGAACGCCAGAGAGAAATGCAAATTTCATATGGATTACATATTCAGAGAGTAGCCTATTTCTTTTGGTTTTGAATATTTTCGTTTAAAACTAGACATTTCAAGCTTTCTATAATAGATACCCTATATTTCTCAAATCTGTGAGGCACAAGCTGAGTTTCAACGCCCTCCAGTTCACGTGCAATGCAAGTGATCGTGCCGGCGCCTTATTACATTGTCTGCTATATATTTGCTTCTTATTTATTAAATACAGGCAATTGGTTGATAAAACATTGATCAAAATTAAGATACAATTTATACAAAATGAAAATCTTTTAAAAAGAGATTTTCTACAAAACAAAACTTAATGAAGTGGTCAAAATCATGTCTTACCCATGTCTTTAAACCAAATTAAGGCATCTAAATATGATTTCTATGAGATTTTGTGTCAGTCTGGCTGTGTCAGATGTAAACATGCTTCAAGAACGTTTCCTTTTGGGGGGGGAAGGCCAAAAAAAAAAGAAATAAAAAAATTACAAAGCATGCAAATTAATGATAAACCCACTGCTGTAACTGGACTGTGGTTCGTCCTGATGGATGAGGTGTTGTTAGAGAGGTGTTCCAACTACTGGTGCCGGTTGCACCAGCTGTGCGTAAGTTACAACTTAGCCTAGTTTTGACGTAAATGGACACTAAGTTACGACTTACGCACTTCTAAATATTTTTGCGTTGCACCAATAAACTTAGTTGAAGTGTAACTTTATGTATAAACTAAATATTTACGGCAGCCTCCGATCAGGAGTAACGGTTGGACTAAAATATCAGACAGACTGAACTGCATCAATAAGCTCTTCTTTTACCTGACAGACTTCAGTTCTTTAGACATATATGATAATGCTGAAATTTACACTCGCTTACATTTTAAGAGAGAGAACATTATGTGAAAAGATTACTTTGTTAGCTCTTTAACACAAACCCGTTCTAAACAGCACGCTACTGTGTGCATCGGTCCATGTTGTGCATGTCAAATATCAGTCATAATCAATAAACGTAATTTCTTATGTTTTTTGTATCAATATTTATTTATTGATCCTTATTAATTTCATTTCAAATACAGTTTCTGAATGTTATTTACATATAAAAACACTTATGTTATTCATGATCAAGTATTCTATTTAATGGAAACTTATTTTTACCATTAGTAACTTGAGGCAAAAGAAGTTAGAATGAAGGATAAACTGAAATTAACGGCATTTCAACACAACTTCTGCTCACGAATTTGAAGGCTGCTATTGGATCATGGAGGCTAAACGTCATATTCTGCGACTGCGCATTACTTTACGAAGAGCTTACAACATACTAGCTACGTTCTGACTTATCACGAACAAATGGTGCAACGGAATAAAGTACAGAGTTAGTAACAAACTAGCTAGTAGTTACTAAGACTCTAGTGTGGACTTTAGGTTCCAATTAAAGAAAGAATTTATGAACGGCTGGTGCAACCCTACCCTGCTCATTTCAAATATGAAATGAAATATCAGTTAAATAACATGAGAAATACACAATACTTCTTTTAATTGTCTATGGTCTTGTCTCAGCCTGAGACATGACGGGTGGCTTCTAAAAGTTCTAAAAGTTGCAGTAAAACTAACAGATGAATAAGACTGAATGACATTTAATGAAAAATGACTTGAACAATAACACTCACTGTTTCTCCTGTTTCACGTCAGAGATGTAAATATTGTCCATCCTGAATGTCTAAATGTGGACATAAACAAATGAGTGATGAGGATGTGTTTACATGCAAATGTGTTCATGTTTTACAACCAAACAAAGAAACAGTAAACAGAAGGAGTATGACATTTTCACAAAGAGAGAAATTCTAAATAATGTAACAATGTTTTAATGTCCGCATTCCAGCCAATCACAATCAAGTATTTAGACGGAGGAAATAAAGACATGTTTATTCTGAAACAGCAGCAGCAGAAGATGATGATATTATTTCAGTGAGATAATAAGAGTCCAACAACCTTTACTAACATTAGAAATGGACTTTAGGGGAACGAAAGTCTTTATCTCGTCTCTTTTGTGAACGTCTGCCGTGTCTCCTCCTCAACACCAGTGATCTCGGCTCTCAAAAGAGGAAAACAATTTTCAAACCCTCCTCTCAACACAAAGGGTGCTTCTCAATATCCCTCCTCGTTTCCTTGCTCCTCCGTCCTCCATCCTCCATCCAAGATTCCCTGATATGATTGTAAAGCGCTTTGGGTGTACAGTAGTAGATATGAAAGCACTATATAAATGCCTCATTCATTCATCCAATGACCCGGAAACCAATCGAGCTCAGCCATCTTGAAGGATATCTCAATTTTCTAATTGCACCATGATGAGTCGAGGAGTGCGAAATGAGGAGTGAGAATCGAGGATTGAGGAGTGAGGAGTGAGGATCGAGGAGTGAAGAGAGAGGAGTGAGGAGTGAGGAGTGAGGATTGAGGAGTGATGAGTGATGAGTGATGAGTGATGAGTGATGAGTGAGGAGTGAGGAGTGAGGAGCGAGGAGCGAGGAGTGAGGAGTTGAGGAGTTGAGGAGCGAGAAGTTGAGGAGTAAGGAGTCCAGTAGTGAGGAGCGAGGAGTCGAGGAGCGAGGAGCGAGGAGTGAGGAGCGAGGAGCGAGGAGTGGAGGAGTGAGGAGTCAAGGGGTCAAGTAGTGAGGAGCGAGGAGCGTGGAGTCGAGGAGTGAGGAGCGAGGAGCGAGGAGTGAGGAGTGAGGAGTCGAGGAGTCAAGTAGTGAGGAGTCGAGGAGCAAGGAGTCGAGGAGTCGAGGATTGAGGAGTGAGGAGCGAGGAGTGAGTAGTCGAGGAGTGAGGAGTCAAGGAGTCAAGTAGTGAGGAGTGAGGAGCGAGGAGCGAGGAGTCGAGTGAGGAGTGAGGAGCGAGGAGTCGAGGAGCGAGGAGTCGAGGAGTCAAGTAGTGAGGAGTCGAGGAGTCGAGGAGCGAGGAGTCGAGGAGTCGAGGAGCGAGGAGTCGAGGAGCGAGGAGTGATGAGTGAGGAGTCGAGGAGCGAGGAGTCGAGGAGCGAGGAGTCGAGGAGCGAGGAGCGAGGAGCGAGGAGTGAGGAGTCGAGGAGTGAGGAGCGAGGAGCGAGGAGTGTGGAGTCGAGGAGTGAGGAGTTGAGGAATGAGGGCGAGGAGTCGAGGAGTGAGGAGCAAGGAGTCGAGGAGTGAGGAGTCGAGGATTGAGGAGTGAGGAGTGAGTAGTGAGGAGTTTAACTGATTGTTATAATATTGCTGGATCTCATGCTGCAGTAACACAGGGTTTGTGATGTGAATATATTAATGGTACAACACAATTGTTAGATTCAAAAGACATCAGTGAATCAGTCTATTTCATGATGATTATAAAACCATCAACAGGTATATTGATATGATAATATGATATTATTTCAGTGAGATAATGAGAGTCCAACAACCTTTACTAACATTAGAAATGGACTTCAGGGGAACGAAAGTCTTTATCTCGTCTCTTTTGTGAACGTCTGTCGTGTCTCCTCCTCAACACCAGTGATCTCGGCTCTCAAAAGAGGAAAACAATTTTCAAACCCTCCTCTCAACACAAGGGGTGCTTCTCAATATCCCTCCTCGTTTCCTTGCTCCTCTGTCCTCCATCCTCCATCCAAGATTCCCTGATATGATTGTAAAGCGCTTTGGGTGTACAGTAGTAGATATGAAAGCACTATATAAATGCCTCATTCATTCATCCAATGACCCGGAAACCAATCGAGCTCAGCCATCTTGAAGGATATCTCAATTTTCTAATTGCACCATGATGAGTCGAGGAGTGCGAAATGAGGAGTGAGAATCGAGGATTGAGGAGTGAGGATCGAGGAGTGAGGAGAGAGGAGTGAGGAGTGAGGAGTGAGGATTGAGGAGTGAGGATTGAGGAGTGATGAGTGATGAGTGATAAGTGAGGAGTGATGGAGTGAGGAGTGAGGAGCGAGGAGCGAGGAGTGAGGAGTTGAGGAGTTGAGGAGCGAGGAGTTGAGGAGTAAGGAGTCCAGTAGTGAGGAGCGAGGAGTCGAGGAGTGAGGAGCGAGGAGCGAGGAGTGAGGAGTCGAGGAGTCGAGGAGTGAGGAGTGAGGAGTGAGGAGTCGAGGAGCGAGGAGTGGAGGAGTGGAGGAGTGAGGAGTCAAGGGGTCAAGTAGTGAGGAGCGAGGAGCGTGGAGTCGAGGAGTGAGGAGTGAGGAGTGAGGAGTCGAGGAGTCGAGGAGCGAGGAGCGAGGAGTGAGGAGTGAGGAGTGAGGAGTCGAGGAGTCAATTAGTGAGGAGTCGAGGAGCAAGGAGTCGAGGATTGAGGAGTGAGGAGCGAGGAGTGAGTAGTCGAGGAGTGAGGAGTCAAGGAGTCAAGTAGTGAGGAGTGAGGAGCGAGGAGCGAGGAGCGAGGAGTCGAGTGAGGAGTGAGGAGCGAGGAGTCGAGGAGCGAGGAGTCGAGGAGTCAAGTAGTGAGGAGTCGAGGAGTCGAGGAGCGAGGAGTTGAGGAGTGAGGAGTGAGGAGTCGAGGAGCGAGGAGTCGAGGAGCGAGGAGTGATGAGTGAGGAGTCGAGGAGCGAGGAGTCGAGGAGCGAGGTGCGAGGAGTGAGGAGTCGAGGAGTGAGGAGCGAGGAGCGAGGAGTGTGGAGTCAAGGAGTGAGGAGTTGAGGAATGAGGGCGAGGAGTCGAGGAGTGAGGAGCAAGGAGTCGAGGAGTGAGGAGTCGAGGATTGAGGAGTGAGGAGTGAGTAGTGAGGAGTTTAACTGATTGTTATAATATTGCTGGATCTCATGCTGCAGTAACACAGGGTTTGTGATGTGAATATATTAATGGTACAACACAATTGTTAGATTCAAAAGACATCAGTGAATCAGTCTATTTCATGATGATTATAAAACCATCAACAGGTAATCCTCATCATCTGCTTTTGTTTCACTTTAGCTTTCTTTGCTGCTGCAAATGTGTTTGACAAACACACTGTCACAGGGGCCAAAAAAAGACAAAATATATAATAAGAGTTAAGAGCCAAACTAATGGAAACACTAATCACTGTTATGGTGACTTCAAATGAAACACAGAGTAAAACCCCTGTTAATTTTAAATTAAAACTTTTGTAGATGTCTGACAGAAATATAGTCAGTCTGGTTAGTAATAAGTGAAGCTGGTAACGCTGTTAGTGGAGTTGTTTAACCCTCCTCTGCTGAGATCTTGAGAGATTTAATGTCTTCTTTTATCTTCAGTTGATTTCCTTGAAGTCAGCTGTAGTTCTTGTGTTTCTGCTCATCTCTTTTTCAGTTCTCTTCTTTTTCAGTGATTCTACTTGTTAACAGGCTTATTAAAGCTGAAATGACTCCATATTTAATATACACAGATTTTGTGGCTCAGATAAGGCCGGGTTCTGGTTATATTTTTTTGATCTTGGCTGACATGTGGCATTGCTAAGGCCTGCTTAACATTTTTAACATTTAGTCATTTAGCAGACACTTTTGTCCAAAGCGACTTACAATTTAGGACTGAATTAAGTGAGTCATCGTGAAGAGGTAAAAACAATGCAAGAAGTGCTCAAAATACGAAGTTCAGGCATTGGTCAGAGTAGCATAAGCCTCATAAGGGAGGATTAAAGGAAAAGGAAAGAATTTCAGTTGTCTTTTGAAGGTTGTCAGGGATTCTGCATTCCGGGTGAGGGTGGGGAGAGCATTCCACCAGCATGGAACCGTGAATGAGAATGTTCTGGAAAGTGATTTTGTGGCTCTCTGTGATGGAACCACGAGACGTCGCTCGTTGACCGATCGTAGGCTTCTGGTAGGGATGTAGACTCATAGGAGCGAAAGTGAAAGTAGGAGGGAGCTGAGCCTGTGATAGATCTATAAGCAAGCGTCAGTGCCTTGAACTTGACGCGAGCAGCGAGAGGTAGCCAGTGCAGAGAGATGAACAGAGGAGTGACGTGGGCCCTCTTGGGCTCATTGAAGACAAGACGAGCTGCAGCATTCTGAATCATATTAAGAGGTTTAGTTGCACATGATGGAAGTCCAGCCAGAAGAGCATTGCAGTAATCAAGCCTAGATATGACCAGGGTCTGGATGAGAAGTTGTGTTGCATGCTCAGTTAGGAAAGGCCTGAAAGGCCATGATTTTAACTGTCTATGGTCTTGTCTCAGCCTGAAATATGCCGGTGGCTTCTAAAAAACTAAACATGGCTCCATTTTTGTATTTAAAAGTCTGTCAGAAACGTCTCTGCTGTGTCCTGATGGCATCTGTCACAGTTGCTAGGCGACAGGAGCGGTGGGCGGGAACAGCTGGTGATGTAAACAGGAAATGATAGAGAGTCTCATTTAACAACATTCACTTAGACCTTTGTGAACTTAAAATGATTCTCTAAATTAGGACAGAATTATAACGTGACTTTCCTGTTGTTTCAATAAAACTAACAGATGAATAAGACTGAATGAAACGTAATGACTAGAACAATAACACTCACTGTTTCTCCTTTTGTTTCACGTCAGAGATGTAAATATTGTCCATACTGAACGTCTAAATGTGGACATAAACAAATGAGTGATGAGGATGTGTTTACATGCAGATGTGTTCATGTTTTATTAACAAACAAAGAAACAGTAAACAGAAGGAGTATGGAATGAAAGAAAATAAGAATTTTCACAAAGAGATTAAATCAAAAAAAAAAAACAACATTTAGTTAGTATTTAGACAGAGGAAATAAAGACACGTTTATTCTGAAACAGCAGCAGCAGAAGATGATGATATTATTTCAGTGAGATAATGAGAGTCCAACAACCTTTACTAACATTAGAAATGGACTTCAGGGGAATGAAAGCATGATATGAGCACTTTAATGTCTTTATCTCGTCTCTGTTGGGAATGTCTGTCGTGTCTCCTCCTCAACACCAGCAATCTCGGCTCTCAGAAGAGGAAGAAAAAGAAGAAATATAAGAGCAAAAACAGTTTTCAAACCCTCTTCTCAACACAAACTCTCTCAATAGTCAAACTCACTCCTTCATCTCACACACGTTTCTTTCTCTTTGACTGGAGTCTCAAACAGGGGCTTTTAAAGGCTCTCAGTAACCAGTATCACCAATCTTCACTAATGAACTCAACCCTCATCAATCACATCATTAGTGGGTTGTTCAGTTCACACACAAACAGATAAAAAGTGACCAAATACAGAGAAACACAGACATACATGTCAAATTGAACAGGGATGTAACACAAGTTATACAGTCCAGCAATAACATTAGAGAAACTGTTTAGTTATTAATGTTCAAATGTATATAATTTTCTGACAAGGTCCATATTAACATAGACTGATACAGACCGACAGGCGCCAAGATGCAAATAAGGGGAAAGAGTTGCAGAAACACAAATAAGGAGGAAGTAAAATATGGAAAAGGGGTTTTCAGAGAAATAAACAAGTGACGTGATGAGCTGAATGAGGGATGAGAGCAGATATAATAATCACGTAGTTTAAATCTGCAGACAGAAACATCAGACTCAGGACAGAAACACACAACCTCTAAAGTAAGAACATGTTCATTCTTCAAACACAATTACACTTTCAGATGTTAATATTGTCTCAATGATTGTGAATCGTGTTATGCTGATAAAATGTTTTTATTACATGATCATGTTAAAACTTGAGTTTTTTTTTTTGTTTTTGTTTTTGTACTTGGGGTTTTCAATGTGTTTCTTCCTCAGAAATGGACCAAACTCTATATTTGATTATCCTTCTCACTGGTGAGTGTGTTTGTTGTTTTATTTATGGTTTATAGTTTCATCAGGTTTGACCCTGTTATGAAAAGCATTAAATCAAACGCTCTCTTTCACAGCTCTCTGCTCCGTATCTGAATGTGTTCAGCGTCAGTATCACTTTATAAACGTGACGAAGAACTGGACTGAAGCTCAGAGATTCTGCAGAGAGAAATACACAGATCTGGCCACCGTTGACAACATGAACGACATGAACGAGCTGAAGAAGAGTGTGAATGATGGACGTGTTCAGAATGTCTGGATTGGGCTGCAGAGGACGAGTGTTGATAAATGGCAGTGGTCTTCAGGTGAACCTGCGCTCTATCTGAACTGGGCACTTGGACAACCTGAAACCAGTTATTGTGGAATAATGAAAAATGGAAAATTGGAGGATATACCATGTACGGATACTCTTTATTTTATCTGCAATAACAGTGAGTGAAGCTATTTATAACTACAACAACCGTTCATTTATAGATGCACCCTATATATCAAATTTTAATGCAGTACTAAAAACTATTACTTTTTATTTTGATCACGAATATAAAAGAGGCTGTAGATATTCGTCACACTTTCACTGTCAATTTCTGTATAGACACAACATTTGGTAACACTATTACTATATTAAGGGTCCTTAATTATGCGATAGTTAAGTATTAATAAAATAGTAATTAATGATTTACTTGTTCACTATTATGCATTAGTTAAGTATGGACACAATATTAATTAATGATTAACTTAACATATAGTAAGGGCATATTAGCCATTATTTACAAATTATTAAACATTTGAAAGATACACATTTATGCTATAAATAAACAAAAACAATCTAGTAATTAATCATTAATTGAATGTACAGTAAACACATTTTAGCCATAATTTACAAAACAATAAACCATATATTATTTTTTTGTAGTGATGTAATTACATTTCTGTGCCATTTTTTTAAGTTAACTGAACAATAAACTAGTAATTATGTTTGATTACTGCTGGTTTTGCAGTTATAAATTGCTAAAATAGTGTAATAAAGACAATTTGACCCCTTATTCTAGCCAATAATTACGGCTAAACTGACATTAAAGGAGAACTCCGGTCAATTTTAACATTGAGCTAATTTTTTTGTAAATTTGGAGTGCTGTCAATACAGAGAACAACGACAAAAATCAGTGTTGCCTACACCGTGTTATCCTCTTTTTAAAATTTGCACCCTGTTGACTTCAATGGGGCAAGTTTTAAACCTGCTTTTAGCCTCTTAACATCCTTGATGTGTCATTACAAGTGCACAGCCAATGTGAGTGATTCCTTCAGAGTGAACACGGGTGAATCTGACTGCAGTAGATGTGAAAGATATGAATAAAAGTGATGTTATTTCAGCCAGCGCTCATACCTATATTTACATCCTGTTTTCGGTCGAAGTCCATAGTAATCGATTGTCAAGTTCACGTGCATATGTTTAGTTACCTATGATCACGCGCGTGAACTCGACAATCGACTACTTGATAAAGCCAATTTGACCCCCCATTCTAAAGTGAAAGGTATATTCTCAGTAGTTATGGCACTTATTGGGTGGCCTCAATTGTTATTAAAGTATTAATGTGTAACGTTTACTGACACAAAACATACATTTTTGTACACTTGGATTAATGGTGAAAGGTACAACATTGTAAGGTCCGGGTGAGGAAGGAGACAAGCCAAGCGAAGTACCAAAATAACAAAAGGTTTTTTTAACAGGGAAAACTCAAAACAAACACGAAACAGTGTGCTGGTGCACAAACAATAACCGACAAGGACATGAGTGACAAGGGGAACTATATACAGACACAGATAAACACAAGACAGGTGATGCAACTGATGATGATGAAGAACAGGTGGGTAATTGAGAAAGTGAGTTCAGGTGTGGAGACAAGGAGGATTCTGGGCACTGTAGTGAGCAGGACGCAGACAGACGGTGAATGTGACAAACATGGACGTTTTGGCAACATTTAAACATAAACATACTGCACTTTTACAGCAAAAAAGCGTTACATATTATTTACGAATCTTTTATATCATAAATATATCTGTATAATTACCCTTTTACCATTTTATAGATAAATGTTATAGCCCATTATAAAATGATACACAACGTAATTGACAGAAATATTTAGGAAAATGACAATTTTAGTAACAATATAGTATTAAAAAGATATGTTGAACTACTAATCCCACTCAAATCTCTAAACCTACCCATAACCATTTTTTTAAAAAAAATAGAGTTATATAGAAAAACATAACAGTGTAGCAAATTAGCTGTCAAGAAATATTAATAACCAATCATAACTTGTTATAATTGATTGTGAACATTTGGATCAGTTTATACACTGAAAAAAATTTCTAACCCTCCCAAATCAAAAATTTCAAGTGACCGATAACATCTAAATTTTTCAATTGGCCCAAGTGAAATTCTTGTTGCAATAGGCTGTTAACATTGGCTCAATGAGAAATAATACGTCAGACTAATTTAAAAATTTAGATGTTATCGGTCACTTGAAATTTTTGACTTGGGGATGTAATTTTTTTTTTACAGTGTATAATTAACTTAATGTTGTAAATTAATATTACAATCAATTAACCTGTTTGTCCCGTGAACACTCAGGATTAATTGTTTATTAATTCTAAGAAATGTACATTTCCAGGGCTTGGGAGATGTCTTTTTTACTGTGCAGTACTACTAAGAGCAAGTAGTCAATATCTATGATTAGAGACTCCAGATATGAGCTTGAGACACGGACAACTTTTCGTGTGACCCGAGAAAGACTTTATTAACTAGACTAAACATTTAAACTACTCGAACACACACATACAACACAACACACTGAATACAGGAAAGCAAGAAGTTATAGCATTGTTTGAAATTCAGCAGATCAACAGCCTTGAGCAAACCATCAGTTTAGTTCTAACACACCCTTCTTTAAAGGGGTAAGGATTCTTAATGTATCAAATAATGAGACTAAAGTTTGATACTTGCATGTCTCGCCCATTTGAATTAAACTGTCCTGATGAAATCTGTTGAGGCTCCAGTTGATCTTTGCTGATGTGGTCTTGATGAGAGAGAACCAGTGGTAGTCAGAGGATCTTTGGTGAATGGAAAGACAAGGCCGCAGCCTGGCACAAGCTTGGGGGTTCTTAGAAGTTTCTAGTTCAGCATCTTCTTCACATCAGGATTTCAGAAAAGGGACTAAGAGAGTAAAAAACGTGATCTTGTGATCAGTGATTTTTAAAGCGTGAATATGTCACACTGGGGGTGTGCGATATGACGATTTTTGATCGTGGACGATTAAAATGTCTCCACGATCTGCTTTTGAAGAAATATCGTAGAATCGTGCATTATATCCGTTCTGGGGCCTCTGTCAACAACATACTGAACAACGCGACATATATTCACATAAAATGTTAACGCAGCGGAATGGGAACTAACAGTTCACAAAAGTTCATAATTTTCATGTGCTTTAATGCCTTGTCGGTTAAACATTTAAAGGTGCTCTAAGCGATGTCACGAGTTTTTTAGGCCAAAATATTTTTTGTCACATCCAGCAAACATCTCCTTGCTATCTGCTAGCTGCCTGTCCCCTGAACACACTGTAAAAAAATGCGATCTCTGTAGACAGCCCAGGATCCACAAACAGCAAGAAAAACAAACTGGGCTAACCAGCACCACAAAACATAACAAACTGTTCCAGCCAATAACTGACAAGAAGAATTTGGGGGTGGGGTTTGGGGGGTTAGTGCTCGGATGAGGAGGAGGGAGGGTCTAGCTAGCCTCCAGTTTGTTTGACAATACTTCAAACGTCAACAAGAAATGACATCACCCAACATCACTTAGAGCACCTTTAATTCGCGTGCTGCTGATGTGCTGTTCTAAGGTGTGCGTTCCTCAGCGCCTACATGTGAAGCTTGCATGCACTAAAAGCCTGTCTACCAGCGCCTGGATAGCCTACTGGACTAAGTTATCTTTCAAGTCTTATTGTGCTAATACTGTTAAATACACACAAGGTTTACATAAAGTCGGTTATGTCTAAAGTGAAAGCAAACTTGAGAAAATTGAGAGAAAATCTGCTTGTCAAATGCGTGTAGCGTCGCGCGCAACTCTTAAAGAGACAGTAGCAATAAACACCCTGCCGCTTGTCCTTAAAGGGATAGTTCACCCAAAAATAAAAATTATCTCATCATTTATGTCATCATTCTGGTATCTTTCTCTGTCTCCCTCTTCTGGTCACACACACACACACACACACACACACACTCACACATTACCTCAGTTCACCTTTAATTATCTTCAGCTGTTTCCAGTTACTACTTGTCATCATGTTAATTCCTTCACTCCTGTTCTCTGTTTTCTCTAATTGTGTTTGCTACTTCTAGCTTCCCTTTTTCCCTGCTTCTTTGCCAGATTATTTTCGTACGCTACTGATGCAAGAAGTCTTTTCTTATCTGCAGTCCGAGTCCTGTCTGAAGTCCTGTCTGAGTCTAGTCTGAGTCCCGTCCAAGTGCTGTCCGAGTCTACACGAGTTCTAGACCGATTATTCATCCAGCCAGGCACAGGTCTATTTCTATCTGTTCATTAGTAACCATTTGTTCTGCACTCTGTCCAGCCTGCCGGTTGCTGACCTTCACCCTGAACATTCGCCTCTTCATCTGTTTGCTCCTAACTCACATAAGAGATCAGAGGACTGTGCTCGCTGGATCCTTTTCCCCGGCTGTTTGCTGCTACCTACTCAAGACGAGTCTTTCTGTTATCTGTAAATAGAGCATCTGCCTTGTTGGCGACTTTTCTGTTGTCTTTCTAAGAAGAGGAAACATTTTTCTGTTGAACTTACCTTTTCTCTCAATTAAAGAGACTGTTCCTCTATTTCGCATTTGGGTCTTATCTTCATCATCACAGAATAATCTGGCCCCACCATGGACCCAGTGAAGGAGAATCCGATTCACACGGCAGTCGAATTGCAAGGTGCCATGCTCGGTCGACACGATGAGGAGCTGACCGCCGCCCGGCGCGCGGTTGAGACGCTGGCTGCCCAACTCACCGATCTGTCTTTACAGGTCCATCAGTTCAGGACAGATCCGCCAGTTCCTCCCAGGTCTTCAGAAGCCCCCGAGCCCCGCATTAACAATCCACCATGCTATGCCGGTGAGCCTACTCAGTGTCGTTCATTTATCACTCAATGTGAGGTTGTGTTCTCCCTTCAGCCTACCACATACTCGAGGGACCGAGCTCGGGTGGCTTATGTCATCTCTCTTTTAACTGGACGTGCTCGGGAATGGGGGACTGCCGCCTGGGAGGCCGGTATAGACTTTACCACTCGCTTCGACTCATTTAAAGAGGAGATGATTCGGGTGTTTGACCGCTCAGCTCATGGGGAAGAGGCTTCTCGAATACTCTCGTCCCTTCGCCAGGGCAGAGGAACAGTAGTGGATTATTCCATTGAATTTCGCACCCTGTCGACTACTTGTGGATGGAATGAACCAGCCCTGGTCGCACGTTTCTTAGAGGGGCTTAATGCGAACGTCAAGGACGAGGTAATTGCTCGCGAACTGCCCACCCGTCTGGATCCTCTCATCGAGCTGGCCATCCGCATTGAGAAGCGGTTTGATCTCCGCCGTCGCACCAGAGTCATGGACTCTGCCTCACCATCTCCTGTGTCTGCTGTCTCCAGCCCTCCTCCTTCCCACTCAGAGCCTGAACAAATGCAACTTGGTAGTCTTCGTATCTCCGCCAAAGAGAGGGAAAATCCTCCTCATAAATCGTCTGTGCATGTATTGCGGGGCGTCCAACCATTTTGTGTCCGTTTGCCCAGTAAAAGCCAGCGCTCGCCAGTAGAGGAGGGATTACTGGCGAGCGCAACCTCTCTGATCTCTCCATCTAAATCATGCACCATCATTCCCATAACTCTACGCTGGTCTGGTACCTTCGTTTCGTGTAACGCTTTGATTGACTCTGGTGCCGAAGGAAATTTCCTTGATGAATCATGGGCACTCAAACAAGGTATTCCCTTGAAGAGACGTGAGGAAGCCACTCCCCTTTTTGCCCTAGATGGTAGTTCCCTTCCTAGGGTCCATCTGCAGACCTCTGCCTTATCGCTCACTGTGTCAGGCAACCACCACGAAACTCTTTCCTTTTTAGTTTTTCACTCCCCTTACTCTCCAGTAGTTTTAGGACACCCCTGGCTAGTTAAACATAATCCCTACATTAACTGGTCTAATAATAGTATACTCTCATGGAACTTGTCATGTCATGTCGAATGTTTAATGTCTGCTAATCCTCCTGTTTCTCTTGTCTCTGTTTCTCAGGAGGAACCGGGTGATTTTATCGGGGTCCCGGAGGAATATCATGATTTGCGGGCGGTTTTTAGTCGTTCACGGGCCACTTCTCTCCCCCCTCACCGTCCTTACGATTGCGCTATTGACCTCCTTCCCGGCACTACACCGCCCCGCGGAAGGCTTTTTTCTCTGTCTGCTCCTGAGCGCGATGCGTTAGAGAAGTATCTTTCTGAATCTCTCAACGCTGGTACTATTGTCGCGTCCTCCTCTCCTGCCGGCGCGGGTTTTTTCTTTGTCAAGAAAAAAGACGGCTCTTTGCGTCCTTGTATAGATTATAGGGGGCTCAATGACATAACCGTTAAGAATCGCTATCCCTTACCGCTTATGTCATCCGCCTTCGAGTTACTGCAAGGAGCTAAAGTCTTTACTAAATTGGATCTGCGTAATGCGTACCATCTTATTCGCATTAAGGAGGGGGACGAGTGGAAGACTGCGTTTAATACCCCGTTAGGTCACTTTGAATATCGGGTTCTTCCGTTCGGGCTGGTCAACGCTCCTGCTGTTTTTCAGGCTTTAATTAATGACGTCCTAAGGGACATGCTCAATATTTTCGTCTTTGTATATCTTGACGACATTTTGATCTTCTCACCCTCTCTCCAGGTTCACATACAACATGTACGCCGAGTCCTCCAGCGTCTCCTAGAGAACCGTCTTTTTGTTAAGGCAGAGAAATGCACTTTTCACGCTTCGTCCGTCACCTTCCTGGGTTCTGTTATCTCGGCTGAGGGCATTGAGATGGACCCCACTAAGGTACAGGCAGTAACCGATTGGCCAGTTCCTGACTCTCGTGTTGCGCTTCAGCGCTTTCTTGGCTTTGCAAATTTTTATCGCCGCTTTATACGTAACTTTAGTCAAGTAGCTGCGCCTCTTACAGCCCTTACTTCAGTCAAGTCGTGCTTTAAATGGTCAAAGCCTGCTCAGGAGTCTTTTGATCAGTTAAAGTCGCTTTTTACCACCGCTCCAATTCTTGTGACACCTGATGTTACAAGACAATTTATAGTTGAGGTTGACGCGTCCGAAGTCGGCGTCGGAGCGGTTCTTTCTCAGCGCTCATCTATTGATGACAAGGTTCATCCCTGCGCTTTTTTTTCCCACCGCCTCTCGCCCGCGGAATGAAATTATGATGTTGGGAATCGTGAACTGCTCGCCATTCGTTTGGCCTTGGGGGAGTGGCGACAGTGGTTAGAGGGGTCTACCGTTCCTTTTATCGTCTGGACTGACCATAAGAACCTAGAGTATATTCGCACCGCTAAGCGTCTTAACGCTCGTCAGGCTCGCTGGGCTTTGTTCTTTGGTCGTTTTGATTTCACCATTTCCTTTCGCCCTGGTTCTAAGAACATAAAGCCCGACGCTCTCTCTCGCCTCTTTGATTCCCCAGGAGCTGCCTCGACCCCCGAAGTCATCGTTCCGTCAGATCGAGTAATTGGAGCAGCTATCTGGGGAATCGAAAGACAAGTTAAACGCGCTCTTTCTCGCTCCGTTGTTCCACGTAACGTTCCTAGAAATTGCCTTTTTGTACCAGTTACTACACGGTTAGCGGTGCTTCAGTGGGCTCACTCCTCTAAATTGACTGTCCATCCCGGCGTTAGGGGCACGCTCTCTGTCATTCGTCAACGTTTCTGGTGGCCCACTCTCGAACGTGATACGCGTCGCTTTATTGCTTCGTGCACTGTCTACGCTCAGACTAAGTTGAGTAATTCTCCTCCGTCTGGTCTTCTTAGACCCCTTCCTGTTCCGTCTCGTCCTTGGTCTCATATCGCGCTTGACTTTATTACGGGTCTTCCCCAGTCGACCGGCAACACCGTCATCCTGACCGTCGTGGATCGATTTTCCAAGGCTGTGCACTTTATTCCGCTCGCTAAACTTCCATCTGCCAAAGAGACGGCCCAGATAATGGTTACTCATGTTTTCAAGATTCACGGTCTCCCCTCAGACGTCGTTTCAGATAGAGGTCCTCAATTTGCGTCTCAGTTCTGGAGGGAATTTTGCCGTCTGATTGGTGCGTCCGTCAGCCTCTCCTCGGGATTTCACCCCCAGACTAACGGTCAGGCTGAGCGCACCAACCAAATTATCAGTCAACTTCTGCGTAGTTTGGCTTTCCGTAACCCCTCATCTTGGGCCGAACAATTACCTTGGGCTGAGTATGCCCATAATTCTCTACCTACATCTGCTACCGGTCTTTCTCCGTTTCATTGTTGCCTAGGTTCTCAGCCTCCCCTGTTTCCCTCTCAGAATGCCGAGTCTAATGTACCGTCGGTTAAGGCTTTTATCCAACGTTGTAGGCGCACCTGGAGAAGAGTTAGGTCGACTCTCTGTCGTTCAAGGGCGCGTACTCAAAGAACCGCTAACAAACGTCGTGTCAAGAGCCCTAGATATGCTTGTGGTCAGAGAGTGTGGCTTTCCACACTTAATTTGCCTCTCCAGGTCACGTCCCGCAAGCTGGCTCCTCGTTTCATCGGACCTTTTCAGATTTCTAAAATCATCAATCCTGTCGCCGTCAAGTTGAAACTTCCTCCCAACCTTCGTCGTGTTCATCCTGTCTTCCACGTCTCGTGCATCAAGCCTGTCGTGCGCGCGCCTCCTCGTTTCCCCCCCCCCTCCCTGTTCGTGTCGAGGGAGCTCCTGTTTACACC
This sequence comes from Abramis brama, assembly GCF_963993115.1. Taxonomy (NCBI): domain Eukaryota; kingdom Metazoa; phylum Chordata; class Actinopteri; order Cypriniformes; family Leuciscidae; genus Abramis; species Abramis brama. The sequence continues at coordinate 8,285,683 of NC_139965.1, forward strand.
GTTCGTAGACTTCTTGATATGCGTCGTCGGGGTCGGGGATACCAGTTCTTAGTGGACTGGGAGGGGTATGGTCCTGAGGAGAGAAGCTGGATTCCCTCCCGGGACGTCCTGGACCGCTCGCTTATTGATGAGTTCCTCCGGGCCCGCCAGATCCCTGCCTTGGGAGCGCCAGGTGGCGCTCGTTGAGGGGGGGGTACTGTCATCATTCTGGTATCTTTCTCTGTCTCCCTCTTCTGGTCACACACACACACACACACACACACTCACACATTACCTCAGTTCACCTTTAATTATCTTCAGCTGTTTCCAGTTACTACTTGTCATCATGTTAATTCCTTCACTCCTGTTCTCTGTTTTCTCTAATTGTGTTTGCTACTTCTAGCTTCCCTTTTTCCCTGCTTCTTTGCCAGATTATTTTCGTACGCTACTGATGCAAGAAGTCTTTTCTTATCTGCAGTCCGAGTCCTGTCTGAGTCTAGTCTGAGTCCCGTCCAAGTGCTGTCCGAGTCTACACGAGTTCTAGACCGATTATTCATCCAGCCAGGCACAGGTCTATTTCTATCTGTTCATTAGTAACCATTTGTTCTGCACTCTGTCCAGCCTGCCGGTTGCTGACCTTCACCCTGAACATTCGCCTCTTCATCTGTTTGCTCCTAACTCACATAAGAGATCAGAGGACTGTGCTCGCTGGATCCTTTTCCCCGGCTGTTTGCTGCTACCTACTCAAGACGAGTCTTTCTGTTATCTGTAAATAGAGCATCTGCCTTGTTGGCGACTTTTCTGTTGTCTTTCTAAGAAGAGGAAACATTTTTCTGTTGAACTTACCTTTTCTCTCAATTAAAGAGACTGTTCCTCTATTTCGCATTTGGGTCTTATCTTCATCATCACAATTTATCTCATCATTTATGCACTCTAATGTTGTTCCAAACCTGTATTAATTTCCTTCTAATATTTTTCTAATATTAATATTTTGAATAATGTGGCTATCCAAACAGTAGCTTTTCCCCATTGACTTCCATAGGAGAAAAATATACTAAGTCACTGGGGTACATCAACTGTTTGGTTACCCACAATCTTCCAAATAACTTTTATTTTCAACAGAAGAAAGAAACTTATTCGAGTTTAAAACAACTTGAGAGAGTAAATTATGACAATTTGAATTTTTAGAACAACTATCCCTTTAATGTTAAAACAACAAAATGCAAAGAGAAAATCACTCATTGCTCTTGACTGATAACTTTAATAGTAGCTTTAATAAGTATCAATGTATAATTGTAGCTGAAAACATAAAGCACTGTTTATTTAATTTGTATATTAACCCTTTCATGCATGAATTATGATAACCTCAGTCAGGATTTTTTTTTACTATAGTAGTAGCAATAGTAAAACCAACATAAAAAAGAATCGTGATAAAATCGTTAATCGTGATTTTCCTGAAAAAAATCGTGATATGATATTTTTGCCATATCGCCCACCCCTATGTCACACCATCTGGAGGTGTGTGTGCCAATAAAAAAGTTTTCCATTTGGAGAGACATTTTTACGACCCTTTGTAGGGCATTTGAACATGTAATTTGATTGGATGTTTAAGAAAAGAATCTTCACATATATATATATAATTAAAATGTATAGGATATATATAGGATTAAAAGGGTTTATTTCTCCTTCTCAGACAGAATTAAGTGAGTCACAATTCCCTGCAAATTCCTTTTGGGGTTGTAAAACTCTTATCAGTCTCAATGTGTTCTGTAACAGGACACAGAGTTCTGCCAGTGTGTTAGCTTCATTTGGGATGTTAGTTTTTGGGGGAAGTTTCATAGACCTATGTTGAGTGAGTGAGTTTTCTGGGGGGGGAGGGGCGTGCACCTGAGACCTGCTGAGTGACTCACAGGGTCGCAAGACGACGTAAAGTACATGCATCTGATGAGTTTTATCAGAGCCCGTCATTCTCTGGTTTTATCAAGTTGATGTCAATAGCATGCGCTCTCTATAGGCATATTCATATTTTGCCGCTATGTGAAAAAATCCAGCAAAATGCGCCGACGCGTTTGTCGACCCCAGAGGATTAACTTTAGCCTAACCATAAATTGTGATTTATATATATGATCACTCACATCAAGACGCCGCTGCGGTGGTGGAGTCCATGCAGGAGGAGCAGCGTTTTGCACTGCGTCGCTTTTCAGCGCGAGCTGTGTGGAGAAGCCCATTTCCACCTCTATTGCGTTGGAAAAGCAATCCCGCGTAAAATGCAGGTTTCAAACTCATGGTCTTCCAAGCCAAGTGCATGCAAACACTGGCGCCTAATTTCCAAGTCTGCTGGGAAGCTATGCAGTCCAGCAGTGCTGCTGCAACCAGCAACACTACACGTACCCTCCTGACCACTGTACACAGATATGCTAGCTCATACCAAGGGCGTGGTGAGCTCGTACCAGAGGCGTGGTAAAGCTGGAACCTGCTTACGTCACCTGCCACCGCTTACGTCACTTGCCACCGCAACATCCAATAGGAAAATTCAACTGCAGTAGTCACCGTTCAACCTGAAGAGGGCAGCACTCAGACGTTTTTACACCATTTATTGTAAAATTAAAACACTTTATACCCAAATGTCAAAAAAGTTACTCAAATCAATGAACAGCACTAATAAAGCCTCATTTTTACAGATCATTAACTAAAAAAAGTTGGTTTAGGGTTTAGTTACCCTTTAAGAAAATGTCAAAAGCGGTACCAATAGTAGTCCAAAAGACGATGAGTTGCAGTCGCAGTCCTCTCCGTTGATATATAATAGTTTTGTTTTAGGTACAGAGCAGAATTTAAGTTATTAATTCATGAAAATGGTATCCCGCTTCACTTCACGGCATGTCGCAATCTGTGACGAAGCAGGCAAGAGCCAATAGGTGCGTTCCATTCGACAGGGTCCCTACGCAGTGTTCACTGCTATTAAAGTAATATGATGTCATAAAGAATCGCATGCGCAGGGTAAGATTAGTGAAAGTGTACATAAGATTGCAAGCGTAAATTAAATTTGCATGCGCAAGAGAAGATTTGTAAAGGTGTAAATCGCCTTTCAAGTGTAAGAGAAAAATATTTGCAGCATTTAATTTTTTTTCGTAAGTGTAATTCATGTATTGTGAAGCTGAAGCTTCATGCTAACGCAAAATAAAAATGATCTGTATTCTTCTGACTTCCATTTTTCCGCGCTTACACTTTTGGCGCGGTTTTTGCGCACAAATACGGCCAAAAGCATTGCAGGCCCGTGAACAGCAATTTGCGACCGAAAACAACAGAGTTAGGAACTGCAAAACAGATTCACTGCGCAAAATCAAACTTTGTGTAAAAAAATTAACTGTTGCAAATCTAAATGACTTGTGTGCATGGGGCAAAACAGTTCCCTAAATAACCCGATTTGTACAGTTTCGTCTTTCTTTTACCTGCGCTTCCAGTTTTGGCACGGTCCTCTCACTCTTTGAGTTTTGCAAGCATGAAGAGGAGGGCGGGTCCACCTTCTTCATGTAGCCAATCAGATGAGCTTCTCGCTGACTCTAGGTTTACTCTTATCTGGTTGGTTCAAAAAACACGCCAGTCACCAGAACACATCTTTATCTTCATTTGGCTCAGAAACGTTCTCATTGCCGAAATGGTACTTTTAATGCACACATACATGTTAAATAAATAGATAAACAAATAAATAAACAAATAAGTCATGATTGCTTAATAAGCTGTGCACCATTAGGCTGATTAAAGCTGACTAACATTCATACTGAATTTCAAGCTGGTGTTAATGTTATTGGATTGAAAATTGATATATTATATAATCTGTTACACCATTGAGCAGATGCTAAACTTTACAATCAAAACATTTAATACCCATTCTTTATGTAATAATACAATTCTGATGCAGTGTTTTTCACATCATGTCTCTGTTCGTGGTATTTAACACTCAATTATATATTTTGAAATATCGTCTTGGTCGCACTGTCAATATTGATTCTGATTAGTGATTACTTTCGTGTGACTGATCAAGCTATTATTATATGTAGCTAGTATAAATAACAAAATGCTTTTTCTGTGTCCAGATTTGACTGTAATGAAAAACTGATACTAAATCAACATAAACTCAACTTTGACAAAAAGTAACTAATTATGTCTGAATAAAAACCCAGCAACCAAGGAATATACAGCATCTTGATATGTTCATGTATAGGGCTATACAGTCATCAAGTGGTTACACGATGGCATTGCAGGTGATAAAAGGGTGCATAATTTAGAGATGCTCTTAAAGGGGACCTATTATGCCCCTTTTCACAAGATGTAAAATAAGTCTCTGATGTCCCCAGAGTGTGTATGTGAAGTTTTAGCTCAAAATACCCAACAGAATTTTATTTACAGCACGTTTAAATCATCATTTTTTGGGTCTGTGAAAAACACACTGTTTTAGTGCTTCTCCTTTAATGCTAATGAGCTGCTAGTTCACGGCACAGACGGCGGAGCCTAAGCAGCCGCGATCAGAGCCAGAACAGGGAAGATGATAATAATAAAACAGTCACAGTAATGGTGTTCATTTCGACCATAAAAATGCCTATAGAGTCAGAGAATATATGTTGGAACAGGTATAGTTTAGTTTAATTATGATTATGATTATTACCTATTTGGCATTGCTTACACTATTAATGCAAGCCTGCTGTAGGACTCCGTCTGACGATCTGAATTGTCTGAATGATGACACAAAATATACTGATGAGTTTAATAAAGTTTACTGTATGACATTCTGTTTATTAAAAGCTGCATTTGGATCCCAACCTTCAAGTCTCGGAGCAGTTCGTAACAGAGTAATCCAAAGAACAGGCAAGGGTCGTACACAGGCAGGCAGTCCAAACAAACAAACAAACAAACAAACAAACAAAACAGGCAGGGGCCAGAGGCAAAAGAGTAATCCAGGGAACAGGGCAAGAAATCCGAAAAACAAGAAACAAGAAACTGCAGTGCAACAACATACAAAACTTCGCAACGTGTGAATGAGTGAACATGATACAAATAGGCTGAGACTAACAGGGTGATGGGACACAGGTGAATGCAATCAGTGATAATGAGGTACAGGTGAATGTGATGAGTGATCAGAGATGATGAGTCCGGGCAGTGAGTATGGGAAATGTAGTCTGAGAGTGAACGTGAGAGTCTGATGTGGAGTGCCCTCTGGTGGCTCTCAAGGGCACTCCAGCTGGTGACCGTTACATGTTCGTTGTCGTGAATTAGGCCTATCCTTTTATTTAGATTTTTGTTAGTTAGGCCTAACACATTTTAACTTTCTCGTCACCTTAATTTTGTTCATCAGTGTTATGTGCTCGAACCGCTGGAAGGATTTTTGAACTATGACCAAAGATAAAAAACGCAAATCTAAGCCGATGGATTCATCTTTAAATCTTGGTGCAAGTGTTACTGTGGAGTTCGACACTTGTTCTGGTGCAGTTGTTCCTTGACAAAGGCATCGAAGAAGTGAAGGTATCAGTCGAATTTCTGGCAGAAGAAATTAAAGATGTAAAGGGGGATGTGGAGCGAGTTGATAAGCGGGTGACAAATGCCAAAAGACAAATCTGTGAATTGGAGAACAAAGTACAGGATCTCTCCAGGTACAAGAGGAGAGACGGCTCCACGGTCTACCTGAACAACCAGGAGAAAACATCAGGCAGAAATTTCTGGATATATGCGAGACTGTTGTCCCAGCTTTTGCTGGTAAATATCACAAATTAATTGATGTGGTACACCGTTTGGGAAAAGTGAAGAGCGACGACACTCTGCCCTCTGGTCAAAAAAAAAAAAACCTTGCGGAATTATTCTTCAGTTCACAATGCGTTATTTTAGGGATGCTCTCTGGAAAACTGAAAAGATCTCTGTAACAATTTAGAATACTGTATCTTACTTACTGCATAACTAATAAGGAATTATTGAAGAAATAATGGGTAATTCTTCATTAACTACTTCTTCACTACTGTTAACTACTAAGGGAGATGTGCTAACTAATCAGTATGTAATAGAATTGTATGATTGTGTTAAGTATCAGTTAGTTAATCAATAACTAATGAATTATGTCATATCTCCTGAAGAACTACTATTAATTATCTACTAATTAATAGTGATGGGCAGATCGAGGCTTCGTGAAACAATGAAACAGTTGAAGCAAATGTGCCATATTGTGTCGAGGCTTCGAAACAATCCGACACCCGTCTCAACGGTGACACCTAGTGGTCACTTGCAGGTGTTGATCTGAAACAACCTTGACAACGAGCCATTAAAAAAATGTGTTGTTTTTTATTATTGTATTTTTTTAATATGTGAAGCTTGTAACCTGTAGGCTCCTCACTGTGCATAATGTTATTTTGGTAATGAAAAATGAATATTAAAGGAGAACTTGGTAACATTTTTAACTTAATAAAACTGTCTAGAAATCATTTTGATGGTTAAACAACCTGTTCTGGTGATGTTGGTGACTTTCCCCGCTCCCCCCAGCGTTCCCAGGCGGAAAACCAACCTTGCAACTTTGGGACTACCGTCCCGGTAAGAAGAAATTGGAAGTCTCGTGAGAAGCGAGAATGAGAACGAGAACGAGCGCGAAACACGAATTGCTTTACGGCAATTCGACATAAACACACACGCATGTATGATGTATTACCAGATTACCCACCTCGGTAGACATCACTCCACACGATACCGTTGGCTTGTTCCGATCAAAACAAACGCACATGAGCAGCGGTAGAGAGGGGGAGGAGGCCGCCGCAAGTGAGTTTTTTACGACCGTGTTGTGAAATATACGCTCCCCCACAGCTGTAGGGGGAGCTCGTGGGGAAAACATGCGACAACAAAAGGGAAAATCAGCAAAGAAGTGACTAGAGTTCGCTAGAGTTGCCGAGTTCGGCTTTAATAAAAGAAATCAAGCCACAATGTCTCACTTTTTTATAGATTTTTATTCAAAAATATTAATTTCTCTGCTGTGGAAGGACTTAGCCTACTTCTTTTTTTACAGATAATTTCTCCAGCCTTTGAAAAAATCCTCTCACAACTTGTTGCTGGCATGCAAAGATATTTTTTAGCAAGGACATACAAATGAGGAAAGATTACTGCTCTCTCTTTCCTAGGGGATTATGAGTTCTGGGCAAAAACGTATTGTTGAGGTATTTTTTCACTTCCACTATGGCATCAGCTGTAGCATTGTGTATCATCTGGGTTTCATGGATACGATTATCAAAAAGTTCCCATAAACTGTCTTGTGTTGATGTTGTTGATGATGATGATGATCCTGATGTTGACATTTGTGGCTCGGAATGAAAATGAAAACAGCAGTTAGTAACAAATCCTAAACTGACTGCATATATGAAGTATAAATCATATTATATTATATTCACAATGAAGCTGTTTTTAACATGATTGGCAGTTGTGATTGGGACGTTAGGTTGTAGGGCTTAGGTTGACACAGGTCTATGGACTTTCTAAAAAGTGTCCCAACAGTTTGTAATTATATTTCAATTATAATTATATTTCAAACAATGCATACCTTGCTTAGATGGCCCAGCAGTGTCAGTAGCAGGCCGAGGTACAGGGGGAATGCCATCCTCTGCACCCTAATGGCAGGATGAGTGCTCCTCAAATGGCACATCATGGATGATGTATTGTTGCAGTAGGCTAGCTGCCGATTACAATACACACATCTCACTTTATTTGGGGTTTCTAAACGGATATGCTCCCACACCACAAATGTGGCATCTCTTCTGGGGAGCCTCCATTTTATCAATCTATATAAATCTATATATCTATGTATCTAGATATGTATATAATCTATCTATGCATCTATATAATCTATAAATGTATCTAGATATGTATCTAGATATAATCTATCTATCTATCTATCTATCTATATATATATATATATATATATATATATATATATATATATATATATATATATATGTATTTATATATGTATTTATATATGTATCTATAATCTATCTATATATGTAGGCTATATATTAATCTAGCTGTCATTTATCTATGTATCTATTAATGTGTCACTATATGTAGGGGAGCGCGGGGCACAACCTAACGCGGGGTTAGTTGTAACACGCTTGTTTTAAATACTTCCGCACATGCTTGGATGACGAAACTTTGTTTATTTACTAGTTGCCATATCAACACTATATAGAAAAAAAAAAAAATCCGCCAAAATTACTTTTTTTTTTTGGAAGATATCCATAGACATTTATTAAACCATAGCAAAAGTAAATTTCTTACTTAAGTTAATGTTTCATCTCTATTTTTTGTGTTTTTTTAAAATAAGACAAATCTGATATTATTTTAATCTCCAAGATGTTATTTAACAGTTGAGATAGTTATTTAATGCTTCGCTAACTAGCAGAAGACACTAGCAGGGTTTAAATCCCAGTTGTGCAGGCGAGGGCATGTTGTAACACTGCGTTACAATGTGCCCCTATTAGAAATATGCTATTATATTCTATACTTTTATTAATTTTATTGAGAAAACGTGAGAAAAAGGTGAATAAAGACTGAGGGCCCTATCTTGCACCCAGCGCAATTGACTTTGTACACCGACGCATGTATCATTCCTATTTTGCACCCGCGCAAAGCGCGCTTTTCCCTCCACAGAAGCACGTCGCTAAACTAGGGAATGAACTTGCGCTCCCTGGGCGGTTCAGCGCAAAAAAGGAGGCGTGTTCCGGCGCAAACGTTCCTTCATGCTATTTTGCAGGTTTAGAAAACAATTGCGCCACTAACCAGGAAAAAATAGTTTAAAGTCAGTGGCGCGTTGCGCATGTTATTCATATGCTATTTTAAGGGTGCATGCTTGGCCATAATCAATGTAGCGTGTGCACAACGCGCATACACTTTGATTCTCTCATCTACACAGAAGCAGCAGTTTTCATTTTTGCAAATCATACATTATTATGATAGATAGATAGATAGATAGATAGATAGATAGATAGATAGATAATTTATTATAAAAGCATACATCTAGCTTACACATTTACCCAAATTATCATACGCCTTTTTAACCGAAGTTAATTTGGGTGGGTTTCTCCATCCCCAGCGTCCCTGACGAGAACGTTGCTCTCCTTGGCTGTGAACCGCTCCTGGCGCGCGCCTGGCAAATCCGCCGTTATGATAGGAATCCGCTTTAGAACAAGCGCGTCTGCTCTTAAAGGGAATGTGAGATGACGCTCTGATTGGTTTATTTCACGTTACGCCCAAACCACACCTATGAATAATGAAGCTCTTCAGACCAACCCATTTTAGATTTGCGCCTGGCGCAAGAGTCATTTTTTCCCGCCGGGAAAATAGCAACAGCGCCAAGACCCGCCCACAAAGTTACTTGCGCTTTGCGCTTTGACACTTGCGTTTCAGATCGTTAAAATAGGGCCCTGAGTGTCAATGTTCAGAAATTACTAATTATTTATTTGTTTTGAACTATGTTGTATAGCTGTGTTTTCATGTGTTCATTGTCAAAACTCAAAAATGAGTTTCTATTTAATTATTAAAAATTGCCATTATTTTATATGAAAAAGTTTTTTAATTGTATTTTATTTAGAAAATATTTTAGTTTGTTTTGTATATTTTTTTTATTAGATCAGATAACATTTTAAGCTGTCATATATTATGTTACAATGTGCCCCACGACATGTTACAATGTACTCCACCTATGGGGCATGTTTCACATTTCACTTCCATTCTTTCGGGGTATATCAAGAAAAAAGTATATACTGTATTAATAAAACAAAAACACATAATTGTACTAGACATGTGGGAAATTAATGTGGGAAAAAAATAATACTCTGAACCATAAGTAGATTTACACAAACTGAGAAAGTCAAAAAGCGTTAGGTTGTGCCCCGCTCTCCCCTATACTCTGTCTGTCTCTAGCCTATCAGTCAATGTGTTGTGTAAATTTAAATGTAAGCCTAAATAGCCTATAACTAATCAAATCACACTTTGTCACTATATCATCAAAAATCCGCTATCTCAAAATCAAACTCCTCTCACAAAAACACACGAGGTCAATATGCGTTGATTTCACTTTTATACAGATGTGCGATTGTGTGGTCTGTTCCCGACCGTGTCAATCAAACGCTGATTCGGCGGACCACACCTGATGAAACACTTAGTGAAACACTTCGAGGCTTCGTTTGGCCATAGTCACGTGACATGGGTGTTTTGAATCACGCTTCGGATCAGTGTTTCGAAACATCTGCGCTTCGGGATCTTGCAAAGCTTCGGAACGACTATTTCGCCCTACTAATTAAGGTTCAAGAAAAAAATAACTAAGAAGTAACTACTAATGAACAGTCATATACAGTAGTTACCGTTACTACAATAATCCAGGGTTTTTTTCAGTGGAGTGGTGGATGAAGTACACAAATCAAGAACTTGAGTAAAAGTACGGATACCCCAATCAAATATGACTTCAGTAAAATTATAATTAGGCCTATTCATTTTCAAATTAACCTTAAAAGTAGGCTACAAATGTAATTAATTTTTAAAGTACTTAAAAAAAAATCAGCACCAATCAGTATTTGGCAACATAGCAAGCATTGACCAGCTTGATGATGATCATGAGACGTTCTGAAGAAATCTTCCCCCCTCATTCGGCGAGAAGCGGAAAGGTTGAATTTGGAAAAAGATTAGTCTGTGTTTGGTTGATCCTCGCAGTCGTTACACCCCCTTTATGCTCCTTTTGTCTTCAGTTTGATGAGACCATTATTCATTTGTTTTTAGAATGTGTGTATTGCAAAAATGTTTGGGTTGACTTCTCAAACTTTGTTAAAAGGTATCTATCTTTAAACTTCTTTATAAGCCACAAAAAAAAAAGTTTTTGGTGAATATCTGAAATCAGACCCTTATCATTTTAAATATGTTCTTAACTTGCTACTTTTTCAAAGAAAACTCCTTTTTTATTTTTAAGAAAGATTTTGATTTATATCTAAATTCTTTGAGGAACTCTAAAAACTCTACTGCATGTAAAACTCTGCAATGGTGTCAATCATTTAAGCTAGTTTAATATTCTGTGTGTTGTTGTAATGTAACCCTCTGTATTGTTCTGTATTGTTTATTATTGTCTTGTTTTTGTATTTGTTATTGCATGAAAAAAAAAAAGGTTTTAAAGTGCAGTCCTTTGAAACAAGTCTGCAGCGGAAGTCACAAACAGAGCAAAATGTTTTTAGTGATGTCAGTATTGTACATTTCAGTGTATGGAAAACGTAATTAACGTGTTGTAGAACCACATTTTACATTGTGAGATCATGTTGCAGAATAACTAAACAAATAAGAACCTATCTTTAGAACTAAGGGTAACATTTTCTTTATTAGTACTGTATTAGTGAGTTTAGCCTTATTTATTTGCTTATTCTGGTCAATAAACTTGAATATCACTCAATAAGTGCCTTAACTAATGACAATATACCTTTCACTTTAGAATAGGTGGTCATAATAAATGTGTATCTTTCAAATGTTTAATAATTTGTAAATAATGGCTTATATGCCCTTACTATGTTAAGTTAATCATTGATTACTGTTGTGTCCATGCTTAACTAATACATAATTCTCAACAAGTTAATCATTAATTAATGCTTAACTAATGAATAATTCAGGATCCTTAAAGTAAAGTGTAACCGGAAAATTAATTGTGAACAAGTAATATTGTTAACTAATGCATTATTCTGGACCCTTAAAGTAAAGTGTAACCGGGAAAAAAATACAGAGAGAGAGAGAGAGAGAGAGAGAGAGAGAGAGAGAGAGAGAGAGAGATTTATCTAGATAGTAATGATATGTTGATATTCATATTAAATATACAGCAGTGACTAGAGCTCATACAGCTTTATCTGTATTTTTAGTCCAGTCCATGTAGAAATAGTCCATTAAACTGCAACTGATAATTTAGAAGTTTAGTCTACAGTCAAATTAAAGTTTTGGACTAGTTAACTAACATATTTAGTTACAGTGTAACTTCTTCCTCTGTTTCTCTCATTCAGCTCTTTGTGTCTGAATCCAGTACTTCATAGAGACTGTAAGGAAACATAATGGACAAATAGAAAGTGCTTTAAAATCATCAGGATATTCACAAATGTTACCTCATGTTATTTCTTTAAAATAATCCTCAATATTCAATGTATCATCAGCTGTTGAAACAGTCTTTGAATGACATGTGTTTCTGATGCTTCGCTGCTCTTATTCACATAAAAAACTATAAATCAGAATAAGAATAATGAATAAACTGATTCTTTAATCTTTTTCCATTTGTTTTTCTTAAAGTGAACACAGGACTCGTCTTTGTCAATCAGACGAAGAACTGGAGAGACGCTCAGAGTTACTGCAGACAGAATCACACTGATCTGGTCACTGTGAGGAACCAGAATGAGAATCAACAGGTAAATAATTTCATTAGTGGTCTTGGGTTATCAGGATCATGGATCTGGATCGGTCTGTTCAGAGACTCATGGCAGTGGTCAGATCAGAGTAACTCCTCATTCAGATACTGGGATTCTGGTGAACCTAATAATGCTGGAGGTGTTGAAAACTGTGCAGTGATCAAACCAAACGCTCTGGGTCAATGGCGTGACGTCACTTGCAACCTCCAATATCCTTTTGTGTGTCATGAAGGTGAGCAGATCCTCACAAACACACACAATCCATCCATCACCTCCAGATATCTTAAAGTTCACACTACATGTCTGACATGACAGATTCCTCCACAGTGTTTGTTCTGCATGTTGTTTTTGATCAGTCTCTCTCTAGTTTTTGCTTGTGGTTTGTTTTGTGTCCAGATAAACTGATTCTGATCAAAGAGAATCTGACGTGGCCTGAAGCTCTGAGATACTGCAGACAGAATTATACGGATCTGGTCTCGGTTCAGTCAGACGAGATGCAGCGTAGTGTGATGAATGTGGTTAAACATGCGTCTACTGAGGCGGTGTGGTTGGGTTTACACAACTACTGCCAAATGAACATGTGGCTCTGGTTGAGCGGAGAGATCGTGTGCTATCAGAACTGGGCTCCAGGGAACGGAACGACACCGGAAAACTGCAGCCTTACGAAGAGAAAAGGAGCAGTTCAGTCTGGAGGAGATCAGCGCTGGATCAGCCTTCCTGAGACTCACAAACTCAACTTCATCTGCAGCAGATCTGAGGAGTGAGAAGACGGCAATGTTTGTGTGTTTACTTACATTCACTGTTTTCATTCTTTATTTTTCTTATTCACTTTCATTTGTTTAATTTGTTCTTTAGTCATTTCTGAGTGAATCTTCTACAGTAATTATATTTTAATAGTCTGTAATATTTCTCTGTGTTAATTATCATAACATAATGTGATCTTATTAAAGTTTTCTGACATCATTGAATATTCTTTAGATGTCTAAAATACTAACACAATATATGTGTGTTTTAAGAATCTCTTTGCATATCTGGTGTGTTTATGTGTCTTTATGTTTTTCACTAATCTTATCTGTATCAATAACTGTTGAATATGATTCTGTGAGCAGCACCTCTTAAGAATAATCTTTATTTGTGTCTCAGGAGAATTAAATCTGGTTTATTCTTAGAAAGGCAGAAGTGAAGTGATGCCACAATAAACTGTCAATTAAATGTAACAAATATGTAAAATGTATATTTGATTGTTGGTGTGTTTGGTTGATATTTAGGATATGATGTCACTTACAAAACATGCATATTTCAGTTTCCTGGAATAAATTAGTGGTGTGAATCTTTGGGTCGACAGCGACTCGATTTGATTCATGATTCATAGATTTGATTCAAGAGCAATTTTCGCAAATTCAGAATGATTAGATTCGAGACGATTCACAATGCGATACAATTAAATTAATGATTCGATTCTGAATTTCTAAAGTGCATTCGTAAAATTGTTGAAATGCTTCCCTTAATGTGTCTTATTCATGGTGTGAATCACAGAAACGTTCAGTGGGTCAAAGAGTCAAAATCAAAACCCTTTTTTCCACTGATAGATCATGTTAGTTATTAATGATGCGACTTCAAAAAGTCAAAGTTTTGAAGACTTCCTCTTCAAAAATGGCACAGAGCATCATTACAGCTCCAAATATTTTCAAAAGAAAGCAGATCATCAATACTTTATAATAATAAAAATCAATTAAGATTCTAGATTGTACCAAGTTAAAAAAACAAAAAAATACAACAGTGTTTTGCATTACATCCTGTGCAATTTTTCTTCTCCTACTCAAATAGATGGCCATTTTTGCTTGTCCCACCACAAAATTAAGCAGTTTTTTAGGACATATTCCGCTTTGTCACAAGAAAAAAAAAAAAAAAAACAACACTTAAAGCTACACTGTGTGATTTTTACCCCCATCTAGCGGTGAAATTGTATATGACTACCCATTGAATATTAGTTTCTGTTCCTCTCAATTCCGAGGGTGTTTTTACTCCTACGGTGACCGTATTATTCCAAGATTAACATGGCTTCCAGTTATCGACTTCGTCCATGACAATAATAAACAATACGTCTAAAATGAATAAAACTACAGGACAGATACATGTCAGGAGGTAAACGTCACCCTTGGAATCGGCTATCCCAGCATAATCAGATTAGGCTAACGTTACAATGTGTACAAAGTAAAAGCAATTAAAAATAACTAAAATTTACAGTGTCCTTTTTTTTTATATAGCTTAAAAAAATTGCGCCTTTAAAACTATTCATCACCTGTGATCCGTCGCAGCACAGATTTATGTTACAAGGTAAACAATACTTTTTCACCACTGACGCGAGGATGAAGTTATACTAGAGGTCGTTCTGCCATTATGCACAACCATGCTATGGTTAGACAAGCAACTATAAAACTTCGAATTTACACAAATGAATTACAACAGGCTGAATTACCTGTCGAGAAGAAAGCAGGCAACCTCGGCGTCCGTTTTAAAATCTTCTCCTCATGAGCTCTTTCCATCTGGGAAAAGTTACTCCAATATTGACTATGGTCTTGCTGATTTGCCTGTCGCGTTGACGTTTTAATTCTCTCTTTCAAATGTGAGTACACACACACACACCACACTATCTTTCAAATCTGCCAGCACTCGAGAGCTCGCGAGTAATCTCCCCCTCGGATTCGTCACCGTGTCACTGAGTGAAAAACGCAAAAGGCGAAGCTTGAATTTACAGGCATGTCCCTCTTTGGCTAATGTAGTTTCAAGATGGAGGGGCAACATGGCGACCGACATTCGAACCCCTCACCCGTATGTACTTTCAATGGCAGATTATAAACTTAAGAGAATACTTTATTACTTGAAAGAAGTAAATATACATTAATGAGCACATATTTTTGAAAGAACTAAGTGTTTTTTGCTAAGAATCAACTAAAAAAGTTACACAGTGTAGCTTTAAAGAATCAACTTGTTCAAGATAAAAACCAGCACACCCATCCAGCTTAAGAGAATAAAACAAACCCGGAAAACACTCTTTCGAGTCTGGATTACACAGTTTGTTTTTAAAGTCTGTGATGGAGCGGAACAATTGTGAAACCAACCTTTTACCAGTAAAGAAATCTGACTACGCCACCCTAGAAATTAACTATAGGGAACAATGCTCAAAACCCAAAAATGGAGTAAATTAAGCACACAGGTTCGGTTCCCTCATAGAAGTAGCAAGAGACGTGGGTGAAGTATAAAAATACAAATGTTTATTAATGCAAGAATGTTTTTAAAATAGACACTAAAATGTCAGAAGAACAGCATGAAAACCCACTTTAAATGGAGGAAAACGAAATTACAAAAAGAATGAATGTGGGCAATGACACAATCAATTTTAAATATGAAAACAAAATAAAGTAAATATCAGCAGGGCTGAGGCTCCCAACGGCAGGAACAAAAATGGAGTCTGGTTTTACAAGAGCACACTTCCACGCACACACACCAAAGTGCACTCAGATCACACTACCACACACTTGAAGTGGTACACAGCACGCAATAAAGAACCACCACCACAAGGAGGAAGATCCGTTCACCCGTGGGACCCCCAGCTCCTGCAGACAAACAAAAATAATAAATAAACTGTAACAAAATCACAATTAAACACAATTAGCTCCACATACAATATAAACAAAATAACTGATGAAGCAACTCCAAACAAAAAAAAGGTATCAATATCACATGAAACAAAGAAAAACGTTAGAAGAATCAAATAAATTCAAGAAAAATTACAAAGCAACTTGGAGTCAGATGTGAGCAGGAAGCAAATCAAGTTGCGTTAATAAAGGAAAAATAACAAACGAATACACGTCACAATATTTCTGTAATACAATAACCGAAAGAACAATCAAAAAAGACAAAACAAACTTTACTCCCACAAAAGTATAAACAAGAAAACGAAAACAAAATCAAAAGAAAAGAAACAAAACAATTATTTTGTTTCAATAAAATGAGATCGTCGTATTCTCCATGCTGATACACAAACAGAAAGCAGCCACTACACACAATCGGAACCAGACGAACAGTCCCCTTTTAACAACGATGGCGGTGGCGTCTGCACGACAGTAGCCTATACACAGCAGGACTGCAGGAATGTGAGCAAAATGTCCGCAGCACAAAGCGGAAGACAGCAGCAACGCAGCAAATCCGATATAATATAAGATAGAACGAGATGAAAAGAGAGTGAACGAGAGGGAGAACCCTATAACGAACACAAAGAGAGACGTTACTAATAATGATACTTGCCCTTCACGAATTATAGTTACATTTAAAACACTTACCGTCAAGTATCACCCCAAATAGAAAATGTACAGGCACAGGTCTATTAATCAGCCCACCGATAACAATGGGGTACAGGAAACTATACCTAGACAGCATGCGGCAGTGTCAACAGCACAACAACGGCAGTACAATATGCATTTATACAGATGCACATGCACACACACATACCTGAGAGGCAACCGGTCACTAGATCCACTAAAGCAGCGCCGAAAACACACTGACACCCGGACAAAACGACACTATAAATTCACAAAAAAATGCTTTAAAAGACCAACCAGTTTTAAAATTACTTCCCTGTTACAGCACAGCACGCTTACCTGTAAACACCAGGGGGGCAGCGTTTCATATTATTTTGAAGGTACCCCCGGGAGCCGCCATTGGCTAACAAGCCTTCACCTGCTGTTAGCATCTCATTGACTCCCATTCATTTTGGCGTCACTTTGACAGCGAATAACTTTACATCTGAGGCGTTTAAAGACTTCATTTGTCCATGGTTTATTTCTAAAGAAACACGACAATGTATAAAAGGCTCCATTACCTTGTATCTTACGTTATGGCCCCGTAGAAGCAGTTTTTGTAAAAGTAGGCTAACGATTGCGTCATAACCACGCGACTCTCTGGAAATTACCGTAGAGACAGGAAGAGAAGCTCGCAGTCAATCGGGGGGACGTGGAGGCATAAAGTCCGATAAAGTCAAGGGAGAAGCCCATAGAGAGTCATGACGTTGCTCTTGCTCCTAGCTCATGGACAGATCCTACTCACGCTTTCTGTCTCTGCAAGATTCGGAAGGGAATGGTTCAGATTTCGTTTGGCACAGCTACTAGAAAACTTACAACTGTCAGGCAGGCTGCTCACATCACATCCACGTCGTCAAGCTCAGTTTGAGTCTGCGCAGTACGCTTGGCAATCAGGAAATGAGGGCTTCTAATGTGCTTCACTTCTCTCCGTTGAAACCTATGGGGTCGCTGTGTCCAGTTTATATACTGTCTATGGTAAACACGGGCACAAAGGGGAAAGTCGGACGTGACGCACCACGGTCAACAACAAATCAGCCCTTATATTACGGATACTGATCGCTGATAGGCAAATCCGGCTGTCAATCACCTAATCTCATTACAAATCCAATAGCAAAAGTCTCTCTTGATCACTTATTGCAGATTCCCATCTCTGAAGAAGTTGTGCTATAACACGAGTAGAATTGATTCCAAGACATCGAGATGTTGCTTCCTTGTTTTTAAAATCAAGTCCAGTATATGTCACAGGGTGGAACTGTAATAGACAGCAAATGCCCCTAGGGGGAATTGTTTTTGGGGGTGAACATAGTCGGCAGCGAGACGGCGGATCTTCCGGATTTTGGAAAACAAACAAGTGACGGGTGATTTGTAATGAGGAAATTAGGAGCGGCTGGACGGGTTAATCAACGTGGGCTTGTGATTGGGGATGGGATGTTTTGAAGTCCTTTAAATACCCCAGGGAAGAGGAGGACGGGGGAGAAAAACAAGAGAAAAACAGGAGAAAAACTAAGGCGGAAGAGTGAGGCTTGGCTGGTGCGAGGACAGCGGGGAGCGGTGAGCGGTGAGCGGTGAGCGAGACGCAACGTGTTTGGGACATCCTGAGTCGAGAGACAAGAAGTGTAAGGACCGGTGATTCACCGCGGAGCTTGGGATTTGGATCGGTGGCGATCGGCACCGTGGATGTGCGGAGACCGAGGATATGCACCGCGACAGATAAGTGCTTCCGGTGTTTATTGAAGAGATTGTTGTTACGCTGAAAATAGCTTTGGAAATTCGACTCTACTGAGGGCGGCCCCTTTTCATTCATTCGCTTCCTGACTTTCTACTGATAAATAAGTTGCAAGGTGCCCTGGCATGCTTGGTGCTTGTGGGTAGTGCATGTTAGCCCAGTTGTGTGATCCCCCCCCACTGTGCGAGGAATTACTCCCTACTTTGTTTACACTGTGTGATAGTGCATGTCGCCATTTGTAGTGGGCATATGCCATGCACGTTCGGTTGGAGTGTTTCCCCTAGTTGACTACTTTGAGTGCAGTTATTCACGAATATAAATAAACCGAGTGATTCCTCTTACTGCACAGAAGAGTGAAATATCTGGATTCGGAGTGTTTGAACCAGCATTACCTACTAGCCGCCTCTGCTAGTTCCTTCCATTGCACCAGAGGAGTTTTGCTGTTGGGTTAAATTATTATATAATCTGTGCGCTGTTGTCTTGTACCCGCAGAACTGTGAGAGCCGCTGTTGTGCATAGAAGCCATTGCCTCCTCACTGTGATGAATTAGTCTGTCTGACGTAATAACTTGAGCCATCATTTGTGTATTGCTGTCCTGTAGCAGTGAAGTCCAGATAACTCCTGTTGCCTTGCACTAACTCTCTTCATTTCCCTTACACCCCGGCCAGCTGGTGAGTTGTTGTTATTCTAACGAGTGATACTAGGTGCACTGCTGCCTCCTACTAATTGTCTGTGGAGCTGCTGCTTTATCAAGGCAAACTACTCCACCATTGGTACGCTACCATTCGCCTGTGCCCAGGGAGCCACTGCTATACCAGTCTAACTGTTCCGGCGCTGTTCCACGTTAACCATCTGAGTATAGTGAGCCGCTGTGGTAACGAAGCAAGACGTCCCGTCCCTGGCACACTTCAACCACCGGGTGAGTCCAACCTCCGCCCTAAATTAATCTGCCTTGTTGCTCTTTACCAACAGAAAAGTCGAACTGCTCCATCGCTGTCACACTACAACCGTCTGTGCTTAGAGAGCCGCTGCGATATCAAGTCCAACTGCTCCAACGCTGCCCCACGTTAACCGCCTGAGAATAGTGAGCCGCTGTGGTACCAAAGCAAGCCGCCCCGCCACCATCACGTTCCAACCACTGGGTGAGTCCACTCTGTGCTCCAAATTAATCTGCCTTGTTGCTCCTTGCCAGTACAGCCTGGAGGGCTGCTGTTGCATCCAGTTGAGTTGCTCCACCACTGTCACACTTCGACCATTGGAGCTAAGAGAGTCGCTGCTACATACACTCCAACTGCTCCAACGCTGCTTTACGTCAACCGCCTGAGAATAGTGAGCCGCTGTGGTACCAAAGCAAGCCGCCCCGTCACCGTCACGTTGAGATGGTCCTCACTGCAGAGCATAAAATCCGGGGGGAGGAGTCGGATAAAATCCAACTCCTCCCACCTTACATACCTAAACCTACCAATCTCCACCCCCTGATCCCTAAACCCACCCCTAAACCTACCCATCTCCACCCCTAAACCTACCAATCTCCACCCCTTATATAAAATCCGACTCCTCCCCTCGGATCTTGTGTACTGCATTGAGGTGCTACTGGTCACGTTCCTACCACTGGGTGAGTCCACTCTGTGCTCCAAATTAATATGCCTTGTTGCTCTTTGCCAGTACAGCCTGGAGGGCTGCTGTTGCATCCAGTTGAGTTGCTCCACCACTGTCACACTTCAACCATTGGAGCTAAGAGAGTCGCTGCTACATACACTCCAACTGCTCCAACGCTGCTTTACGTCAACCGTCTGAGAATAGTGAGCCGCTGTGGTACCAAAGCAAGCCGCCCCGTCACCGTCACGTTCCAACCACTGGGTGAGTCCACTCTGTGCTCCAAATTAATCTGCCTTGTTGCGCTTTGACAGTCCAGCCTGGAGGGCCGCTGTTGCATCCAGTTGAGTTGTCCCACCACTGTCACACTTCAACCAGTGGAGCTAAGAGAGGCGCTGTTACATACATTCCAACTGCTCCAACGTTGCTTTACGTCAACCGTCTGAGAATAGCGAGCCACTGTGGTACCAAAGCAAGCCGCCCCGCCACCACGTCAAACGTCTGAGTACCAGGCGAGCTGCCCTACCTACACTTCAATTGCCCAAGCTTGGAGAATTGACATCCCACTTAGCCTGGAGAGTCGTCGGGGTACCCAGCTGAATTGTTCCGCCATCGCAACGCTCCTTTCCGCTCGAGCCTGGAGAGTTGTTGAGCTAGCTCATGTGCCCAGCCATCTGGCGAACTTCAAGTCCTTGCCTGGCTATAGGCCAACAGCCCTAGCAAATCTGCTTTTCTATAGACCCTTTTGACTTGTTCTTAAATATATTTAATAAAGGAAATCTTATTGTTTATTATTTCCTCTTTCTTGTCCTGGTCTTTGACGGGTGGGTTACGTGGTGCTCCTTGGGAGAGTGGGAAGAGTTAGTGGTGGATAGCGCCCCCTGCCTGTGACATATACTTCCAGCAAACGGCCAAGAGTCACTATTTTGTTGTCAATAAGTGCTTTGTTTATTCCGGGAAGGAAAAAATTGTTTAAGTCCAAACGCTTCCCATGGATTAAAGGCTCTTCCAATAGCCAGTAAAGAGATTTGGAGTCTTCCACTTTTTGAAAAGTAAAAAGATTCCACACTTTAAAAACATTACTATAAAAAACAGGTAACATAGGAAAACTTAATTTCACTGGATCCAACAAAAAAATTGTCCTGCCCAAAGTAAAATTACCCAACCTGTTCAAAATCAACCTTGCTACAGCATTCCAGTTAAACACATCTGAAACAGTTAAAAGTCTTTGCACAAAATGTAATCTATTCTACTCTGCAGATGTATCAGTCCCTGACCACCTTCTTCTTTGGACAGAAATGAAACACTTTGCGGGATCCAATGCAGCTTATCCCCAAAAAAATCCACAAGCAGTGCTTGTAGTTTTATAAACAAAATTAACGGGGGATCTAAACAAGTAAACTTGTGCCACAGCGAAGAAGCCACTAAATTATTAGCTCGCCCTCTAAATTACATTTTTGGAAGCAACCATTTCCATTTCTCAAGTCGACCTTTAACGTTCTCAGTTATACCCTCCCAGTTTCTTTGTGTAACTACTTCATCTCCAAAAAAAACCTCCTAAATATTTAAAACCAATTTTTCCCCACTCCAGGGCCATAGGAAGTTTTGGTTTATCATTTTTCCAATCTCCTATTAAAAAAGCTTCACTTTTTTCTAATTTATATTGGCAGAAGATAATTTTTAAAGTTTTCAACAAATTTAACAAAGCCTGAATATCACTTTGTCCATTGTTACACGCAGTCACGTCATCTGCATAGGCCGACAGTGTGAATTTATTCCTACATTCTGGTAAAATTATACCTTGAAGCTTACACCTTATCTGATTTTACAAAGGCTCAATCGCTAAAGAATATAACATACCAGATAATGCACAACCCTGTCTTATGCCTCTAAACACTGTAAAATGAGTACATAAACCACCATTGACCTTTAAAATACTCTCAACATCATTATAAAGAACTTTGATGTAGTTAATGAAACTATCACTAAAGCCAAATGCGTTTAAAACCTTCCATAAAAAACAATGTTCCACCCGATCAAAAGCTTTCTCTTGATCTAGCGAAATAAAACCACAATTTAGCTTTAGCATCTTGGAGACTTCGATTGATCTACCTGGGACACAGTAGGTTTGATCAGGATGAATAACACTATCCATTACATTAGCCAGTCTGTTAGCTAAGACCTTCGATAAAAGCTTAGAGTCGCTGCAGAGCAAAGAAACTGGACGCCAACACTTTATATCTCCAAGATCTCCTTTTTTCGGTAGGAGGGTCAACACAGCTCTTCTGCAACTTTGAGGCAGTTTACCCCTTGCCAGACTGGTATTCAACACTTCTAGGAGATCTTCTCCTACTGTTGACCAAAAAGACTTGTAAAAGTCCACTGGTATACCATCAGTGCCTGGTGTTTTTCCAGAAACCATCCCTTGAAGTGCTTTCTGTAGCTCACTCATACTCAGAGGGCCAGAAATTCCAGTGTTGATGCTTTCAGGCACCTGAGGTAAGTTATCAAAGAAGAACTCACCCTCATTTTCTAGCTCTACAGCAACTTCACTTTTATATAAATTCTCATAAAAACCAACTGCCCTCTGGCGAATATCCGAAGGATCTGTCAAAAGAATTCCAGATTTAGATCTTAAAGCATGAATGGTTCTACTCTGACCATTCTTCTTTTCTAAATTAAAAAAGAATTTAGTTGAATCATCCATTTGATTGACGTTTTGAAATCTCGACCTGACCAAGGCCCCCTGTGTCCTAGAACCAAGTAGATCAGCCAATTTTGTTATTTTATCTAAAAGTAAGTCTAAGAAACCTCTTGTACCAGTAGACTCTGCCAATTCTTGGAGTTTTAAAATATCAGCTTCCAAGATACTCATTCTAAAAGTAGTCTCTGTAGTGATGTTTCGAGTAAACTGTAAAAAAAGCTGTTTAATTTGGGCTTTTCCTACATCCCACCATTGTTGTACAGAATTATAAAAACCTTTCTTAGTTTTAAAATCCTCCCCCCAAAAAATAAAACATTCTTTAAAATGTTTGTCACTTAATAATGAAGTGTTGAATTGCCAATAAGCACTTGGGGGTTTTAAAAGATTTATAAAAACTGAACATTTGACGGTCCGTGTAACGCTTTGCAGTTCTTTGTTCAATTTGAAATTTAATAATCAGAAATGAGAAAATGGTCCCTTTATTCGTTTTTTCGTTTTTTCAAAAAAACGAAAAAACGAGATTTCGGCTTGATTTTTCGTTTTTTGGTTCACAGGCAAAAAAAACGAATAAATGACTTCAAAATTCGTTTTCCACATCTGGGCGGCCTGACACGCCCCCTTCCGCCGATTGGTCAAGCAAATCTGATCATGTGACGTCATCAGTTGTCGCTCAGGTCTGTTCAACAAAATAATAGTCTCTACTATGGCTACAGATTCTTAAAGTCCCTGTAAAGGCAATTCTAAAAAAAAAATCTAAACACATTATAAATGTTAGAAATGTATTGCTAAATCATATTACAAAGACTGTGAACTGTGAAGTACTGAATTGTGGAGTTAGACCGTTAAACAGTTTTTCACCGTTGCTGTGTTCCGGATTTTTTGGGCGGGGCTAAAACGGGGGCTCGATGACGCACTGGAGCCCCTGAGCTCCTGGACACGCCCCTACTTGATGACGCACTGGAGCCCATTCGCATCAGTTTACAACTCAATCGCGAGTTACCGTCAGTTCTATTAGTTACTACATCCTACAGTTTGCTAGCTAGCTATGCCTTTGTCACGGAAATGCGTATTACCTGGATGCGATCACGTACAAAACAGATCGGTGTCCCTATTTAAATTTCCGAAAAACTATCATATCAACAAGAGGTGGATTAATTTTGTGAAGAGCCACCTTGATGGAGAGCTGAGGATCACCGCCAAACCAGTGCTTTAAGTGGGCCGGTACGCGCCGGTACTCAGTACTGTGTAACGGTCACTTTGTGTTTTTGGGTTAATATGGGGTGAAATGGGAACTGCGCATGTGCGTAGAGCGTCAGATGTAGGTTTGACGGGTGATGAGAGGAGATAACCGCTCTACCGCTACTCTTTCTTTTATTTCCTTTTTATATTTTGTGACCAGAGTTGGATGTTTGTTTGTATGTTACTTTTTCTCACTCGATCCCCATGTATGCGGACGAGTGTGACGTTTAAGTAATTGTATTAAACACGGGGAAGATACGCAATCTCTAGTCTCTCGTGCATCTTTTCCTCCGACACCTATTGTTTTTTTTATCTTTCTGGGCCACATCCCAACTTTGCGTTACAAAGTGGCGCCCGAACATTGTGGATCTACCAAAGTTATCTCATTTTCTCTTCTCTCCCGACGGTTTGTCGACTGACGTGTTCGTGCTACAGTGGTGTATCCAGGCAAGTCAACTGGCGGGTATTACCGTGGTGGCCGTGCGGCGTCCGTTGGATGGGTCTGTAGCCTACTACGTCGCGTGGATTTCCTGATGTTTTTTTAAAGATTTGTTCGAGCTCGATTGGATTTGCAAGTACAAGGAGTGCAGGTGACATTTGATGTTTTGCTTCGTTTAGTTTGGATTGATTTTTTTTTCGACTGGACGGACAGTTTATTGTTCTGCATAACATTGACAAAAGAGAAATAGGAGAGAAAAGTACACTTGGAAGATTTACCTTTATTTATTTTTGTTTTTTGAAAAGAAAAACAACAACGAAAATTTATTGAGCATTTTTGCCTTATTGGACATTTCTGAAGTAACGCACAAGTCTGTTGGTCACTGTTTTTTTTTCGTTCACTTCACATCTGGTGGCCTGACAAGCGCGAAAAGGAGAACTGTTTCTGAGGGGAAAAAAATATTGTTGGACTTTATTTCAATTTGTAGTGTATTTTGTGCATTTTCTCTGAGGTTATTTGTTTATAGTGTTTTAACAGAGATTGTACTAGTGCACATGATTATTTTTTTTTTCAGGTAACAAACAGGTTTGATGTGCTGTTTTGTGCTTAATTCCTGATTGATTCATTGTAAACTGTGCATATACAAAATTTTGTTTAGGTTTTCTGGCAATATTTTTGTAATTTGCTGTTATACAGGATGACTGAAAATCGTAACCTACTTGACTTACTGACATGTTCTGACTACTCACCAAGACAGAGTACGTCTCGGAGAGAGGATGAGGACTTACGGTCTCAGGTTCAGTTCCTGCAGGACGAGGTTGCTGTACTGCAGCGGTGTCTCCGTGACTCACTGGACCTGCAAAGGACAGTGATTGACTGCATGAATCCAGATGAAGGTACCGTTCCTGTTGTGTCTCGGCCGAAAACTTCACCTTTAGCTGCTTCTACCCCATATGTTCAAGGACAGGCTCCAGTGGGAGATTTAAGGTCAGGTTTTGCTAATGTGCCTCATGTATGTGCACCTATGGTGACTCAACCAGCCTTGGCTGATTTGTCGGCTACGTCCAGGGTCTTGGCCTCTGTCCTACATCAATCGCGTCTTGAACCTCTAATATTTGACGGCGAAGGAAAGACGAGTCCAGAAGATTGGCTTCAGTCTGTCGACATATACAGGACTTCACTAGACCTTACTGATTCCCAGATGTTACTTGAACTCCCCCGTTTTCTGTCCAAGGAACCAAAGAAGTGGTTTAATGTCCTGAGCTCTCATCTTTCCACATGGGCCCAGTTTTGTGATCTGTTTAGGAAGGTTTTTCTGCCATCTGATAATCAGGAGCGCATTATGAGAGGTATCCTGGACCGGGTTCAGATGCCAGATGAACCTTTGCCTACGTTTGTCGCTCACATGCTGAGTGAATTTCGAAAATTGAGAACTCCGCCTCCTCAGCTGGAGCAAATTGAGCTAATATGCAAGCATGCTGTGGAGAAATACAGGGTAGCACTCTATGGTACTGCGGTAACATCTGTGATGGACCTTCTCTTGCGTGCGCATGAGCTGCATTCAGTCTTGGGTCCGTGTAGTCGTAATGCATCCCATGTGCCGCAGTCAGTTCCTGTAGCACGGGATGTTCACTGTTTCAAGTGTTTGACACCGGGGTATACTTCCCGTAACTGTCCATCATGTAGACTTCGGAATAGTCTGGATGTGCGCCCAGTTTCGCCCAATCATCAGGTTGAACATACTACGGAGACACAGAGTTCGGAACGCCCAAGTAGTGTGTCGCATACAGCGGTTGCGGACCTGGGTGCCTCAGTTAGGCCCAGGTCGGGAAACTTCAGAGGGGGGAGGACGTTTCAGAGAGGCAATCCTCCCCCAAGACAGTAATTGAGCCTCACTTATCTGTTTTATCCCAGACCACTCAGCTTGCACTTGGTCATGTGGAAGACCTCACATCCTCTTCTTATTGGAACACACCTTTCCGTGTTCAGGTCAATTTTCATGGCCAGGTACTTGAAGCTACCCTGGATACGGGGGCTTCCGTTTCAGCGGTGCGAGGGGATGTTTCAAAATTTGTTCCAGGGGGGACTTTCAAAATAACAGCTTGGTCTGCGCCTCCTTTACAGCTTGCCGATGGAGCTATGTGTTGTCCTTCTGGGTTAGCTTGGCTACAGTTTGGTTTCATGGGCCAACGCTTTTACCATCGTTTTGCAGTCATCCAAAACCTTTCAGCGCCGCTTGTCTTGGGCATGGATTTTATGATGAGAGCTTCTGTCGTGATTCGAGTTCCTTCCAGAACAGTTGTCCTGGGTGATGTGCCAGAGACCTCAGAGGAGTTGGAGGGAGTTGACTTAATGACGCCAAGTCACAGTATACTTAGTTTGGAATCTGGTTCTTCCAATTTGGCCACAAAAGTCGACGAGGCTGCTCTAAATGATGGTGAAAAAATTAAGCTTTCTGAGTTGTTGAGATCCTTTGCTGAATTATTTGATGGACATCTAGGTCATACATCCATGGTTGAGCACAAGATTGACACAGAACAGGCCAGACCTATCCATCTTCCTCCATACCGCACATCACCTGCAAAGAAAGAGTTAATTGAGAGGCAAATCGACATGATGTTGACGGAAGGCATTGTGGAACCAGCATCAGGGCCATGGGCTGCACCAGTTGTCATTGTTCAAAAGCCTTCCGGCGAACCAAGGTTTTGCGTAGATTATCGAGGTTTGAATCGCTTTACGGTGAAAGACTCGTACCCACTTCCGAGAATAGACGAGTCCCTTGATTTTCTAGCGAGAGGAAACTTTGTGTCCACAATTGACTTGGCCAGGGGCTATTGGCAGGTGGCCATGGAGGAATCGTCAAGGCCAAAGACTGCTTTCATTTCTCACCGTGGATTATACCAGTTCCGTGTTCTACCTTTCGGCCTGTGTAATGCCCCTGCCACTTTTCAGAGGCTCATGAACACTGTACTGGCGGGCCTTATCTACAAGACATGCGCTGTGTATCTGGACGATATTGTAGTCGCCTCGCCCACGTTTGAGCAACACCTGATAGACCTTGAGGAGGTCCTGGCTAGGCTCAAGTCTGCTGGTCTGTCGATCAAGTTGGAGAAGTGTCAGTTCTGTAGGAAGGAACTTACCTTCTTGGGGTATCGAGTCACCAAAGATGGTATCCTACCGAATGAGGAGAAAGTGAAGGCGGTGGTTGATTTTGTTACTCCAGCAAACGCTAAGCAGGTGAGACAGTTCTTGGGCCTGACTAGTTACTACCGGCGATTCATTCACGAATATGCTCGACATGCTGAACCTCTCTTTGCACTTACAAGAGCCAACATTCCTTTTGTGTGGACACAAGATTGCCAAAATGCTTTGGATTTCCTCAAAAGTAAACTGACGTCTGCGCCTATCCTGAGATTTCCACAGTTTTCACTTCCATTCTTCATTCATGTTGATGCGTGTGATGTCGGTCTGGGAGCTGCTTTGATGCAGAGGGATGAAGAAGGTAGAGACTGTGCAATTGCCTACGCCAGTCGTGCTTTGCACAAGTCTGAACGCCCTTACTCTACCCCCGAGAAGGAATGCCTAGCGGTAATTTGGGCGCTTGAGTATTTTAGACCGTACATTGAGGGACTGCACGTCACAGTTTTTTCCGACCACAGCAGTCTGAAGTGGTTGATGTCACGACCAAACCCCACTGGAAGGTTGGCTCGGTGGTCACTTCGGTTGCAGGACTTTGATTTTGAGATTGTCCATAAACCTGGAGTGTCCAACAGCGTCCCTGATAGTTTGTCCAGAAACCCCTTACCTACCTGTGGTCAGCCGCTTGACATTCTTCCTGATCGCGCTGTTCTTGGGAGTCTGAACTTGCGTTCCTTGCCGTCTGTGTTGTTTACGGACAGGGATCACTTGAGAAGTTTACAGCTGAATGATCCGGACGTTGGGAAGCTGCTCAGGGTATTGGAGGATGGTGAGAGTTTGTCTCCAGAGGAAGATCCCCTGTGTGCTGTTCTTGATGGTCTTCTGTATCGCAAAGACCCAAAATCTTCTTGCACACTACATCCCATGAAACAGTTTAAGCTTTATGCTCCTCAGATTGTCAGGAGGTCTCTGTTGGAGTATTTTCATGATCATCCCACTGCAGGTCACTTGGGTGTGACTAAAACGGTGACAAGGATTAAACAGAGATTTTTCTGGCCTAACATGGTGTCAGATGTGAAGAAGTATGTGGGTTCATGTGCTGTCTGCCAATTTACGAAGCCGTCCCAGAGAAAGCCTGGTGGTTTCATGGTTCCAATCCGTCCCCAGTTTCCCTGGGAGTACACAGGGGTGGACTTCGTGGGCCCTTTGCCTCGGACGCCGAGTGGTAATGCGTACATCCTTGTGTTCGTTGATTACTTTTCGAAGTGGATCGAAGTTTGTGCTGTGAGGGAAGCTACTGCTCTTGTTGCTGCTAATAAGCTGCTCAGTGAGGTTTTTTCTCGGCATGGTGCCCCAAAGTATTTGATATCAGACAGGGGTTCTGCTTTTATGAGTGATCTCTTCAAACACACAGTTTCTGCCTTGGGCACTGAGCATAGACTTACAACAGCCTACCACCCTCAGACCAATGCCACTGAGAGAGTGAACCGGACGCTAAAAACGGCCATTAGAGCATATGTTGGGACTAAACATACTTCTTGGGATCGCTTTCTTCCACACATTTGTTTTGCCCTACGGACAGCTCAACACGAGAGTACAGGACTGAGTCCGTCAATGGTGCTGTATGGCCGAGAACTGGACACGCCCTTGGATCTGATTTCTCAACCTGATTCTCTGGGAGTGGAAGATCCAGGTGTGACTTCATTGGATGCCCTGAAGCATTCACTCCAGGAAGCTTCTGATCATGTCAGATCTTTTCTGGAAGTGAGTCACTCTAAGAAAAAGCGCTACTATGACAAGAGGCGTCGTCTTGTTTCCTTTTCCGTGAATGATCTGGTGCGGATCAAGACTCATCCACGTTCTGACGCACTTACAAACTTCACTGCAAAACTTGCGCCTTTATACGCAGGTCCTTACTGTGTCACTCAGAAGTTGTCTGATGTAAATTATAGACTTACTGATGTGAATACAGGGTTGGATGCTGGGGTGTTTCATGTGGTAAACATGGAACCTTTCCGTATGTGGGATTCTGGAAATGTGTCAGAGGTTGTGCCTGTGGTTCCACCTCCGGAAGTTCCTGAGGACAGTACCTTGTTGGGTGACGGGGGCTCCTGTCATGAAAGTCCTGGTGTGACGTCCTGTGAGTATACAACTGATGATGTCTCTGATCTCTTGGAGTCTGATGTCAGAGTTTCTCTGTCTGATTTATTTGAAGATGTCAGTGGAGAGGGAGTGAGTGAGTCTGTTGATCCTATCATTTCTTGTGATTTGTCTGAGGGTGATAATGATTGTGTCGACCAAAGGTATAACCTGCGACCTAGACTTGCCCCCAGGATCACGTCGGGTTGGGCGACCAATAGATGGACCAATCCATTTCACACAGATCTGTTAGACTTAAAGTGAGCATGTGAATGCGGTGTGTGTATTTTGTTTTCTAAGACACTGTATTAACATACCATACCATACTGTTTCTAGGTTATCTTACATTTTTGTGTTTTGTTCTTATAAAAGGGGAACTTATCCTATAAAACGTATATTGCCGTGGGTTAATGAAAAATGTTTTTTCTGTTTACTTGTGACATTTTCTTTTTGTAACCTTGGATGAAGGATGTAAGATGAGTTAATAACTGTCATGTATGTCAGTATTTCTCGCAATTTTCCTTGCATATCTGTGAGGTGGGAGTATATACAACTATTCATGTGTGAAGTTGTTTATTTCTTGTATTTTCACAGTGCTGTTGGCTGAGGACAGCCAATGTTTTCCAGGGGGGACTCTGTAACGGTCACTTTGTGTTTTTGGGTTAATATGGGGTGAAATGGGAACTGCGCATGTGCGTAGAGCGTCAGATGTAGGTTTGACGGGTGATGAGAGGAGATAACCGCTCTACCGCTACTCTTTCTTTTATTTCCTTTTTATATTTTGTGACCAGAGTTGGATGTTTGTTTGTATGTTACTTTTTCTCACTCGATCCCCATGTATGCGGACGAGTGTGACGTTTAAGTAATTGTATTAAACACGGGGAAGATACGCAATCTCTAGTCTCTCGTGCATCTTTTCCTCCGACACCTATTGTTTTTTTATCTTTCTGGGCCACATCCCAACTTTGCGTTACAACTGCCACTTCCAAATATAGCTCTTGAGCGTACCGCCACCTGTCCGTGCGCCCAGAACGTGCTTTTAGCGTACCGGTACGCTCATTTGCACATCTGTTTTAATCCTTTGGCTGCGCTGCCGCTTTACTTCACAATGCACGCTTCCTCCTTGTTTATACTTTCGCCTGGCTCCGCAGCGCGAGTCTCCGCAGAGTGCGCGCGAAATCCGCGCACCTCCCCAAACGGACGAGGTGTTTATACTTGACGCGCTCGCCGTTGTACTATTCTTTGAAACGATAGGGGGCGACTGGGTACTTGTGAAAATAAAACAAAATATATGGATATGAGAATGTGTATACAAAATAAATTAACAATATCTTATATTTTCTAATTTCACTAAATATTTCATTAAGTTTCGTGAAGATTTTTACTAAACATGGACCTTTATGTTCATTATAAATACTTTTTATGCTATTGTATGCTCATTTTTTAAATGTAAGCAACTAATTTAGACTTGCAAACTGGGTGCCGGTGTGGTGAGAAGTTCGAGCTCGTTATTTATGTTCAGTAGCTCTTTCTACAGTAGCTCTTTCTTAGGGTATTTTTTCAATACCATTTTGCACATTTTATTTATGTTCAGTAGCTCTTTCTAGCGCAAACAAATCCACAAACTAATAAAAGGATTTATTATTTTTTATAAGGTCGTCTGTTGACTGCTGTATATAAAACCCCTTCAGTTGTTGTTACCTCAGGGGAGGAGGGGAGTCAGCGCAAAAAAAAAAAAAAAAAAAAAATGATTAGAGTACCGGCACCTCTTTTGGGCCACTTAAAGCACTGCGCCAAACCCCGCCTCTGTAGTGATCATTTTACATGGGATAGTTTTATAAACTTTCGTCGGAGACAACTGGGATTCATTCACTGATAATCCGCTGTTACTGGTGAATGTGGCCGAACCGACTATCTCCCGCCTCGGCCTTCATCCTCCCGTCGCGCCGACAGTCATCGGCAGTGCGTGCCCACCAATGAGTGTAAGTTGCCTTGTGTGCTTATGTTATCATTATAGTAGGTAGTCCAGGCTCGAACATGTATGACTTTAAGCTGCTAGGAGCATCCTTTCCGGCTGTAGCGGTGACAGTTGAGTGTGGCGAGTAGAGTCGACGGCAGCGAGCTTTCCCGCGAGTGGGCGTGGTTTCAGCGCAGCCAGCGGACACGCCCCCAGCGTTTGAGAGCAGAGACTACTGCTCATTTTTTCAAGATTTTGATCGCTTATTTTATGTACTTGCCGGCATTTTTTATCATTCAAATTTGACTGGGTGGCTAATAACACATGTTTCTGTGGTGTGACAAACTCAGAACACATACTTAATTTTGACTTTACAGGGACTTTAAACTGTACAGGGCAGGTCCTATTGGGCTTTCTTCTGTGCAACTTTACACGTTTCACAGAAATCATTACATCAGAAATATTAATTATTAGTCTGCCACCAGCCTGTTTTATTTAGCTGTGTGTGGTGAAGCTGCGCTTGACAGCGCCGAGCGGGAGAGGCTCACTGACCAATGTCCAGTCAGCAGTCAGAACTTTTCTTTTAGACGCTCCGTTTTGCCACGGGATGGTGATTGCAAATACTGTAATGCCAATCGGCTGAGGGTGGGTACCGATGATGGTGAAATACATTTTTACTGAAACTGTAATCATAGCCGCGACCCGCGAGAATGAGACAGATGATTGACAGGACGATAGCGGAGGCAATTAAAGGCGCAAGAGAACTAACTTATGTTAACAAAAACATAAATAAAAAAAGTGTTTAACCATTTCATGCATGAATGATAACCTCAGTCAGGATTTTTTTCCTGTGTTTTTATTGCTCTTAGGGCATGGAAAACAAGATTTTATTTTTTATTTTTCATTTTACAAATTTTTCAAAGAGATTTTCAGATGTCCACTTGAATGGAGAGCATGCGTTTATGGTTTAAACTGAAGAGATATTGTATTAAATATAATACAATAATCAAACAGATAAAGTATGTGTATTTAAACAAATCAATTAAATTATATCAAATCATCTGAAAACTATAAAATACATACAAAAATATATAAATGCAAAATATTGCAAAGGCAATTGAACTCCATACGTTTTCTATGCAGTATCCTGACATTTCATCTCTTTTTGAACGTGCTGTCAATTTCCACCAAGAAGAGTTCCAAAATGCTTTGAAAATGTTAATTGATCCTGTTCATCAAGTTCATGCTTAATAGTTTGCCTTACTGTCCTCTGAATTAACACAAAGTAGTTATTAGTAAAAATGGGGGAAACTGGATCAAGTTCCTGTGGAATCAATAAATGTTCTTGATGGCATGCATTGTTTCTCGTTTTTATTGTTTGATTATACAGCCAGAACTGGACTTCTGTTTAGGTTCCACCAGTAAATGACATACCTTTACACACACACACACACACACACACACATATATATATATATATATATATATATATATATGTATATATATATATATATATATATATATATATATATATATATATATAGCCTATATAATTTTTTTTCATGGTATAATTATGTAATCTGCTTATTGTGAGCCTAAATGAGTAAATTGGTATTCAATCATTATCAGGCTGACTTGCTTTTTTATATATTGAAAGTAGAGTTTCATGTTGTCACTTCACATTTAATGGCCGCTTAGAATGAAATTGCTATGCAAATTCACAGTGCCTCCTTTGAGCTGCATTAGACAGTGTGTAATGTACATCTAAATGCAGGGTCAGATGCTGCTTCTGTGCCACCTACTGCAAAGCTGTGTGTTTGTTCATACAGAGTTCATCAGACAGCCTAAAGCCTCTTACGTTGTTGATTTATATTTTAAACAACAATTCGACATTTGCTCGCAATGTTTTTCTTACAAAAAACCTCATCATTCTGCAGGACAATTGTCTATTACAGTATACAACACGCTTTAAGAAAAGTTTATTTCCATCACATTGTAAAGTGTTTTTAAATATTACATATAGATTACAAATACCAAAGATTTTACATGTTAATTATAGGCCTACCATGGGAAGTAGGGGTGCTGAGCGTGGAGCATGAAGAAATATGGTTGGGGATGAAAGTTCACACAAACAAAACCAAAAAAACTGTGGTGTTTTGCCTATAGGCATACATATTACGTGTGTTTGTTTTTATTTATGCTGTATTATAAAATACCCATATTATAACAAATAAATAAAATATAAGGGCATCAATATGCCCTTTAAAACGAAGGCTCAGTTTGTGGTTCACAATTATTTGATTAAAAACAACAAAAACAATAAAACAAAGACAAAGTCACTTATATTAAACACTTTTTTTTATTTATGTTTTTGTTAAGTTCTCTTGCGCCTTTAATTGCCTCCGCTCCCTGCTGAAAAATCCAGCTAAAACCAGCCTAAGCTGGTTGGCTGGTTTTAGCTGGTTTAAGCTGGAAGTAGCTGGTTTTAGCTGGTCTCCCAGCCTGGCTTAGCTGGTTTTAGCTGGTCTCCCAGCCTGGCCTAGCTGGTCAAGCTGGTCTCCCAGCCTGGCTTAGCTGGTTTTAGCTGGTCTCCCAGCCTGGCCTAGCTGGTCAAGCTGGTCTCCCAGCCTGGCTTAGCTGGTTTTAGCTGGTCTCCCAGCCTGGCTTAGCTGGTCAAGCTGGTCTCCCAGCCTGGCTTATAGCTTATTTTAGCTGGTCTCCCAGCCTTTCCTAGCTGGTCAAGCTGGTTTCCCAGCCTGGACAATTTGGTGGTCAGCTGGTTTTAGCTGGTCTCCCAGCCTAGCCAAGCTGATGAACATCTCACAATATTATATATATATATATATATATATATATATATATATATAAAATTATGTATAATAATAATAATAATAATAATAATTCACACACACACACACACACACACACACACAATAAGTTAATATAGACGAAGTTGATTATAATATACACTAGTTAATTATTGGAACCGTCTGGAACCCAGATTTTTTGTTTGTTTGTTTACTTGCCATTTAGTAATATAACGCAATTATTAGTATTCTAACGCAACTTATCATTATATAAATGTAAATTGAATTTTTCAAAAATAAAATAAAAAACTTTTAATACTTCTGTCACTGTCACAATTTTTTTTACTCGCCTGCCATAAACCTGGCATATGGGTCATATAACTACACAATGAGTTTTAAATTCATGATTTAATATTAATGATTTTTTAATTCTAGATGTTTATTTAAATGCTGCGTGACTTTGAAGTGTTTTAATGTGCGTGCGCGTGAACAATCGAACATTCGCATTCAAACACTGGAGCGAGCGCGCTGTGCGCGCGAGAGCAGATGGAAACGGAAACGTCATCAACTGACACACAGCAAAACTCTTGTTTCTCGCTGTTGTTTTCACTGCTTTCAGGTGAGTTTAGTCAACAAATTCACACAAATAATACATACAAACGTCCTTGACACCTTTATTACGTGTAATTGACACGCTCCTGTTGAATATTTACTTTATAGAAATGGTTTTGTGTCTTCGAAAAAGTCCGTTAGCATCTCAACCAGTTTCAGAAGAGGTAATTTAGGCCTAACTTACGTTAAGGCTAACTATAAGTTAGTCTGACTGGAGCTCTTGTTTATAAAAGTTTGGTGGTTTAACCACATCTTTGTGTAGATAACAGTTTTTGATAGTTTTGTTTTGCTGGTAATTTGTCAATGGGTGATTGGAAGTAAGCTAATTTATTTAACCTAAAAGAATGCACTGCACTGTTAATCAGTGACGTCACTTACAAATAGTGATTTAAAAAAAGTGATTTCAGGAGCAACAGGAAAAAAACCTCTACAACAAAGGGTGAATTATTAATTTCATATGCATCAATTTATATTAATATATAATTAATTATTATCTTAATATATTATCTAAATATATAATTTTTTCTCTTTTCTGCAGTTCACCTCTGCTCTGGCTTGGTTTCTTGTAATAAACCCTATTGTAAATCCTATGTAACAGTGTTGGCTCTGTGAAATTGCATGTTATGTTCCTACTGTAGATCATCATGCTGAAGGCCTGCTGCAACCCCGTCCAAGAAAATCTCCATGGCTATGAACCATATGATTAGTAAGCAAAACCACCTCAAACATACAATGCACTACTGTCCAAAAGTTTGGGGTCTGTAAGATTTATGCTTTTGAAAGAAGTCTCACATTTTAAAATCATTAACCCCAGGATTTTTCAGTGTGATTGTCCTTGAGAAGCCTGTAGGCTAAATAATAGGCGACAAATATAATGGTATAATGGTCGTAGTAACAATTATTTATTTAACTATTATGATAACAGGATATCATGGTCATTGGTATATTTTATTTTATTTTATTTCTCTAGGTCTGTTTTGAGTTATGTTGGCCAGTGAGACAGACACCATACTCAGGGGTATTTATTTATTTGTATGTATTTTTTACTGATAAATACTGAAATTCTTTTTACTTTTAAATGCTAAATATGGTTCAGGCACGCAAGTTATTTTTCACAGATATCTGGCCAGCTTACTCATGGCTCATACTCTTAGCCTTTAAAATGTTTGAATTGATATCCCCAATGCAATATCAGGGGCTAAAGATATCATTAGAGTTCTTAAACTTATGGCTATGCTCTTGTTATCAGATGAAATAATCCCTAGCGTTTGGCCCTGTGATTCTTCAGGACAAGATCTTGATGCGGTCACCTTGACAAGGTGAGTTTCACAATAGCTGCCACTATCACAAATCAAGAGACTGAACACAACAGGCTTTCATCCATATGAACACACCCATATGTAGGCATGGGTACTGAAACATGAACATTAATGGGTACATTAATTATGAACTACAATTAATTTGCCTTGCCTAAATTCATAACGACATCACCACATAACCACACTTGCGACATCACCGACGTGCATATGAGATCCATTCACAAATTGTCAAGAGTGCTTGCTTTAACAGACGCATCATTTAGAGCCAAGATGAAGACGGCATCGTTGTTCGTCAGTATTTTGTTTCCATAGCACATTAACAAAACATTGAATGACACTAATAACACTAAAAACAATACAATTACAAAATATTAATGATAATAATATCACTAAAATTATATAGGCCTAATAAAAGTCTTTAGTTCAAGAACGCAGCACAACTCTGCCGTCTGTGAAATCAAAAGCAACTTCAAACTAGGGGTGTCCCCGACTATGGATTTTCATAGTCGAATCAGAATCGCCATGTCTTGCCTATAGTCGAATCATGTGTGTGGGGGTGGGGCTGGGGGCGGGGATTTAACATTTCAAAGCCACCATGTAGAGAAAATCACACAAAGATATAGAAGAAATTAAATTAGAACAGAATATACCTTTCTAATAAATAAAAATACAAAACGAAATAAATCAGAATCAAGTCACAAGATGAGGAGCAAATGTGTGCAAAATGCCTAAAGTGCAGGGGAACATATATTCAAAACACAAGCCACAAATAAAGATTAGATAACCCTGACAGATCAATAAATAAAATTAAAATAAAGAAACTTTTAAAATAACGATAGTAGCCAGAATTTTCAACTTTGTCTTTTTAACTGCAGAAACAACAATAAATGCTAAACTGGAGTGGCAGTCTTTTTAGCTAAAAATGTTCACACTCACAGCATTCAAAAATCAAATTAGAACCGGCTGAAAAGTTTTGAAATCACTTGTACCCCTACCTGATCGAGAGAACAAATCCAGTCTTTCACTCTGTGTCCGTTGGAGTCTTTTCAAATTGTGCGCGCGGATAAAATACATTCTGACGTGAAACATGTTCGTTGGCCGGCAGAAGTGCGATCATGGTTTTCCTGATGCTAAATCCAGCCTTGGAGAATATCCTTTCTGATGGTGTACATCCACACTTTAAAGTTTCTTATCCCAGACATTGTTAAAAATGTAAATCCTTGCCGCCAAGACGCTCCTCTGTCGGTCACGGATTGAAAGTGAAACTTAAATCTGTCACGGGGTGTTTGGATTTATTCACGCACATTAAAAATATTTATTAAAAGCTTATTTCTTTGCACATTTTTATATACAGCATTATCATAATAGGCTGAATATTAATGTATTGACAGAAAACCGGTAGTTCTATGTGAAATCAGACATTGAGCGCTCTCATATAGCCAAAGTGGCATGATCCTCGTTTCATAACACCTCTGCGAAGATTCGACCGTGAGATCGGTAGTCGAATCAGGCTCCTCCAATCGAATCTTCGACTATTCGGGGTCACCCCTACTTCAAACACTTGTTTAACAAGTAATATTCTTCTTCTTCTTCTGTGTCCGTAAATTTCCCGCTGACATGTTGAAATACTCTGAGTCAGATACAAGAATGATAAGGATCTTTTTTTTACTTTGCTAGCAAAATAGAAAACAATTCTCATATATAAAACAAACTAATAAACGAGTAAATAAGCAAGTTAATGATCAAATAAGTAAGCCCCGCCCCCTCACGATAATATCGCGTACCACCGATCTTACAGGCTGACGATAGGACGATATGAAAATGGAGCATATCGGCCAACACTAGTTAAGACCGACCGATATTTTTTTTTACCTCTTCAAACATTTAATACAATTGCAATAAAATAACATTAGTTATTAAGTATTGTGAATATAAATTGCCTAGACCTACATACAAACACAAGCTACGTTTTTTAAATAAAAACCCGTGGCACGTCATCTCTATGATTATGTTTACACCATTGGTTTACGCATGTCACACTACAGCCTGCAGGCTAAGTTCGCTTCGTTTCATTCACTGTCAATGGTTCGCGCTTGGTAATGATGCTGCGGCTTTACTCTAAAGATTATTTCATTTTTATATGTTGTTGAATATGGTTTATTAAAAAATAAACATGTGAGAGCGTGTTATAGGCTATATGTCATGTTATAGTCAGATATGACGATGCTACTGCAACACGCATCGCCGCAGATGAGCATCTATTCATCAAACCAACGTGCAAACTATCGCAAATCAAAGTGAAAGTCGCTGACGCTTAACACACAATCATCTTCATTAAATGTAAAGAAACTAAATGATCTTACCAGGGCTGTTTCTGCTTTCTCTTATTGCGGGCTTTGATTCAGAAATTTTAGCTGATGATCAATAAAATAATGTATCTCATATCTGTTGCTTTCGGTGACGTGCACTCCATTAAATCTGCAAATAGCAGGAATTTAAGATCGGATTTATATCCGAAAAAAAAAAAAAACACACACACATTGATGTAACCAGGTGTAAATGGAATCGTTTTGATAAATCAGACAGCAATCCGATCTGAGAAAATGCATGAAGTGGCCTTGTGTAAACAGCCCCTAGACATCGGTGAAAAACTAAATAGAGATGCATTGTTAATGTAACACATTGACATGTTTTTTTTTTTTCATAGGTATTACATTGCATGTTAATGCAATTAACTGTCATTTTGTGAATTCTAAAGTCAATTTAATTTATTTGTTTCCCTCTGAAAATCCACTTTAGTTGATATCTAGTGGCTTGAATACTAATCAACTATTACATAGTGAAACTCCTGTTGTGGATGCGCTCCTCCCAGGACAACACGCTGAAACCAAGCGTGCCGCACAAGCCCTGAAAAGTGAAGCCAAAACGTCTCGATCGCCCCCCGGTGACTGGTCCTAGTGTAGGTCATAAGCCCCGCCTCCCCGTGTTATTCAACGGGACGTGAGACCAACTAAACAATTAAATACACTTCAAATATCTTTTTTCCAAAGGTGGTTTCTTTCATTTGCTGTTGTTTTTATCACGCTGGTGTAAGATCAAGTGTCTGTTTCAAAAATAAGTTGGTTTTTAGTTAGTTACGTGATGCGGTGGTGTAACGTCATGATTGACAGCTGTGATTGACAGGTTCTCTGAGTGAAGTAGTCACCGAAGCACCAACGGACATTTTGTCTGGATCTTCGGGGGACTGAGGAGATTGTATACTTTATTTTAACAAGCCTCTTGTCGTACTGCAATCAATTTTTAAAAAGTGTGCAGAATCCACTCTCCCTCAGTGCATTCGGCGAGAGTGAGGGCAGAGCGTTGATTACTTCCTGCTCACTACTGCGCAGGTCTGGTCTCGAGATCGCTACTGCGCAAACTCAAGCCCCAAGATGTCAGCGCCATATCGGGCTTCAGTTCTCATCAATGGAAGAGAGCGAAGGGGCGTCGTCCATCTTTTTTTACAGTCTATGGCTGAAACACAGCAACTAATCCCAAAGAATTTACAACGTTTTTAATGCAATATTTTGCTCATTATAAAGTATGTATATATGGCAGTCCCAATCATAGTTATTAATGTTCTGCATTGAAGCTAATGATCATCACATATTGAGACTTTTAATTCGAAATCAAAGCTACAGCTAACACTGTCTGTAAAAGACAGACTTACAATCGGTTAAATGTACTGTTATGTTGATGAAATATTGAAAAAAATCAACTTTAGAAAACATGGGTGGTGATGAAGTAAAAAGATCCAGCACATTTAGATGGTACAAACTTTTGAACTGACTGTATGCATATTCCACACAGCCTCATTTTTGATTCACTTGGAATTAAATATGGCATCTACCCAGACTGAAGTTGCTTGACACGTGCTGAAAGGTTCCACACAAATTGTTAAGATCTCACTGAAATGACTAGATATCTTTGTAGGAAAAAAAATACAGCTTCTTATTTGTAATATTGAGATCTTTAAAAAAAAATGCAGCTCTGATGTGGTAGCCAAAGTAGGAGTAACGTCACAACATTTATAGCTACCAACTGGAATATATTCTGTATAAGTTTATTTTTTCTGTAGAACATAAAAGAAGATATTTTGAAGTGTTTTTTTTCATACAATTGAAGCTCATTTATGTTTTGTCTTGAAGATCCACATACAAACACTTTAAAGAGCAGAAGTGTGTCAGGAAAGGAGTGTCCCACGAATAAACACTCTGCAAAGCCTCCCCTGACACCATCCAAGCTGCAAGTTTTGAGAGGTAATCTGTTATTTAATTTATTCATTCATTCATTCATATACTTTATGTAGCCGTAGCCAATTTAGTAAAACGGTTTTACATTAGTTGATTACCTTTCTAAGTTTTACTAGTTGAAAAGTGACAAATTAATAATCTAAATTATTTATCTTTCAAGTCTGCTTCAGTGACTGGCTCAAACAAAAAGAACCCGAAAAAGGAGAAAGAGAAGCGGGAGAAGCAAGTGGGGTATTACATATCCCAAAAAATACAAGATGTCATAAAAAAAGAAAAGAAAAATGTAATGTAAAATGTATCTCTATAATTCTGTTATTGTTCTCCTTTAGTTACTATTATAGTTTTTAGCATTTTAATCATTTCAATTAATAATTTTGTACATTACTGTTAGCATATCAATGGGCTGTTTTAAGGGGCTGCAATATCAAATAAAAGGAATTTGTTTGAATTGTTTCCTGTGCTCCTGAAAATTATTTTAAGTATACTTGGAATTGTTTACATTATTTTTCCTGCCACTGTGTGTTGTGACAAATAGAGAAGACATAGAGTCAGCCAGTCTGACCAGCTAAAAACAGCCTGACCAGCTAAGCCCAACAATGACCAGCTAAAACCAGCTAAGCCCAACAATGACCAGCTAAGACCAGCCTGACCAGCTAAAACCAGCTAAGACCAGTCTGACCAGCTAAAACCAGCCTGACCAGCTAAGCCCAACAATGACCAGCTAAGACCAGCCTGACCAGCTAAAACCAGCTAAGACCAGCCTGACCAGCTAAAACCAGCTAAGACCAGCCTGACCAGCTAAGACCAGCTAAAACCAGCTAAGACCAGCCTGACCAGCTAAAACCAGCTAAGCCCAAAAATGACCAGCCTGGCCAGCTAAAACCAGCTAAGCCCAACAATGACCAGCTAAAACCAGCTAAGCCCAACAATGACCAACCTGACCAGCTAAAACCAGCTAAGCCCAACAATGACCAGCTAAGACCAGCCAGGCTGACCAGCTAAGACCAGCCTGACCAGCTAAGACCAGCCTGACCAGCTAAGACCAGCCTGACCAGCTAAGACCAGCCAGGCTGACCAGCCTGACCAGCTAAAAAAGTGTTCAAAACCCCTCTAAAACCAGCCTGATAAACCAGCTATGACCAGGCTGGGAGACCAGCCAAAACCAGCCTGACCAGCTTAGGCTGGTTTTAGCTGGATTTTTCAGCAGGGCTATCGTCCTGTCAATCATCTGTCTCATTCTCGCGGGTCGCGGCTATGATTACAGTTTCAGTAAAAATGTATTTCACCATCATCGGTACCCACCCTCAGCCGATTGGCATTACAGTATTTGCAATCACCATCCCGTGGCAAAACGGAGCGTCTAAAAGAAAAGTTCTGACTGCTGACTGAACATTAGTCAGTGAGCCTCTCCCGCTCGGCGCTGTCAAGCGCAGCTTCACCACACACAGCTAAATAAAACAGGCTGGTGGCAGACTATAATTAATATTTCTGATGTAATGATTTCTGTGAAACGTGTAAAGTTGCACAGAAGAAAGCCCAATAGGACCTGCCATGTACAGTTTAAGAATCTGTAGCCATAGTAGAGGACTATTATTTTGTTGAACAGACCTGGGGTGCGTTTCCCGAAAGCATCGTTGGCCAACTATGGTCGCAAGTTCATCGCAATGTCCATTGAACTCTATTGGTAACGACGGAACCTGCGACCATAGTTGGCCAACGATGCTTTCGGGAAACGCACCCCTGAGCGACAACTGATGACGTCACATGCTCAGATTTGCTTGACCAATCGGCGGAAGGGGGCGTGTCAGGCCGCCCAGATGTGGAAAACGAATTTTGAAGTCATTTATTCGTTTTTTTTGCCTGTGAACCAAAAAACGAAAAATCAAGCCGAAATCTCGTTTTTTTGAAAAAACGAAAAAACGAATAAAGGGGCCATTTTCTCATTTCTGATTATTAAATTTCAAATTGAACAAAGAACTGCAAAGCGTTACACGGACCATTTGACCATACAATGGTCAGAAAAACTAACAGGTACAATGTGACAGTTGCTTATAATGTTATAATGGTGTTTGAAAACGTAAAATCTGTCTAATCTTGCCATAGAACTGATTCTATCACGCACATGAGTCCAAGTGTACTGTTTTTGCATGCCCTTTTGTCGTCTCCAAACATCACACAATTCATGCATCTTAACAAATTGAATCAATCGATTTATAGAAGATATATGAGGTTATAAATGATTCCTGTCTAGATTAGATTCACTGCGCCAAAGCACACCGGCTTCTCTTTTCTTGGAATGTAAAGCAGGTAAATGTTGATGAAGGTTAATGGATGAATATGGCTACAGCTATTTCAGTCTAATATAGCAGCCAAAACCTCCTTGAAAAAGGTAAAAATTGTTCATTACAACAGCATCGCATAGCCTACTGTCCGTAGAAATAATCATGAAATCGAATCATCACCTCACTAACCTCATGCTGGAATGTATTGTATTGCTGGTGTATCACACTACATTGGTTTAGTTGTGGTACCTAATACTCAAGTGTACCATTTTTCCTACAGACTTCTCTTAGCGGCCCTCCACTTCAATAACAATGGAGACAGAGACGTAGCTCGAACGAACAATGGTGAGGTGCGCTATGCAGTCCGTTACCCCCGGTTTCGTAAAGGTGGCTGGGTCGTCCGACCCATAAAAGAGAAACCATCATACGGTGAGCAGTTTCATGATCAGTTTCTAATGATAATTTTTTAGGTGACTCAATGAACTAGTTAAAGGGATACTCCACTTGAAATGAAAATTCTGTCATCATATACTCACCCTCATGTTGTTTCAAACCTTTATGAA
This sequence comes from Abramis brama, assembly GCF_963993115.1. NCBI lineage: Eukaryota > Metazoa > Chordata > Actinopteri > Cypriniformes > Leuciscidae > Abramis > Abramis brama. The sequence continues at coordinate 8,329,279 of NC_139965.1, forward strand.
TTTCTTTCTTCTGCTGAACAGAAAGGAAGATATTTAGAAGAATGTAAGTAACGTCAGATGTCAGAATGTCATTTGTTTCCCTCATCAATAATATGCATCGGCCCTGATGGTCTCCCTGAGAGAGGGATATATAAGGTCACCACAGGCCCTCAAAGAAGACAGCGCCATCCTGTCCTCAGCTGCACCTGCCCCTCTTTCCACGCATCACAAAATCGCCAAGGATGAGGCAGTCGGCCACCATCTTGAACGTCATTCACATTTTAAGTCCTAATTACTGTCAATGAAATTAGAAATACATTTTATACACCAAGACAATTTGTGTGATTTTGTGTTCATTTTGTACAAAAATACATATTTATTGATTGACTCCCATATGGGGCCATTGGAAGCCTCTGTATGTTCCTCCTTCCTCTGGAAACTGCCTCCTGATTGCGACCACAACACAAGCAAGTATCGCCTTCCTGATCTCCCTGCCCAGAAACCCATATGCCCATCGGACCACCTGCCTGTAGGCTATGTATCGGAATTGCCTAGAGCAATGAAGGGGGCAATCATGATATTAACAATCCTATTATAGTCACTACAATTAAGTGATAAGTATTTGATGTAACATTTTCTGTTATTCTATTCCATAATGGTAACGTTAATTGTAGAGCCTCCTCAGCATCAATAATGCACATTCTTTTGACACAAAGTTAGTTATTTATGTAGAAAACTGACAACTATAATAGATTAGGTGTGTGGTGTTATAACTTCGTCTAAACATACTCTGGTCTGTTGACTTGGAGAGGGCCATGCTCCTGCCTGAAGTTGAGGTATGCTACCTGCAGTGAAAACGGGTTGAGGCAACACGCATCAAAGCCGGGATGGAGCGTCAGGCAGGTAATATTTGTGGCCAGAACTAAACCCTCAACTACGGCCCAATAGGCATCCACCTCTTGACAACACATGCTGTCCACCGCCGACGTCATAGACTCACAATGTCCACACAAGCACCTAGCCAACAAAAAGCCATCAGAGAGACACTTGCCTCTCTTCCTAATCTGCCCCTCTCTCCCTCCCTCTTGCAGGCAAAACCGCGTAACTTACTGGATTTTTATACAGATATGATTGTTAGACCGTTGTTATTGTTATTTATTTATGTTGTTATGGCATGGTCATTAGTCAATGTAGCTAACGTTAGGTCAATGTAGCTAGTGCTAACCAGCTTGGATGGACTGCATAATCACTGTCTCAGCGTTCGAATCGTAGGTTGTAGAATATGAGAAGACAAAACATTGCTGGCTTAAATTAAGACAATCTAAATGGATGTTTAATCAAGAACAAGGTCGAACGTATGTTTGCTGAAGCAGATTTATTGCATAACGCCAAGGTACTAGCCCTACAGTAGATGAACCAGCGTTAGCCACGGTGCTAACTTGCACTCACCAAGTCACTTGCCCTATTCACCACTGGTTTTCTTGACACCACAACTCTACTTCTCTCCTCTGCCCATTGTTCCTCCCCATAATCTCCCCCTGGCCTCTATCTCACCTAGGAGGCTCATAATTATAGGCCTGTGGGCCATCATAGGCATGCTCGTCGACTTCGGAGAACTCGGTTTCTTCATTCACATTCATTGTAACCTGAGCTTCAACTTGACCGGACTCCCTCGCCGATCGTCACTTCCGGTTAGTGCTTTATAGATGCGGAAGTTATTTTATCACAATTTATCTCAAAATACTGTTAATGGTAGTTATATATCGCTCCAGTTATGAAAATCTAGTTGTTTTATCATCAACAAATGTGTTTACTCTGAAGGAATCACTCACATTAGCTGTGCACTTGTAATGACACATCAAGAATGTTAAGAGGCTAAAAGCAGGTTTAAAACTTGCCCCATTGAAGTCAACAGGGTGCAAATTTTAAAAAGAGGATAACACGGTGTAGGCAACACCGATTTTTGTCATTGTTCTCTGTACTGACAGCACTCCAAATTTACAAAAAAATGACCGGAGTTCTCCTTTAAGAGCCATCGTATTACAACTGAGTAAATCTATAGCCGCTTTCAGACCGGAGGAACCTTTTCACAGTTCCTAGAACTATTGGCTAAAGTACCCGGATGTCGGCGTGTTCGCACCGCAGGAACTAGGAACGATTTTAGTTTTAGGAACTCCATTTGTAGGAACTAATTTAGGTCCTACTTCAGAGTAGGGTCTAAACCAGCACTATAGGAACTACCCGTGACGTTAGTGTACGCAGAATGACCGAATGCATGCGGAACACCAGCACCCGCCATTTTTAAAACAGCTAGAATGTAAACACACAGATTATAGCCTATATATTTACTCCATAAACTAACTATACAAACATGGAAAACAGTGATAGATGGGTCTCTAAACCTTTATGCTGAAGAGAAAATCCAACGCAACTTTGAGGGGACCAAGCCTAACTTGATTATGTTTATCTGCCCAGCTAGCAACACTGGACTTCAACCACACGGCATAGGCTAATAACCTTTTTTTCATATACTGTCTACTTTCTATAACAGTTCTATCTAATAACATATTAAACAGTACTGTTAGACAGATCGCTAACTAATAAACATAGAGAATGCGAGCATTGTTTGCTCTGGCGTACTCAGCGCCGCCAAAATAAAGGTCCGTCGCGCCGTCAAAATAAAAGTCACCGTGCTTGCGTCACTCCCTTACCCCTCCTACCAGTTCCTATGGCCACTTGGCGAGTGCGAACGCAAACAGCAAAACCGAGTTTGGGGGAGAGTAGTTCTTAGAACTGTTTAGAAGTGGACAGTTCCTAGAACTAAGTTCCTGTAACTACTTGGTCGGAAAGCGGCTTATGAGTCATATATGTTCAAATAAGTATTGATTGATATAAATAAGAGTAATTCACTTATTTATGGTATTTGTGGTATTAAGTATTTGTGGTAACAGATTTTTGGGGGGTCTTACTATTTTAGTCATTTTAGTCCGAATATTTAGAGTTTTGGGTCACTTAAAGCAACACTATGTAACTTTTCAACCTTCATAATATATTTCCAAGATTCTTGTGATGGTACATCGACTTACAATAGGTTGAATGACACGTCTGCCAGCCTGACAGGGTCTGTATCACTTTTACTGGCACTACAGTATGTAACTTCGGGGTTCGGGTAGTAACCAGAGCACAAAAAGAACTACAAAATCCGACTGCTTTACGGCATACATCACTTCCCCCACCACTTCGTCAAATTTGGACATGAGAGGCCAACCAGCGTTTGTTTTCGGCTTTCGTGCGTATGTTTTTGTCATGAGGGCTGTTTACACCTGGCCACTTCATGCGTTTTCTCAGATGGGATAGCTATCCGATCGTGAAAAGTCCAGGTTTAAATGCCCTCCGAAACGCATTTGAGACGGATTTGAATTCGATCGCCCAAACCACTTCAGGAGGAGATCTGAGACGCATTCCAGACAAAACTGGACAAGTGTAAATGCATCTGGTTGTTGAAACCATATGTAAATTGTACTCCTCCCAAAAATGCTAAAAAAAACCCAAAAAACGTGTGAGAGCGTGTTATAGGCTATATGTTATATCCAGATATTACGACGCGCTGGAACACGCATCACCGCAGATGAGCAACTGCATCAAGCCAACGTGCAAACTATTGCAAATCAAAGTGAAACTAAGTCGCAGACGCTTAACACACAATCTTCATCATTAAAAGTAAAGAAATGAAATGATCTTACCAGGGCTGTTGCCGCTCTATCTTATTGCGGTCTTTGATTTTGAAATTTTAGCTGATGATCAATAAAATGCAGCTCATATCTGTTGCTTTCAGTGACGTGCACTCCATTAAATCTGCATATAGCGCAAGAATTGAAGATCGAATTTAAATCAGTTTTGCAAAAACACATGTGACCAGGTGTAAATGGAATCGTTTTGATAAATCAGATAGCTATGCCTCACGAATTAGTTTGCCAGCTGATCTCAGGTGTTGTGAGGTGTATTTATCACGTAGTCCTGAGGGATATCAGACGACGCTGTTGACGTTGATTTCTGCGATTATCATGAGAACAGCTTTCAATATCTCACATAATTATCAGGACATAAATAAGCCTAACGTAGAGGTTGTAAATAGTGTAAACGAGCACAATTTGCAAACTATTATGATAAATTGCAATAATCATGTCTAATGACATCATAACGGCCAATGTTATGAAATAATGCGACGTACATTTAACTTAATTGATGTTATCTGGCATTTTGTAATGTTTACATTCCAATAAAAACAACACAAATTAAATTATACAGTAGGCCTAGACTATAGACTATTTACTTGTGATTTAGCTGCAATCATGTAAAAACGTTATAATATAAGCTAATATATTTACGACAGTGCAAGTATTCCACAGCGACTCTAGGGGTCGCTGTTTGACAAAAACACAATTTCTACTTAGTGTGGCTTTAAAGTGCTGTACTATTAAATGTGGTAACATTGTATTGTATTGTATTGTATTGTAGGTTTCCCTGAACCATTCAAGATTCCATCACTGTGTAAGTAAATTATTCTGTATTTTCATATTCCTGCCATTTGTTTAATTTGTATTTTATTTTATTTATTTTATTTATTTATTTATTTTATTTAAGTTTTAAAAAGTATTTTATTATTATTATTATTCTCAAACACATGAGAATATATGTTTATTAATTGGAGGCACCGCGCTATTTAACAAATTATTCTTGTAGTATTCTTGTAGCTAACTATCAATTCTTCAGGGGAAGGATCAGACATTACCCTTCATCCAAAAAATGAAAAATTCCTGATTATTTACTCACACCAAAGCCATCCAATATGTATATAATCTTCTTGCCTCAGCAGAAGAGAAGTTAGTTTTGGAGGAAAAAAACTCAAAGATTGTGTTTACAAGTGAATGGCGCACAACCTGGGCCATTTTTGACAGTAAAAAATCCATATTTAGGGCTTCAAACACCCAGCTGGCGAATTAGGGTCTTCTCTAATGAAAAGATTTACCATTTTCAGAAAACAATAAAATATATACACTTTTTTCAAAATTCTGAATGAAAATGAAATTAAATTAAATGTATGTTTCATTTAAAAGCCTGAGGGTAATTTGTCCCAGAAAGTACATTTACATTTACATTTAGTCATTTAGCAGACGCTTTTATCCAAAGCGACTTACAAATTAGGACTAAATTAAGCGAGTCATCAAGAAGAGGCAAAAGCAACAAAAGAAGTGCTCAAAATACAAAGTTCAGGCATTCAGAGTAGCATAAGCCCGATAAGTGAGGTTTTAAAGGGAAAGGTTTTTTTTTATTTTATTATTATTTTTTTTTTATGAGGTTAAGTGCTCACGGAACAAAACAAACGTAAAAAAGTACAAAACGGACTCATGCAATTATGAAGTTCCAGGAAGTCCCTTATATGGACAAATGAATCCAACAAACACACGATTGCGACTATATATTGTTTGTGCTTGTATATTGTTTTTCAAGCAACATCGGTTTATTTTCATATCAGTAAATTATAAACAATGCAGTGCACATTTCTACAGATAAGATTAGTGAAAAGCATAAAGACACACACACCAGATATGCAAAGAGATTCTTAAAACACACATATATTGTGTTAATATATTAGACATCTAAACAATAGTAATCACTGGTGTTAGACAACTTTGATAAGATCACATTATGTCATGACAATTAACAGAGAAATAAAACAGACTTTTAAAACACAATTTGTAGATTCACTCAGAAATGACTAAAGATCAAATCAAACAAATGAAAGTAAACAAGAAAAATAATGAATAATGAACACAAACATTGCCGTCTTCTCACTCCTCAGATCTGCTGCAGATGAAGTTGAGTTTGTGAGTCTCAGGAAGGCTGATCCAGCGCTGATCTCCTCCAGACTGAACTGCTCCTTTTCTCTTCGTAAGGCTGCAGTTTTCCGGTGTCGTTCCGTTCCCTGGAGCCCAGTTCTGATAGCACACGATCTCTCCACTCAACCAGAGCCACATGTTCATTTGGCAGTAGTTGTGTAAACCCAACCACACCGCCTCAGTAGACGCATGTTTAACCACATTCATCACACTACGCTGCATCTCCTCTGAATGAACCGAGACCAGATCCGTATAATTCTGTCTGCAGTATCTCAGAGCTTCAGGCCACGTCAGATTCTCTTTGATCAGAATCAGTTTATCTGGACACAAAACAAACCACAAGCAAAAACTAGAGAGAGACTGATCCAAAACAACAAGCAGAACAAACACTGTGGAGGAATCTGTCATGTCAGACATGTAGCGTGAACTTTAAAGGAACACTTCACCGTTTTTTAAAATAGGGCTTATTCATACACTTTCATACATTTAGATAGGTGGGTAAATGCATTTTTGTCTCAGTGCATGCATTGTTTTAGTTTGACAGGGTCGGCGCTAGCTTAGCTTAGCACAATGAATGGAATCCTTTGTTGCCAGCTAGCATGTCCTGAGTAAAAGTGCTAAAAAATTTTTTTAAAAACCCACGTAATTACTTCTTGTGGCCTGCATATTCACAACGAGTACAAATAGCGATTCAGATTAACACTAGGTGATTTCTTAGGCAGATATTGACTTGGGACTATATTATGGGGAAGCACAGGCGAAGCACGGCTACTTAGGCAAAGCACTGCTACTTGGGCGCAGAGATATCACGTAACACATGAAATCCCACGACTTCTGTCAACATACCGGTGTGCAACGAGTCGAAACACAGAAGAACAACATGCGTGACCTGCACAGAGTGTCTTCGCTTTTGGATTGTTTGTTTTTTTGTTTTTTTTGGAGAAGTTACAGCTACAGTTACAGCAAATATGGTAATTATCTGCGTAGCAAAAGGTTGTGAGAACAAGCAAAGGACATACACGAATGTAATGTTTCACAGAATTCCATCTAATGTGGAACTGAGAAATAAATGGCTAGCTGCTCTGGAGATCTGTACGCCTCTCTACAAAATCAAACAGTATCGTGTTTGCAAAGAGCATTTTGCACCGGAGGACTAAGTTACTTTGAAAAAATGGAATATGGGCCCAGAAAGACGGTCTGAAACATACGGCTGTCCCCATCCCATCTATTTTCAAAGCACAGGCAGAACAAAGTGCACATGTAAGTTGTCTTTTATTACTCTTCCTTATGTTAATCTGTGTCTTTATTCGGTTATAAGATAGATGCTGAGAAGCTGTATATAGACTACGGTTCAACGTTAGCCTCCTCTAGTATAACCTCATGTTGAATTCAACCTGTTTAGCATGAACAACCAAACTAAAATAAAAATCACTGTTATCGTTACCTGTAAAATGAAATGACTGAGGGCTAAGTTAGCTATATTTTTCTCACCGAGTTAGCCTGGTTCGTTTGACTCTGGAGTTTTAGTATAACAACTAGAGAGTAGAAGGCTACAAGCAGTTTACATGTGTCATGTTTAAAATAATCACTTACTCTGTGGACAGCTGTCCATTTGGTCTATTCGGCGTGGGGGCGTTTTTTCCTGTTCACTTTATCACACCGAAAAAAAAAATCGAGTACTGCCGGATGGATCAGCGCCGTGAAATCCGCGGTAGCTGTGACACAACTGCGGGCACGCTCATCTTGATCTGACGCGTTGAGCCTGGTTATCGATGGCAGAAACTTGTCCCACTCGCCACAGCACAGACACTCTATTTCAGTCGGCATATTCCCCCACATTCACACCACCAGTTCGTGTTGGCTCTCATCCTCACGTCCTCGGGCTGTTGAGCGATCGCAACCTCCTCCTGTCGTTCTATTTCCACTCATTTTCTGTGAACTCTTGTATATAGGTATGGTTCTGGCTCACACAAAATCAGCCATGTTCATCGCCATTCATGTACTGTTGGGAAAATAGCCAGGCAGCTACTATTCTCACCGGTATGTTGACAGAAGTCGTGGGATTTCATGTGTTACGTGATATCTCTGCGCCCAAGTAGCAGTGCTTTGCCTAAGTCGCCGTGCTTCGCCTGTGCTTCCCCATAATATAGTCCAAAGTCAATATCTGCCTAAGAAATCACCTAGTGTTAATCTGCATCGCTATTTGTACTTGTTGTGAATACGCAGGCCACAAGAAGTAATTACGTGTTTTTTTTGTTTTTTTTGATCACTTTTACTCAGGACATGCTAGCTGGCAACAAAGGATTCCATTCATTGTGCTAAGCTAAGCTAGCGCCGACCCTGTCAAACTAAAACAATGCATGCACTGAGACAAAAATGCATTTACCCACCTATCTAAATGTATGAAAGAATGTGAATAAGCCCTATTTCAAAAAAAACGGTGGAGTGTTCCTTTAAGATATCTGGAGGTGATGGATGGATTGTGTGTGTTTGTGAGGATCTGCTCACCTTCATGACACACAAAAGGAAATTGGTTGTTGCAAGAGAAGTCTCCCCATTGACCCAGAGCGTTTGGTCTGATCACTGTACAGTTTTCAACACCTCCAGCATTATTAGGTTCACCAGAAGCCCAGTCTCTGAATGAGGAGTTGCTCTGATCTGACCACTGCCATGAGTCTCTGAACAGACCGATCCAGACATCATTAGATATGTGATTATCATTGATGAACTTCTGAATCTGTTGACTCTCATTCTGGTTCCTCACACTGACCAGATCAGTGTGATTCTGTCTGCAGTAACTCTGAGCGCCTCTCCAGTTCTTCGTCTGATTGACAAAGACGAGTCCTGTGTTTGCTTTAAGAAAAACAAATGGAAACATATTCATGAATCAGCCTCTTCATTAGCCTTATGCCGATTTACGGTTTGGAAGTAAAGAGGACCAGTGGTCATCAGAAACTAGTGATGTTAAACATGACACTGAAGCTTCAAAGCTTCATATCGAGTTTTCAGCGCAATATCTCATGAATCTCCGTGCCGGAGCGCGTATTGCTTTCAGAGAAACACGTGATCAATGAAAAATGAAGCCTCACTTTCTGTCCAGTCTCGCGAATGCTTCACTTTGCGTGTCGGAATGTTTGAACCCAGAACATTACTCTACAGGTTTCTGAAAGTTTAAGTCCATTTACTATTTTTATTTTATTTTTTATAAATAAGCCTATAGCCTGTGTTACATGATCACATATTCTGCCATAAACATCATAGAAACCATAAAGTAATTAGACCATCATTTACTTGCATCAAGCAACTTTGTTGGTATTTTAAAAAAAATAGTATTTATATAATTTTTAGATTCAATTTATTGCTACATTTTAATATGTGATTTATATTATCAGAAAACTGAACATTTAGCGTAGTCAGGCTTTTATTTCTGCTCAATAGATAAAACAGCGGCGCTGTGGACAGGGGTTATGGCTGCTATAAATTTGACCTGCCACAAGATGGCGCTGTTTTCGACACTCTTGATGCTTCCAATCTTTTCCCGGAACAATCAGGGAAATTCTCAGTGCTTCATGAGGCTTCATTTCTCCATCCCTATCAGAAACATGTGTCATTCATAGACTGATTTTGCTGATAACTGTTGCGACAAACTGCTGGCCCAGCCAGACTGCACCAGGTGGAGTTGATCTGCTCATTAGCAGGGTAGACACAGGCTGTGTACGAATACACCCTTAAATAGGGCACTATTTGAGGAAACAGCCATTTGTAGTGGAGTGTGCAAAATCCTGTTTTGTATCTTTGTAAGCTTTTAAAGTGGTGTTTGTATTTGTGTTTAAAAGTTTTTCACCTGACTGACTGAATCAAACTTTCAAAATAAAAAAGAAAGAGAGCAAAAGTGTGGTCAAAAGAGTGAAGTCCAGTTTAATTATTATTGTAGGCTATTGGAAAGTGGCAGACTTCTGCACACTGAGAACCGTGCAAAATATTGAGGAATCACTTGACAATAACATTAAAGGGATACTTCACCTCTGGAAAGACGAATGTGTATTTAAAATGGGTCATTTATGTAGTAGAAATGTGAAATTATTTTTTTATTTGGAGCCTTCTAGACTGAGAAAAGCCAGAAAATGTATTTTTGGCTTATGTGGATGAAAGACAACTCCCAGAATGCACTTGCTTCGCTGCTCTACGAGGCCACTCCCAAGCCACGCCTAGTTAAACAACTAGACTAGGCTAATAGTTGACTCGAAACTTAAAAGAGTCGTCTTTGTGAGTCTTCGTGACGAGTCTGCCCGGGATTTCGAGATCGCCCAAAATGTTCGGGATTTTGTTCGGGACAAAAAAATCCTCCAATGACGCAAATGAAGATTTTTGCCAGACAAAAAAAATACATAAATCTCTCATATCAGGGGGATATGAGGGAGGGAAGCACGGTAATTCGAAAATACTACAGGTTTTCTACTGATACAAAGCTTAATGCTAAATGCTGATGTATCCCTTTAAGTTACATTTACTGAATTTTCATGACAATTTTATTGCAACTTTATATTTCTCCACTATGTGTCCTTACACATTTCTGTGAAATACTGGATTCAGACACACAGAGCTGAATGAGAGACACATCAAACAGATGAAGATGTTACACTGCATATTAATGTTTGTTAACTAGTCCATAGAAATGTGTCAGTAAAAAAAAAAAAAATGTCGGATTGTAGACTTATATTTTAGGCTATTCAAATGATTATTGTTCCAATATTAATAATAATGTTACTGTTTATCTTTTTTTTTTTTTTTTTTTTTTTTTTTTTTTTTTTTAATTGCAATGGACAATGTGTCCGTGTGAGTTCCCTTAAAGTTCATCTAAGAATGAGGTTTTTCTGGGTTAGTGTTGAGATCCTGAATCAGCAGCTCAAGGCGTTCAGATTGTTTATCACATGCTCTGATGATCACAAATTCATGTCTGAAAAATTGTTCTCGGTACAAGAGTTGTGTTCATATACTGTATATCATTCAAGATGTGTAAAGTTATTGTATGTCTATTGTATGTTGACATTATATGCATTCATTAATTCATTACAATTTATTTTGAATTTATAATTTACAGTATAGTTGCTGTAAAAAATAAATCTGCTCTCTAATGGCAGATTCCCAGAGTTATCAACAACAGAAGATCAACATGTTCAATATTGGTATATTTTCTATAAAGAAAGTTGAAAGTGTGACAAATATCCACAGTCTCCTCTATATTTATGAGCACATTAAAAAATAGCAGCATTTAGTATTACATTAATTGTGTACAGTATATTGTGCATCTTTTTTTATAAATGAATGTTTATTGTGATTGTATGGAGCTGCACTTACTGTTAGATGAACTGCAGATGAAAGTCCGGCTGTTACTACATGAAGTATCTTCCCATTGTCCATTTCTCATCATAGCACACTCATCTCTGCCATCAGGTTGATAAGGTCCCCAGTTCAGATAGAGCGCAGGTTCACCTGAAGACCACTGCCATTTATCAACACTCGTCTTCTTCAGCCCAATCCAGACATCCTGAACACCTCCATCATTCAGACTCTTCTTCAGCTCGTTCATGCCGTTCATGTTGTCAACGGTGGCCAGATCTGTGTAATTCTCTCTGCAGAATCTCTGAGCTTCAGTCCAGTTCTTCTTCACGTTTATAAAGTGATACTGACGCTGAACACATTCAGATACGGAGCAGAGAGCTGTGAAAGAGAGCGTTTGATTTAATGCTTTTCATAACAGGGTCAAACCTGATGAAACTATAAACCATAAATAAAACAACAAACACACTCACCAATGAGAAGAAGAATCAAATATAGAGTTTGGTCCATTTCTGAGGAAGAAACACATTGAAAAACTCAGACATCAAACATTCCCTGATTCATTTTGGAGTAAAAAATGACAATTTAAGTTAGTATCTAAACAGCCGCATGAATTCACTGAACATAATCATTCAGACAATATTAACATCTGAAAGTCTAATTGTGTTTGAAGAATGAACATGTTCTTACTTTAGAGGTCGTGTGTTTCTGTCCTGAGTCTGATGTTTCTGTCTGCAGATTTAAACTACGTGATTATTATATCTGCTCTCATCCCTCATTCAGCTCATCACATCATTTGTTTATTTCTCTGAAAACCCGTATTTCATATTTTACTTCCTCCTTATTTGTGTATTTGTCCAACTCTTTCCCCTTATTTGCATCTTGATGCCTGTCAGTCTGTATTAGTCTATGTTAATATGGACCTTGATCAGAAAATTATATACATATGAACATTCATTATTTACATTTGAACATTAATAACTAAACAGTTTCTCTAATGTTATTGCTGGACTGTATAACTCGTGTTACATCCCTGTTCAATTTGACATGTTTGTGTTTCTCTGTTTTTGGTCACTTTTTATCTGTTTGTGTGTGAACTGAACAAGCCACTAATGATGTGATTGATGAGGGTTGAGTTTATTAGTGAAGGTGGGTGGGGGGGTTGAGGGATTGAGGGATAGAAAAGGACTATATTAAAGCTACAATATGTAAGATTTTTGTAATAAAATATCTAAAAATCACTTGCACAGTGTGATATATTTCCTGCAGTTGTGTACTTACAATATCCCAAAAGTTCCCAAAGATTTCCAACGCGTGCCGTTTCCGAGATGCCGAGAGCTTCACGTCCGCGACTTTGACTTGACAGAAACGCCGCTCTTGCATGTACTTTATTAGACAAGTGAGCAAATGTACATAAAACTAATCAATGTCATACAGTGTGTGCAGAATTATTAGGCATGTTGATTTTCTGATAATATTTTTTTTCCAGGCACATTTTACCAATTCCAAACCACATTAATCGTAACAACTACTATTAATTTTGTATTTAATAATTTATAAGTGAAATATAATTGTTCATGACTGGAAAGTGCATTTCTAATGTTAGTAAAGGTTGTTGGACTCTCATTATCTCACTGAAATAATATCATCATCTTCTGCTGCTGCTGTTTCAGAATAAACGTGTCTTTATTTCCTCCGTCTAAATACTTGATTATGATTGGCTGGAATGCAGACACTAAAACGTTAAAAAAAAAAGAAGTAAAATCTGTCTCTTTGTGAAAATTCTTATTTTGTTTAATTTCATACTCCTGCTTTTACGATTTTCTTTTCTTCTTTTTTTCGTGTTTATAAAGCATGAACACATTTGCATGTTAACACATCCTCATCACTCATTTGTTTATGTCAACGTTTAGATGTTCAGACTGGACAATATTTACATCTCTGACGGGAAACAGGAGAAACAGTGCGTTATTGTTCTAGTCATATTTCATTCAGTCGTATTAATTTAGTTTCACTGAAACAACAGGAAAGTTACACTATAACTTTGTCCCAAATCAGAGCTGAATCCTTCAAAGTCCAAGAAGCTCGAAGTGAGTGTTGGCTGCGTCTGAAACTTAGGCAGTGACTTGTTGCCTCGCTGCCCTATCAGGCAATGACTTGCAGGCAGACACGAAGGTACCTCACAAAACTGATTTCAGACACACTTCTGATGCAGCGATTACAGCAAAATCTACAGCAAAAGAGAGCGAGCTTCAGTGAAAACTAAGTGAATATTTAATGACTATAATAGTAATGTCTCGCTAGAAAAACTCATGAGTGGAAAACATTTATCAAAAATGTACATTTACACAAACTGACCACCGGCCGCAACTTTCAGACGCCATCTTTATTATTCTAGCTCAACTGTCACAGAATGGAAAGCACAGCATTATGGGATATCAAAGGCAGCAAAGGATCTCAGACAAGACCATGGCCAGGTGAAATAACTACCTAATGTTAATTTAATCTAGTTGACAACAATACATTTACTTAGATTATTTATCATATTTCATTTCATATTTGAAAGCGGAGGTGGAACGACTCTCTAACATCACCTCATCCAGAGGGACGAACCACGGCCTAGTTGCAGAAGAGGAAATAAATAACGCCAGTTAACATTTGTTTTTTTGGTGTTCAAGGGAGTCACTATACTCAGCATGCACATTTTTCTCCAGAATCATCCTAAATCAAGAGAAAAGGGAAACTTGTGAGAAATGTTAACACAAAAATGCAAACTTATAGGTTAAAAAAACTATTGCTACTTAAGAAATAATTTACCTGAGTACAAGTAGAAGTACTGAAAAATAACATAACTCAAGTGAGAGTAAATAAGTAGTTTGCTGAAAAACTACTCAAGTTACTACGTTACAAAGTAGGGGTGAGCGGGGCACAAACTAACGTGGGGTTAGTTGTAACACATGGTTGAAAACTTTCCACATGCCAGTGTGACCTTTGCTTTTTTTAACTGACCCGGTTTGTCCCACCCTTCATCAGCACACACACTCGTGGATGATATCAGCATTTATTGTCCTGCACACAGAGCAGTGAAAGAGAGACGATAGTAAGTCGTAGTGTTGTTAAAGCTCGACCCACCGCAGTTCTCTTTAGCTCTGCTGCTCTCAATGTAACAGTAAACACTCATTCACATTATATTGTACTTAACAAAACAGTAAACAAAAATAAAACAAATCTGAAATGTAATAAGCTTTCCAGGAAAATTACAGACTTTGTAAACAATTCAATGTTCTCATTTCCTTCTTAAACTTTGTGAGGTATATAACTGATTACACAGCTTACATCATCCACTTTATGTTACTCTTGAATGTATGAAATTAATGGAAATAACATCTGGTAGGGGAGACCGGGGACAGTTGCAACACTTTTTGCATTTCTCTCAGTTACTCAGAGACTATTTGGACTAGACCAACCAAATTTGTATATATTAAACTAGCATCTGTCTGCTATTTACCCATAGCATTTAATGATGATTATATATGACATATCGTTCACAGTATTTATTTGAATGGAAGAAGTCAGATGTTGCAACTGACCCCGACCCAGGGACGGTTGCAACACGTTAAAAATACCTTAAATTTCTCTAATTAATTTTAGCTTTTTGTCTCAATGAGCATATAATTCTGAAAATATAAACTGTTTTAGGCCTACTATAATATTATAGTATTATTTATTTCAATAATATTATTGTAGCCTATAATTTATTTAGTCATATTTATCAAATAACAGTTATTGAGTTTATGTGTAGAACATAGGCCTACATAGATTCCGTCTGCAGGCGTTACAGATGCTATTCAATCTCTCCATATTTCAGTGTCAGACAGGAAGAATTGAACAATTTGTAATGCAGCAAACCTTTATTAAACGTGCAATTTATAACTTGTTGCAACCGTCCCTGACCCTATCAGCCATGACAGAACATCATACGCCTGCTAGACACACTGACTTTGACACATGCTAATCATGTCACTTAGAAGTCAACAAAACAATAATTCAAACTAAGTAAGTTTTGATTAATTCATACAAAATGTCTGGACAGTATGACAAAAAATATATCTCATTAAAAAATTTACTTTCATACCTCCAAAACAAGTTTTGTTCAATAAATGCAGCAGCAGATGTTGAATATGTCTACTGTCTTCTTGGTGGGGGGAGGGTCTAACTGTGCATGTACAGTATGAGTGTCATCACTCTAGCTTGTTTCTGATTGGAGAAAAATTACATGTTGCAACTGTCCCCGGTCTCCCCTACTTTAAGTAAAACCATGAATTAAGTGCTTTATAAAACACAGTTCGTACCAAATGTTTCTTAACAATACAGAAAACACAACTACATGAACAGAATAAATTCTAAAACACTATATGATAAAACATTTACCTGCACACAGAGCAGTGAAAGAGAGACGATAGTAAGTCGTAATGTTGTTTAAGCTCCACCTATTCAAAATACATTTCACCTCGTTAGAAAGAACATGGAAAATGGCGCAGATAGAAAGATCGTTGAGTGCATCCAAATGGACATAAAACAATCAAAATACTCATAAATATAAACAAAAAAACACTCCCTACAAATCAATCAGTGTCTACTGACTGAACGACAAGAGCGCGCAAGTGTTTTTCTAGAATACTCTGTTCTCCTGTTATTTCAGTGCTGTATTTTAGTCAAGGTAAGGCCATCTTCGATTCTCTGCTTACTTTGTATTTTTAACTTCACATAATTCTGTATTTTAGTTAGACGCGCTGCCACATTTAACATAAAGCCGCGAGTGATAATCATTATTGCAGTCTAATTTGCACTTAAGCCTTTGCTCCTATAGCAGTTTCGTCTTGGCCCATTTTCCCGTTATTCAGACTTAATTGCCCGACCGAAATAGCTGTACTCACTCAAGCGGTGAAAGCATTATTTGTATATCTGTGTAATTTGCGCGCTGTCGCGGAAGCGTCAGCGGAAGCGTTCAGCCTCCTCGTGTGAATATACTGGCACCTTCCCTACAGCATTCAAGCAGGCTCGGGTTACTCCACTGCTTAAAAAAAACAACGCTAAACACATCACTTGTAGAAAATTACAGACCTATCTCTCTCCTACCATTCATTGCGAAGACACTTGAAAGAGCTGTTTTCAACCAAGTAACATCCTTTTTGTCTCTAAACAACCAGCTGGATGTCAACCAATCTGGCTTCAAGAAAGGGCATTCAACTGAGACTGCACTACTGTCAGTCACTGAAGCCCTACGGATTGCAAAAGCTGCCTCCAAATCCTCAGTCCTCATTCTCCTGGATCTGTCTGCTGCCTTCGACACTGTGAATCATCAGATCCTTCTGTCCAGCCTCTCATCACTGGGCATCACAGGAACTTCCCTCCACTGGTTTGAGTCTTATCTCACAGGTAGGTCCTTCAAGGTCGCATGGAGAGGCGAGGTACCTAGAGCACATCAGCTGACCACAGGGGTTCCTCAGGGTTCAGTTCTTGGTCCCCTCCTCTTCTACATCTACACCACATCACTGGGACAAATCATACAGGCACACGGCTTCTCCTACCACTGCTATGCTGATGACACACAGCTCTTCCTCTCGTTTCAACCAGATGATCCCACAGTAGCTGCACGGGTCTCAAGCTGTCTGGCGGACATCTCGACATGGATGAAGGAACATCACCTGCAGCTCAACCTGGCAAAAACTGAGCTTCTCGTCCTCCCTGCCAATCCGTCTCTACAGCACGACTTCACCATTCAGCTAGAGTCATCATCAATCACCCCATCAAGGTCGGTGAGAAATCTTGGAGTAACGTTTGATGACCAGCTGACCTTCACAGATCACATTTCAAAGACAGCTCGATCATGCAGGTTTGCACTGCACAACATCAGGAAGATCAGGCCTTTCCTAACTGAGCATGCAACACAACTTCTCGTCCAGGTCCTGGTCATTTCTAGGCTTGACTACTGCAATGCTCTTCTGGCCGGACTTCCAGCATGTGCAACCAAACCCCTACAGATGATCCAGAATGCTGCAGCTCGTCTTGTCTTTAACGAGCCCAAGAGGGCCCACGTCACTCCTCTGTTCATCTCTCTGCACTGGCTACCTCTCGCTGCTCGCATCAAGTTCAAGGCATTGACGCTCGCTTACAGATCTACCACAGGCTCAGCTCCCTCCTACTTTCACTCACTCCTACGAGCCTACATCCTTACCAGACGCCTACGATCGGTCAACGAGCGACGTCTCGTGGTTCCATCACAGAGAGCCACAAAATCACTTTCCAGAACATTCTCATTCACAGTTCCATGCTGGTGGAACGCTCTCCCCACCCTCATCCGGAATGCAGAATCCCTGACAACCTTCAAAAGACATCTGAAAACCCATCTCTTCCATGAGCACTTAACCACATTAAAAAAACAAACAAAAAAAAAAACCCTCCCCTATCCCTCTAATACCTCACTTACCGGGCTTATGCTATTCTGAATAATGCCTGAACTTTGTATCTTGAGCACTTCTTGCGTTGTTTTTGTTTTTGCCTCTTCATGATGACTCGCTTGATCTAGTCCTGGTTTGTAAGTTGCTTTGGATAAAAGCGTCTGCTAAATGACTAAATGTAAATGTAAATGTACTGTGAGCAATCCTTTTATAAAGTGTCAAACATTTTATATGAAATTATATATTTTGTATCTTTTAGTGTGGAGCGACCACAGAAAGGACTCTCCCACAGCCGTTCTCTTTAGCTCTGACACAGCGGCCCATAGACATAATAAATACATAGACGCCCTATAGGCCTTTTTCACGGAGGTCAGAACGCACATCCGGTTCAGCGTTTGTTGTGTAAAGCGACTTCCGGTCGAAAAAACAATGGCTGAAGCAACAACGAGGTGTAACTGTAGCGTCGCTTATTGCACAAATAATGAGCAGTGACAACCATATTTGAGTTTTCATGCTTTTCCAAGCGATGACTGTCTGACAAAGAAGTGGATGCTAGCATGCTATTCAACGCATAGAAGGCCCAATGTTTAAGATCCCTAGAGCTATAGCACATTTGTTTGTAGCCGGCACTTTTTCGACGCTAATTACACTGCCGCTACTGGTCATAAGCAAATTCCTGTCCCGATTTATGTGGAACAACTGGGGAGAAACTTCACAAGAGTCGGTTTACAACAGAGTTAGAGTTCAAACCATACTTGACACTTTTCCTATCCCTTCCTCTGATACGGTGACGCATTGCTGCCACATACATACTATTTTTCCACTCAATTATCTCGTAATAACGAGATGTTATGTCGTTAAAACTACATTTTCTTGGCCTTGTAAGTACATGTACACAATATGCCTTTATCCACATAAAATGTATATAGCCTATCACACCTTTATCACACTTCTACGTTCAAAAAGCATAAGCAAATAGTAGCAGCCCCCAATCAGAGGCAAACCTACACTAAATGGGGGCCCCAGGCAAAATTAATCAGTGAGGCCTATATGAGGCCAATATATTTTATAGTAGTTATTTTTTACAACATTGTGTTCTTATTTTGTTTAATTAACAAAATGTCAATCTTCGTCTTTATAACATAAGATACAATACAATACAAAAATCTTCAAGATACAGCCTACAATCTTCACATGTATAACGGATTGTCACCTTATAAACAGTCCTTTGTGTGGTGGAATAAGCAATGCTATATAGAAATATATGGTTGGCATCTTAATTATTCTATTATTTTATTAGTTCATTAATTATGCTAACTCAACTAATTAAATGTAAAGAGCTGGATACTAATTACTAATTAAATGATGTCAACTATTAAATGTAGGCTATTGATTAGAGTTGGCATAGACTAATCCTGGGTGAATCCTGGAAAGCTGTAATTACAGGATTATATATATATATATAATCTCATACATATATATACAGTACATATTCTAAGCTAGCCGTAATTTAAACCCCCATTTGGCTGCTACATTCCCAGTGTTAGCAAACGCTTGCTAGTCTGTTATTTGCAAGCCTCCAAGCACACACAGACGTCACACTTTAAATCCTACCTGTTGCCTTTCACCATCCATTTATTTAGCTGCTGTCGCATCCCTTAACATGCCATCTCCTTTTCCCTCTTTCTTTTTCTATTTTTAGCCTCCGACAGCTTTTTTGCTTTATCCATCTTTTTCGACGACAACTCACTACTCGTACCTGCTCGCTCAGCGCTCAAGGCGCCCCCGCCCTCTCGCGATATTCCCTCCACACACTGTCAAAATTTAATGAGGGAATCTTATGAGGGCCCCGGCACCTACTCTAGCCTGTTAGTCCTCTAAAATGTTATATAACATTGAGGAAATGTAGAAATTATTTAGAAACGCACAACAGCAGCTACATATAGAAAATACCAAAAAAAAAAGAATAATAATTTATTTATTTTTTTTATAATTTTTTTCATCGCTTTGGCGCCCCATGGTGATGCGCCCCATGCGCCGCATATAGCGCATACCCACTTTTTGCACGACTTCATGTTTTACTCCACTGCATTTTCGCTCAAATTGACCTTTGTACTTGCACATTGCTTTCTGTATGTTTGCGAGTCGAGTTTTCCTTTGCAAAGCAGACAGAGTTTGTTTGCAAAATGCTGGATTTTTTTTTTTTTATTATGGCACAATATTAACTCCATAGGGACAGAGAATAATCTCTCTCTGCGCTGTCCGAACTGAGTTGCTGACCAGTTTCGTTACGATTCATAACAGAATTTCGCGCCGTGAGCGGAAGACTGGATCGGAATTTCGAGGGAGAGCGGAGGACTCGTTCGCGGCTTCTGGTGGAAATTCACCCACGGCCTAATGGAGGACTGATTCATCAGCTTCGGCGATTTGAGATTGTTACAGTCTGATTTTTGTTTCAGTTTGAAGAAACAAAACAATTATTCGGGACCTTGGACTGCTTTCACGTCTTACACATGCAGATGAGTGAGTACAGTTGGACTGAACTAGCTCTGTTAAATATCAAATCGTTTGGAGGAAAAGTGCACCAACGGTTCATGGCAATTTCAAATGTACTGGTTTAGAGACTAAGTTTGGGGGTTCTCACTTTTATTGATGTATTGAGGGTTTAATATCGGTTTTGACACATGTGAACGAGATTTGTAAGTAAGTAAGTAAAATTTATTTGTATAGCACCTTTCACAGATAAAAATCACAAAGTGCTTCACAACAAAAGGAGGAATACACAACATTTATAAATACATTACAATACATAATCAAACATGAATAACAAAAGCAAAAAATAAAACAGAAATAAATAGAAATACACATAAGACCGGCCTAACCACCCTACAGTCTAGCCAAAAGCCTCTTTAAATATGTCACGGTGTGACAAATGGTATATGGAACTTATTCCCGTTGAAGCAGTGTTCCCGCTGGGACACTTTGAGTGTAACACTGTCCCCAGGCCTGTGTGTGCGTCTGTTGCCATGACAACCCCAAATGACAGATTGAAAACAGGTGTGGGGAATTTACTCTGGGAGTTTGGGTGAGGCCCTGTCAGCAATTGAGAGAGTATAAAAAGCAAGAGAAAGAGACTGTTGGTGTGGTTCTCTCCCGTGAGAAGTTGTTTTATCGGGTGGTTGCAGTTATTGGAGTGCTGGCGAATGAAGAGGAGAGTGTTGACTTGATGAGGGACTCGAGGACAACAGAGGGAAAGTGAAATATCCTGTTTGCATTGGAGAGGAGCTAAGTAATCGAGAACTGAGTCTCGTAATTGCATGTATTCGACACTGAATTGGATGTGGTTTGGAGTGTGTGGATCACGATCATAAATGTCACTGAGTGGATTGTACTGATTCATTACTGACCTCCTATCTCTTTCTCCATTATAAATGGTGATGTGTACTCTGCCTGTGTCTGTGAAGAAAAACATCCCGAAACATCCTTTGCAGCATTGATGAACGCGGTCCCCTCGGACAGAGACCCAAGGGTGAGTGCGGGCTTTAAATTGCACTTCGTGAAGTGAGATTGCAGTGCCTAAGATTGACGTTTCCCCCACATTATATGCTAGAAGTGGAATTGCTGTGTGTGGGGGGGTTCTTTAACCTGAACCTTTAAGTTCAGGTTAAAGAAAACACAACTATGGTATGTACACTCGTATGTACATCCTCCACACACACATTTACTATCTCAAGACCTAATGAGAAAACAAGGTCCAGGGTGTGCCCCTTTAAATGTGTAGGTCCTGAGACATGTTGCATAAAATTAAAAGAGTTAGTAATGGATAGGAGATCTGTAGCTGCAATACATGAGATATCATCAATATGAAGATTAAAATCTCCCATAATTAAAACTTTCTCCAGCTTGATTATAGAGGATAAAAAAATCAGTAAAATCAGTAAGAAAGATGCCTGCAGGACCAGGAGGGCGGTAAATTAACACACACTAAAACATGTTAACAAAACCGACCTTAATCATCTGTGACTCAAAAGAGGAGAAGGTTTCAGAGTGAATTAATCTGCATAAGAATCCATCACGATACACAACAGCAAGGCCGCCGCCTCGGCGTGCCGTTCGAGGTGTCCCAATCACAGAGCAACCTGCAGGGCAGAGCTCATTTAAATGTACAGCTTCCTTATCCTTTTGCCACGTTTCTGTAAGAAACATAAAATCCATCTTTTCTTTGGTGAAAAGATCGTTGATGGCATGTGCCTTATTAGTGATGGAACGAGCATTTAGCAGCGCTAAACGGAGCGATGATGGCAGGCCGGCCTCCTTAATGGCAAGTTGTAGTGGCCGCAAACACCTGGTACAATCACGTGATTTCCAGCGGTGCCGTGCGGTCAATCGCTGGTCAGGCAGGTCGGCCACAAACTGCAATTTCCTGACTGCGTCTCCACCACCGCCCCATGATGACCGAAGAGTTATCTTGTAAATATCTTGTAAGGAGTGAACTGATTATCAAAGACACGGTTTAGGGAACAAATTGGTTTAAGAGCCATTTGATTACATATAAGGACAATTTGAGTTGTTTTGATTCGAACGAGTCAATTTAAGAGTCATCTTATTACAACTGAGTAAATCTGAGTCATATATGTTCAAATAAGTATTAATTGATATTAGTAATTAACTTGTATTTATGGTAACTGATTTTTTGGGGGTCTGACTATTTTAAGTCACTGAAGTATTGAGTTTTGGGTCTCTTAAAGTGTTGCACTATTTAAATGTGGTAACATTGTATTGTATTGTAGGTTTCCCTGAACCATTCAAGATTCCATCACTGTGTAAGTGAATTATTCTGTAGTTTCACATTCCTGCCATTTGTTTCATTTTTATTTTATTTAGTTTGATTATTTGTTTATTTTATTTATTTATGTTTTTGTTTG
Organism: Abramis brama; assembly: GCF_963993115.1. Taxonomy (NCBI): domain Eukaryota; kingdom Metazoa; phylum Chordata; class Actinopteri; order Cypriniformes; family Leuciscidae; genus Abramis; species Abramis brama. The sequence continues at coordinate 8,351,884 of NC_139965.1, forward strand.
TTTGTTTTTTGGGGGGTGGGGGGGTTATATTAGATAAACCTCAGGGTTTATTATAACTTTCTTATGGTCAACCTGTTTTTTTTTTATTATTATTATTCTCAAACACGTGAGAATATATGTTTATTAATTGGAGGCACCGCGCTATTTAACTAATTATTCTTGTAGAATTCTTGTAGCTAACTATCCATTCTTCAGGGGAAGGACCAGACATTACCCTTTACTACTGCTGGGATACCAGGGCTCCTTTAATAGTATTATACGAGTGTACTCGGCTGGTGAGGGTTACACAACCCTACCCTGCTTATTTCAAATATGAAATGAAATAGTTAAATAACATGAGAAATCTATAATACTTCTTTTAACTATCTATGGTCCTGTCTCAGCCTGAGATATGCCGGGCGGCTTCTAAAAAAAATAGAATCATTTCTGGCTCCATTTTTGTATTTAAATATCTGTCAGAAACGCATCTGTCACAGTTGCTAGGCGACAGGAGCAGTGGGCGGGAACAGCTGGTGATGTAAACAGGAAATCCTCCATATTTTAGAGCGCCTCTTTTAACAATATTCACTTCTACCTTAGTGGACTTCGAAGGATTCAGCTCTGAATTGGGACTCAATTATAGTGTAACTTTCCTGTTGTTGCAGTAAAACTAACAGATGAATCTCACGGTTTCATGTCAGAGATGTAAATATTGTCCATCCTGAACATCTGAATGTGGATATAAACAAATGAGTGATGAGGATGTGTTAACATGCAAATGTGTTCATGTTTTATTAACGAACAAAGAAACAGTAAACAGGAGTATGACATTTTAACAAAGAGACAATTTAAAAAAAAAAATAACAATGTTTTAATGTCCACATTCCAGCCACCCTTACGAAAAAATGAAGGAAATTATTGATTAAAATATTTATATAAAACAGATATGTTTCTGATTCTGCATATCTGAATTTGTGTGTAGGCTAGTCCACTGGTAGAGTACATAGGAATTTACTTTAATTCTACTTTACTCTTTCCCCACCATTGACTGAATATTCCAGCCATCCACTGTTATACAGTAGGGGGCGCTATGACACATCTTCTAGTACAGAATCTCTGGATCAAAACACAGGAGAAGAAGAAGCTGAAACAAGCGATAGAAGATTGCTCACTCAAATGTAAAATAACGTGATCATCAAAAATTAAACAGCATGTAAATCAAAACTGCTTAATGTTACCAAATGAAATGTCGAACCCATGAAGAAAAACTGTGAAGCTTTGGGGATGTTCGACTCAATCTACTCCATCTGTTTTGATCATCGTTCTGAATCTGATCAAGGTGTAGTCTTTGACAAAAATGTGATTTTTCTCAACTTTTTTGTTTAAAATGTTGCCTTTCTTTATGAAACTTACCGGCATTCAAGTGTGAAAAAAGGATGCATGAATACAATGTTTTAAGTACAGTTGAAGGTATTTTTCAAGTATAAAAAATAATATCTACATTTGAAAATAGTAGTATACTGCAAGTGCAAAAATAATATATAAATAGTAAACTATAAGTATAATGTAAAGTTCACTCAAAGAAAACTTACAAGTATACTTTCAGTATAAACTACTAAACGAGTAGTTTACTGAGAGTACACTTCAGTGTGTACTTTCATAAACTAAAAAAAATTACTACTTGTATTAAAACAGTAAACTACTAGTATACTTATAAGTTCACTTGTAGTACAGATGCATTTCAAATGAGAAACCTAGTTGTGTACTTAAAGTTTACTACTGTTACACTTATAGTACACTTGGAGTGAGGGTCGAGGATCAAGGAATGATGATCGAGGATTCGAGGAGCGAGGAGTCTAGGAGCGAGGAGCGAGGATTGTGGAGCGAGGAGCAAGCTGTGAGGATTGAGGAGCAAGGAGCGAGGAGTGAGGAGTGAGGAGTCGAGGAGTGAGGATCGAGGAGAGAGGAACGTGGAGTGAAGAGTGAGGATCGAGGAGTAAGGATTGTGGATTGAGGAGTGACGATCGAGGAGTAAGGATCAAGGATCGAGGATGAGGAGTGAGGAGTGAGGATTGAGGAGTGAGGAGCGAGGATTGTGGATTGAGGAGTGAGGATCGAGGAGTGTGGATTGAGGAGTGAGGAGTGAGGATCGAGGAGTTAAGGAACGAGGAGTCGAGGAGTGAGGATTGAGGATACACAGGTGTCTCCTATGCAAAGTGTTTTATTGACTAAACGTGACGCACATATAAATTCTCCTCCCCCTTCACATCTGTCACAATCATTTTAATTTATACTTTACCTTTGCTGTTTCAATAAACCACACACATTTCAAAAGGGTATCTTGCTTTATTATTGTTAGAAATTAAGAGTCCAACAAAAGTGCCTTGTCTTTCTGGTCTTTAATTAGCAGATGAATGAATAATAACCTAGTGCTGGGGGAGGAATGTCTCAGCCTCCCAGAACCCTGGGTATGTAATGCATATAGCAAGAATAATAGGGCAGTATTACAACTTCTACCAATAAAACCATACATTACATAATACATATCATATATACATTGTATAACAAATCTATAAATTGACAGTTTTTGGCTAGATCTCCTCCTTTCTGAATCCAGAAAGGCCTTCAATGTAGAACATCGGGAGACTTCACCATCTGAACACAGAGGTCCACATTAATAAACAGATGTGGCCATTACGTTCATACAAAGGAATCCTATACTGCGTGCATAAGTAAGCCTTGGACTATGCAGAGATTTAAGATAGTAACAATTATTAATTATGAATTTCTTAAATAACCAAACTTCAATAATGTATGGGCAGATCCTTTCAGTGCTGCTGATGATGCAGTGAAGTGATGCTCGAGTGATCAAATATTCCAATATACATATAAGCTTTCCATCGATTCTTTCGTCCTCATTTCCTTTCCTTGCAGCGTTCGCTTGTATCCTACAGGAGTGGAGCTGAGACGCGAGGAAAGAAAACAAGGATGCACAAATAAGAAATGAGAAGCACCCATACTCTCTCAATAGTCAAACTCACTCCTTCATCTCACACACGTTTCTTTCTCTTTGACTGGAGTCTCAAACAGGGTTTTTTAAAGGCTCTCAGTAACCAGTATCACCAGTCTTCACTAATGAACTCAACCCTCATCAATCACATCATTAGTGGATCTTTGTTCAGTTCACACACAAACAGATAAAAAAGTGACCAAAAACAGAGAAACACAAACACACAATAAATTGAACAGGGATGTAACACGATTTATACAGTTCAGCAATAACATTAAAGCAGCTGCTTAGTTGTGAATGTTAAAAAATAAATTATGAATGGAAATATGATTATATTTTCTGATCAAGGTCCATGTTTATATTGACTGATATTGACTGACAATATGCAAATAAAGGAAAAGAGGTGGAAAAATTTACAACTAAGGAAGAATTAGAATATGAAAATTAGTTTCAGAGAAATAAACAAATGATGTGATGAGCTGAATGAGGGATGAGAGCAGATATAATAATCACGTAGTTTAAATCTGCAGACAGAAACATCAGACTCAGGACAGAAACACACGACCTCTAAAGTAAGAACATGTTCATTCTTCAAACACAATTACACTTTCAGATGTTAATATTGTCTCAATGATTGTGAATCGTGTTATGCTGATAAAATGTTTTTATTACATGATCATGTTAAAACTTGAGTTTTTTTTTTTTTTTTTTTCAATGTGTTTCTTCCTCAGAAATGGCCCAAACTCTATATTTGATTCTTCTTCTCATTGGTGAGTGTGTTTGTTGTTTTATTTATGGTTTATAGTTTCATCAGGTTTGACCCTGTTATGAAAAGCATTAAATCAAACGCTCTCTTTCACAGCTCTCTGCTCCGTATCTGAATGTGTTCAGCGTCAGTATCACTTTATAAACGTGTTGAAGAACTGGACTGAAGCTCAGAGATTCTGCAGAGAGAATTACACAGATCTGGCCACCGTTGACAACATGAACGACATGAACGAGCTGAAGAAGAGTGTGAATGATGAAGGTGTCTGGATTGGGCTGAATAAGGCGAGTGTTGATAAATGGCAGTGGTCTTCAGGTGAACCTGCGCTCTATCTGAACTGGAGACCTGGACCACCTGGCAGAGATGAGTGTGCTTTCATGAGAAATGGAGAATGGTATGATTATCCATGTAGTAACAGCCTGACTTTCATCTGCAATTCATCTAACAGTAAGTGCAGCTCCATCTCAATAAACATTTATTAATAAAAAGATGCACCATATAATGTGGTCATAAATGTAGAAGAGACTGTGGATATTTGTCACACTTTCAACTTTTTTTATAGAAAATAAACTGATATTGAACACATTTTGATATTTGTTGTTCATAACTGTGGGGATCTGCCATTATGAGCCTAGATAATTATATTTTCATATTTTTTACTTTATACTGTAAATTTTAAATTGAAAAATATCAAACCATTGTTTTGACAAACATACTGTAAATTGTAATGAATTAATGAATGCATAAAATTTCAACATATAATAGACGTACAGCAACTTGCCCCATCTTGATATTTATGAACAAACTCTTGTCCTGAGAACACAATTCAGTTCTTGTCTTTTCAGTGGAATTTTATTGTGTTCACTTGTTACACGTATTACAATAAATAAAATGTAATAAAAAAAAATCTTAACACAAAACCTGTAGAAATCGTCATTGTTAGATGAACTTTAACTGACCTCACAAAGACAAATTGTCCATTACAATGTGAAAAACCGATCAGACTAGAAACAAGACAAACGCTAATAGTGTTATTATTGCAACAATATTAATTTGCATGCATTATACAATTCAACTACAATTCAACCTTTTAAATTTATTTTTTTGCTGATATATTTCTAAGGACTAGTTAACAAACATTAATATGCAGTTTAACATCTTCATCTGTTTGATGTGTCTCTCATTCAGCTCTGTGTGTCTGAATACAGTATTCCAGAGAAATGTGTAACAAAAAAAGATAGAGAAATATAGTTGCAATAAAATTATCACAGAAATTCACAATGGATACTTGATGTTATATCAGCAAAATCATCATGAATATAATTTGAATATTTAATATATCATCAGCTGTAGAAACAGTCTTTGAATTAAATGTGTTTCTGATGCTTCGCTGCTCTTATTCACATTAAAAACCATAAACCAGCATAAGAATGATGAACAAACTGATTTATAAATCTATTTCCATTTGTTTTTCTTAAAGTGAACACAGGACTCGTCTTTGTCAATCAGACGAAGAACTGGAGAGACGCTCAGAGTTTCTGCAGACAGAATAACACTGATCTGGTCAGTGTGAGGAACCAGAATGAGAGTCAACAGATTCAGAAGTTCATCAATGATAGTCACATATCTAATGATGTCTGGATCGGTCTGTTCAGAGACTCATGGCAGTGGTCAGATCAGAGTAACTCCTCATTCAGAGACTGGAAGTCTAGTGAACCTAATAATGTTGGAGGAAATGAAAACTGTGCAGTTCTCAATCCGAACGCTCTGGGTCAATGGCATGACGTCCCTTGCAACCGAAACTATCCTTTTGCATGTCATGAAGGTGAGCAGATCCTCACAAACACACACAATCCATCCATCACCTCCAGATATCTTAAAGTTCACGCTACATGTCTGACATGACAGATTCCTCCACAGTGTTTGTTCTGCATGTTGTTTTTGATCAGTCTCTCTCTAGTTTTTGCTTGTGGTTTGTTTTGTGTCCAGATAAACTGATTCTGATCAAAGAGAATCTGACGTGGCCTGAAGCTCTGAGATACTGCAGACAGAATTATACGGATCTGGTCTCGGTTCAGTCAGTCGAGATTCAGCGTCGTGTGATGAATGTGGTTAAATGTGCGTCTACTGAGGCGGTGTGGTTGGGTTTACACAACTACTGCCAAATGAACATGTGGCTCTGGTTGAGCGGAGAGGTCGTGTGCTATCAGAACTGGGCTCCAGGGAACGGAACGACACCGGAAAACTGCAGCCTTACGAAGAGAAAAGGAGCAGTTCAGTCTGGAGGAGATCAGCGCTGGATCAGCCTTCCTGAGACTCACAAACTCAACTTCATCTGCAGCAGATCTGAGGAGTGAGAAGACGACAATGTTTGTGTGTTTACTTACATTCACTGTTTTCATCCATTTTCTTATTCACTTTCATGTTTATTTTGTTCTTTAGTCATTTCTGAGTGAATCTTCTAATTATATTTTAATAGTCTGTAATATTTCTCTGAGTTAATTATCATAACATAATGTGATCTTATTAAAGTTTTCTGACATCATTGAATATTCTTTAGATGTCTAAAATACTAACACAATATACGTGTGTTTTAAGAATCTCTTTTCATATCTGGTGTGTTTATGTGTCTTTATGTTTTTCACTAATCATATCTGTATCAATAACTGTTGAATATGATTCTGTGAGCAGCAGCTCTTAAGTATAATCTTTATTTGTGTCTCAGGAGAATTAAATCTGGTTTATTCTTAGAAAGGCAGAAGTGAAGTGATGTCACAATAAACTGTCAATTAAATGTAATAAATATGTTAAATGTATATTTGATTGTTGGTGTGTTTGGTTGATATTTAGGATATGATGTCACTTACAAAACATGCATATTTCAGTTTCCTGGAATAAATTAGTGGTGTGAATCTTTGGGTCGACAGCGAATCGATTTGATTCATGATTCATAGATTTTTGATTCAAGGGCAATTTTCGCAAATTCAGAATGATTAGATTCGAGACTATTTTCAAACAAGGTGTTTGCACTCTTACATGCTCCATAATATCATATAAGAAACCCATTATCCAATTATACATACTTCCTTCAACACCCACGTTTTTCTAATTAATCAAAAGCCCCTTTTTCCAAAGCATGTCATATGCATTGCTGGAAGATGCCAGTAACCAGTGAGGTTTTTGTTTTTGTTTTTATTTATTTATTGACTTATTTGTTAGTTTGTTTTAAACCAATATGGTGGCCATGATTGTTCTTACTCTAAAGTGCCCTTCGGAGGCAGATGTATCCTGTTTGGGACAGTTTTCAAATGTTGTTCACCTTCAACACTCCAAATACACAGCGGTGACGATAGACGTGAGAACCAATCAAGACGCTGCGCTGCAGGCTGTGGCAGGACGACATAATTAATCCAAAATCGAACCACTGAGGTTTGTGTGCAGCTTCTTTATCGTAATGGCGCTCGCTTATGCAAATGAGCCAATGGTTTCATGAGGGGAGATGGATTCAAATGAGGGAGGACATGATTCGAAAAAGAAAAAAAAAAACTTAAATTGCGACCTGCTCTTCAAATAAAGCAATCAAATTAACTCAGAATACTTTGAATAGTGCACATGAATCATGTGGACTACTTTTTACACTATGTTTATGAGTTGACATTTACATTTCACACTTAAATCAAAGATTGTTTAGAGAGATATAAGTGAGAGAAATAAATTTGATTTCTTATAAAGTCTTCTTTGGGAGGATCAACGGGAACTGGTGACTCCAGGACGGTACCGAAGACCAGGGCGGAGCAGATTGTGAAGGCGGAGACGACATGGCAGAGACGACCCTTTGTTTCCTTTCCGTAGGAGCCCGTTATGATCACTATGGCCGAGGACGTATAGCCCCCTGAACGGGCGGTCTCAGCGGGAAACTCCAGGCTGGGACGAAGGGTTATCTCTGGAGCGGGCAGAGAGATGGCTGCTGGAGGTGTTGATAGTCCTGGGGAGTCGGAGATCATGTTTTCGTTGTCCTCAACGACTCCCACAGGGAGGATCCGCACACCCACAAGACACAGTCGGCGTACTCGATGAAAGGAAGGTGATCCTTTCCCAACAGCAGCATCTGGCCGAGTATATCGTCAATCCTGCTCCAGAAATGCTGTTTTAGAGTTTCATCTTCCCAGCGCGCCTCGTGATAAAGTTCGAGATAATCATCCACCTAATCCTCCAGTGACCGGCCATTCTGTGAAACGCAGTCTTCCTTGTTCATTTTGTAGGTCAGTTATTCTGTCCCAAATTAGATCCAGTGAAGATGATGATAACCGAAAGTAGTGATGTTACGTCTGGCACAGACGCTCTGAAGCTTGCTTCAAACTCGAACGGTCCTTGCAATGAACCACTGCTTCGGAGCTTGTATCATTACGTCACTAGTCACGTGAAAATGACTTCTGAAGCAAACACACTGGTTCACTCCTGTAGTGAACCACCTGACTGCTTTGACAGCCCAATCCAGTGTTGACAGGTTTGAAACCTGGCGGCTGTATTTCTTATAAAAGTGAAGGTAAAAAAAAACTATAGAAACCATTACAGAAATTCTGTTGGATTTAATGGTTTTCATGGGAATTTTATTGGTTGTAATGGAAATTATAGTGGTCTCGTGGGTCTCTACTGATATGTGTTGGGTTGTATTGGTGGAGGCATTAAATCCTAATGGAATATGTCCCAAACACACTACAAAAAAGAATTCTGTAGTGGTTTAAATGGTAAAAGCCAATGGTTCCTATTTTAATATAAACCATTAGAATTTCTGTGATGGTTTCCAACTTTTTTTAAGCTGGTCTGATCTTCTGTCCTTGTCTAAAGAAATAATTACACACACACATCATACTCAATGTTTTATTATCAAGGTGAACACATGAAATTAATCAGTATCTGTAAAATTCACCTACATAAATGAGTTTCACAGCACTAACACTGTTTCAGCTTTGATCGCCTCGGTAAACACGTCATAAACGGGGCGTTAACATATAAGCCTACTTGCATTTTATGGTTGTCAGCTTTGTTGCATTACATTTACTTCACCAGGAGATGGTGCTGCAATTTCTATCTGAATAAAGCTTCGAGTAATGAACCATTTTCGACACAATTGTATCAGAAAGCAATAATGCTTCGAAACGCTTCATTTGGCCATCACTAATCGAAAGGTAGCAAGTTTGATTAAAAGGTAACTCAAAATAACAACTGCCATGCGAGACAGCGTGCAACGCACAAACAGTGTGCACTTAACACAAACAATAACCAACCCTGAACATCTTCTTCTTCTTCTTCTTTAGTTTTTAATGGCGGCTGGCAAACCAACTTAACGGTGCATTACCGCCACCGACTGGACTGGTGTGTGAATCAGGAGATATTGGAACTCAACTTAAAAAAAAAAAAAAAAATTAAATCCTTTTTTCTAAATCTGTGTCTCTCAGAAACTTAATAACATATTGATAAATGTTACTGGATGTTTTCCCTAATAAACCTTGCATTGTAAAATTATTCTGATTGACCATTCTAAGAGACTGAAAAAGCTGGTTTCTTTCTTGGCTGTACTTTGTGCAATGAAATAAAATTTGCTCTACAGTTTCTAAATGATTACAATGTTGGCATTTCCCTGTTGGATGTTTCCCTATTATCTTCAATGAAGAATTGAGCCCGGTGTGTCCTATTCTTAACCGTGTAATTATACTTTCCTCTCTTCTACTCCTACACTCTGTCCTTCCTATATCTACTTCTGGTTGTATATTATATAAATGTCTCCCATTTTCATGACCCACCCAATACTCCTGCCATGTTGATCTTGCATATGCTTTAATAAACATTTTAGCTTCAGATTTACTATATGGTACTTGTAATATTCTATTGTGTTTCAGTGTTTGTTTTGCAAGTTTATCAACCTCCTCATTCCTTTTCACTCCTACATGTGCAGGTACCCAAAGAAACCTGATTTTTAAATCCTTTGCATTTAACTTATATAAAACCATACAAATCTTATGAATTATATCATTTCTTACAGATTTCCCAGATTTCATGCTTTCTACCAACCCTGAACATAGAACAGAGATGAACTTAAATACACTGATGAACAATCAAGACAAGCTGATAACGATGATCGCTGGCAGGTGCGGGTAATGGTGGAGTGAGTGCAGGTGTGAGCCGAAGAGGATGATGGGACATGTAGTGCAGACGGTGACTAACAGATGACAGTGACAGTGACATGTTGTTTTTTGTTTCTGTTATTGTTTCTGTTTGTTTTCCAATTGTAATGTGATATGCAACTGCAATTGCTCATTGTTATGTTTCTTTATTATCCCCAAGGGGCAATTTATTCCACAGCAGCCATTGGCACAGCCAACACATAAATACAGTAAAAGATACAACAAAATGAAAAAATAAAGAACACAGTTAACCCATAGATGTCATCCTGGAAAAGTTACAAATTACAATGTTTAGAGCTGGTTCAAGTATTTAACAGCTAATGGTACAAATGATCCTGTGTATCGATTTGACTTTGCCTTTCTAGAGAAGGCAAACCTTCTCCCTGACGGCAAGAGCCGAAACTCTGCGTGTAGAGGGTGATAAGGGTCTGCCAAAATGGCATTTGCCCTCTGGACACACCTAATCTGGTAGACCTGGCTCAGATCATTAAGATTGACACCAGTGATCTTCCGACACTGTTTAACAAAGCTTCCCAGCCTATTCTTTCTAATCAAATTAAGATTGCCGAACCAGCAAATTATTGAAAATGTGAGAATTGACTCAACAAATGATGAATAAAACATTTTCATAAGTGAACTTTCAACATTAAAACTCCTCAGTTTCCTTAAATAAAACAGTTTTTGATTAACCTTTTTGCAGATCCTATCTGTGTTGGCCTCAAAGGTCAGTTTATCATCCAGTATAATTCCCAGGTACTTATACTGACTGACAGTCTCCACTGCTGAGCCATTTATAACGGTACATGGCAAGGCAGGTGGTTTCCTACGGAAGTCAAACCGCATGTCTTTGGTTTTTGCGACATTTAACTGTAGGAATGACTCCTCGCACCATTCTATAAAACTGTCCAAGACTGGACCATGGCCCACCTCATGGTCCTGCAGAAAACTAAGTATCACTGAATCATCAGAATATTTGATTATGAATGATGATTCAGAAGTACTGCGACAGCGATTTGTATACAATACAAATAACAATGGCGATAAGACACACCCCTGGGGTGATCCAGTAGAGCACACCAGGGCCTTAGACAAGGTGCCATTTACACGTACTCTCTGTGGCCTCCTAGTCAGCCAGCCAACCAACCAACATATAGTACCAACATCTATTGCAGGAATTTCAGAGAGCCTCTGAGCAAGAATATGGGGCTGCATGCAATTAAAAGCTGATGAGAAATCAATAAAAGTAGCCAGTACATGTGTCTTTGTGCCCTCTAAGTGCCCCGTAACACGGTCCAGCAGTGTTGCTGTAGCATCCTCCACCCCTTTGCCTGCCTGATATGCAAATTGGAGTGGGTCAATAATATTCTGTGACATAGCAAGCAAGCTCTTCTTCACAATCTTTTCTAGCTCTTTCATGACTAATGACGTAAGAGCCACAGGGCGGTAATCGTTCAGTCCCTTAGGTGATGGAATCTTAGCCACAGGAACAATAATTGATTCTTTCCATAATGCAGGAACATCCATCTGAGCTAAGGAAAGCTTGAAAATACAAGAAAAGATATCACATAAAAATAAACCACAATTTTTGAGCAGGCGGCCACAAACGCCGTCAGGCCCGGGACTTTTTCTCTGGTCAGTCCCCTCCAAAATTCTACAGACATCCATTTCACTAATCTGAATTTTACTGCCCTCAGGAGCCTCCCTAAATTTAGACAAATCCTCAGAGAAATCATGACAGTCAAATCTCACATAGAATTGGTTCAACTCCTACTTTATCTTTAAACCTTTTTTTGGCCAGCTTTATCTCTTTCTTAACCAGTTTATGGGCCTCACATTGCTGGTGAATATTACCCTGACGGAAAGCTAACTTCTTCTGATTAAGGACACTTTTAAGGGATTTACTAACCCAAGGTTTGTTATTTGGATATATTCTAATTGTCTTCTTGGGAATAATAATATCTTGCATGTGTAGTACATAACTTGGTACAGTATCAAGCAATTCATCCAAGTCATTACAAGCATATTTAAAAACATCCCAATTAGTGTTATAAAAACAACCATTTAGTTATTTAATGGCACTCTCTGTCCAAAGAGCAACCTCTTTGTGTTCAATCTTCCCTCTCTTTAGGGCTGGCTGATAGACAGGGGCTAGAAGAACACAATTACGGTCAGAGGATCCTAACGAAGCCATTGCATATGATTTATACGCCCCTTTTATAGTGCCATAACACAAGTCTAGCACTTTGCCATGTCTAGTTGGACAATTTACATATTGGTAGAAATGACTGAGGGGCTTTTTAAGACAGCAAGAGTTAAAATCCCCCAAAATAAAATGTGGAGCATCAGGAGAAATACTCTGCAAACGATGCACAAGTTTGACAATGGTGGATGTGGCGTCTGCCAAACTGGCTTTAGGATGGATGTACACCACCGTCAAAAATACTTGCGGAATTTCACGTGGCAAGTAGAATGGACGCAGTGAAATAGATAAGAGTTCAATATTGGAAGTGCAGATCGATTCTCTCACTATGACTGTCTTACACCAGCGTTGATTGACATACAGGGCCACGCCCCCTCCCTGTATCTTTCCGGTCAGCTGCTCATCACGATCGAGCCGGATAGGTTGACCAAAGCCATCGATTTCATAGTCGTGGCTCGGATACTGATCTTTCAACCAGGTTTCAGTCAAAGCAATCACACACGCGTTTTTATATTCAGGAATACTCTTAACATGTGCCTGCAGCTCGTTGATCTTATTCCTCAGTGACAGCACGTTTCCTAAAATAATAGAAGGCAGTGGCAGGCGACGAAGCCCTCGCCTGTGTAGTCTGTCGCACTCCTCCTCTTCGGCCCCGCTTCCGCTTTCGTCCAGCGGACCGCTGCCGGCTGCCTCCGGTCCAGTGTCTATATGACAAGTGTAGCCACACTTGCCCTCCTCCTTCCCGGCCGCGCCTCCTCGCTCGCACCGCTGTCAACACATCCAAATTTGCAGCTCCGTGACTATAGATCTCCGGCAGAATGCAGCTGGGTATCGGCAAAGTCCCGACAGCTGATTTGCCGCACCCTATGAGAAAGTATTGGAAGTATTGGAGCCTACACGGCTGGTTGTTTGCTCCATAACACTGGACATTTGTTTGGAAGCTCAAGGTGGTACCAAAAGTGACAATGTTCATAAGCAAAGCATTCATAAATTCCATGATGATTTCACGCAGTTAAAAAGTGTCAAAGAATGTTAAAAAGTTAAAAACACCATGCGCACGACGGTAAAAAAAAAAACATGAATAGACAAATACACGCAGACCCAACCACTGCTGTTCGTCGCTGCAATGCAGCGCCGCTTCCGCCTTTGGACTACTTTTCTTGGACTGAGCAAAGGTCTATTGTCCATTTATGTATGAACTGATTGTTTGTTCTTTACTGTTGTTGTGAAGCGTCCTTGAGCTTGGGAAAGGTGCTATATAAATTAAACAAATTATTATTATTATTATTATTATTATTATTATTATTATTATTATTATTATTATTATTATTATATGGAGTTAGTCTGAGCCGTCCATTAATATACAGCTATTATGTGAGTGGCTTGACAAAAAGACAAAACAAAGCTGTCTAATGTGCATTAGAAAAATGTTCTTGACCATTCAGAAACGAATTAATGCTGTCACGTAAAAAATCTGCTTTACGGTAAATTTAAAAAAATTCTAACATTGAAATAAAAATGTAAAGCCTGTACAAATACTAGAAATCGTGAAATAATTGGGAATCATTAGACAAACAGTACATTTACTTTATCGATTATAACCTTAATGTCGTTTTGGTAGCTTGGCTGCTTTCTTATAAAGGTCCAGAAGTTCAAGTTTTCGTCAGGTGTGTGATGTTTTTTTTTATTTTTTATATTCTTAATCCAGATTGTTTTAATCAAATCCACAAATTTGTTTGAAGAACCAATTCAGCCAGAGATCAGGTCTGGTATCTGTCAAATCATCTGATGTATTGAGTAAGTTACGAAGAACGGACCCCTGTTCTGTTGCCTAGTTTTAATAATTTGTCTCCTTGGTTATTTTGTTTAGGTAGCCACACCTGTTTCTCTTTTCGCTTTTCTGGTTTGGTCTTGCATTTAATCTGCTCACTTTCACTCAGTTATTGTCTGGACTTGTTGTTGTATGTTTCGTGGATTCACCTTTTGCACCATTTTTGTTGCTGTTTTGTTACCAATTTATGGATGAGTTCGAAAGGCAAAGACCTGGACTGAAGCTCAAAGATTCTGCAGAGAGAAATACACAGATCTGGCCACTGTTGACAACATGAACGACATGAACAAGCTGAAGAAGAGTGTGAATGATGGAGGTGTTCAGTATATCTGGATTGGGCTGCAGAGGACGAGTGTTGATAAATGGCAGTGGTCTTCAGGTGAACCTGCGCTCTATCTGAACTGGGGATCTAAACAACCTGAAGGCAGAGATGAGTGTGCTATGATGAATGGGAATGGAGAATGGAATTATTATTCATGTAGTATTAGCGTGACTTTCATCGTATCAATACAGAGTTCTTCCATTCGGCCTAGCACTGTCTCCTCGCACCTTCACGAAATGCATGGATGCTGCTCTTTCTGCTCTGTTCTAGTGTGAACAGACAATACGTCGGTGGTCTCATACATAAATAGACAGGGGGACTGAGATCGCGCCCTCAATGCAAATTGGCACATCAGGTTCTTCTGTGGTCCCAGGGCAAACTTCTCTCAGTCAGAGCTATGTTTATTCTTGGGGACGAAAATGTGGGAGCAGACATCCTGTCGAGGCAGGGGCAGAGGCCCAGGGAATAGAGACTCCCGAGACGGTGGAGTTAATATGGAGGGAGTTTGGTCAGATTTAAAGTGGATCTGTTTGCCTCTCACGATAACACCCACTGTCCGCTCTAGTTTTCCCTCACTCACCCAGCTCCCTTGGGACTTGATGCCATGGTGCAGGCGTGGCCGAGGCAACACACTTTTATTAGCCCCGGGTCCAGTGGACCCGAACATCCTGTGTGTAATAAAAATGTGTAGGGGGGTGTACAGTGTGTGGTCATTGAAAATGTGTTCTGATATATATTCTTCACAGAAAATGAGCCAAGGCCAAAGAGTCTGAGTTTAAAAAAATAAATAATCGTATAATTTTTCTTTTGATAAAAAATTAAAACGGGTCTGTACACTCTGTACTTGTCTCTCTTTTATTGAGTTTCATGTATTAATCATGTCTTTACATTAGAAATGACTGGATGAATGTGAATCAATGAGCACCAACATTATGTGCCTCAGCTATTTTAACTCTTTTATTTTTTTTATCAACACTTGAATGTGGATAAGTTTAATAAAAAAGCTAAATTTTGAGCAAAAGCTGAGAAAATCACAATTGGATCGGATTCAACAAGATGATCAAAACACAGATGAAGTAGATCGAGTCAAACATCCCCAAAGCTTCACAGTCCTAAAGCTCATCCTGGGTCAACATTTTATTCAGTAACATTAGGCAGTTTTGATTTATATGCTGTTTAATGTTGGTTATCCCATAATTTTACATGTGCATATTACATATGATATTGCTTATTTCTGCATATTCTTCGCATGTGTTTTGATCTGGAGATTCTTACTCTAAGATGTGTAATAGCGCCCCCTACAGTATAACAGTGAAAACACGGAAACACGGAAAATTCCGTCAAAGACAAGGAAGGAGTGAGGGTGGGGTATGAAATAATCCTTTTGTGCTAAACATAAAACAACGTGTCAAAAACAGCAGCTCAAATAAACTTGTACAACCAGCAATCAGCAATCTCTTGACTGATTCTTCAACATCACAAAATGGTCATTAAATTACAAAATCCAACACGCATTAAATTATAATTCATAAATATTGAGGTTGCATGGCTGTGTCCCAATTTATATGCCGTCAATCTTTGAATGAAGTCTTTGAAGGGTTGTAGCATCACTGTGTTAGGGGGTTAACAGTTTAGGACCCATGGACCAGATGTTTGAAAGAAGACCCGGAGTCAGAATTATAAAATATTGAAGAAAAGTTTTACTGAAGATAGTTTGCAGTTTCATCAGCAGAAGTCACCTTCAAGACTCACACAGGAGTTCGTAGGCCGCCCCGCTTACAGTTACAAAGATCACAGCAGTTACACCATTTCCAAGGTCTAAGCTACGTCATTGCTTACAGGTTGAATGATTCTCATTGGCTAAGAAATAGATAAACATAGTAATTTTCCACACATATACAGATAGACTGAAGCATATCTCCATAGATTATGCCGCTAACACTCGGTCCCTGAAGTTAGGCACGTCGTGACCTTCCAGGTCGCAGATTTGGGTTGCTGGGTGCCAGCATGTCTCGAACAACAACTCAGTCAATCTCCAACAATGCCAGTGGTTCCTTAACCTGTAAGCAAGAACACACACACCAACACACAGCTTTTCCAAGGTTGGATTTGGCCAGACTCTAACTATAATCTTTGAAACTTTAGTCTAAATGGAAAGTAAGGCTTTAACTGAGAAATGGTCCCTTAAACTATTGGCTTCAATGACCCCTATGTGTTTTAACACGTTGAAGATCTTTCTCAAACACAAAACCAGTCCCTATTTAATTTCTGGAAATATCAAATACTGACATTAAAGAATACATGAAAAAAACATTTCAGTAATCACACTGGTAACTTCAATAACAAAATAAAAATCTTCAGAGAAGTAATTCAACTCATGTGATATTTAGAAGGAAAAATATTGATTAATACCTTGATTATAATCACTCATTACATATACATTGAAGCAGCAGTGGATTCCAATCCACCCCCTTCAACTGAGGCACGAAGTCCGTCCCATTTTAAAGGCTCCTTTGAATAAGGCCTACAGATGCGTCTTTCTTTCCCCAGGCCGTGAAGGACAGAACGAGTGGATCCTTCACAGACTATCCCAAGATTCATTGCACACCGGTGACTAGTGGATTCTTTCAAAGAAAAGGTCAGGTTGTGCTTTTGTGGCAACCAATGATTCAGGCTCAAATATCAATATTGTGTTTTAAATGACTTAAATAGCTTGTAGTTAATGTTAAAAGACATAGACTTTATTAAAAACTAAAAATGTTGTTAAAATAACAGGCTAAGTTTCGTGATGTCACAGATCTGAGCCACTGTACTTGCTCTGTTGCATTTGTTATGTGATGAGAGTTAAAACTTGCGCTAACATTTAATTTTGTTTAGGGAGCAAAGAGCAGATGCTCAGTTTATTAAAGTGCCCCTATTATGCTATTTTAAAGGAACACGCCAACTTTTTGGGACTTTAGCTTATTCACCGAATCCCCCAGAGTTAGATAAGAACATACATACCCTTCTCATCTCCGTGCGTGCCGTAACTCTGTCTGGCGCACCCACCGCTAGCCTAGCTTAGCACAGAGACTGGAGGTAAACGGCTCCAGCTAGCATACTGCTCCCAATAAGTGACAAAATAATGCCAACATTTTCCTATTTACATGTTGTGATTTGTATAGTCACAGCGTGTACAAATAACAAGGTCACATGAGACACAGCCATCTTCTAACCGTATACATACTGGGCGGAGTGATCCAAAGCAGCTTCGTAATAAACACAGTTTTAGGTAAATAGTGGCCCGCAACTGATTAGCAGAAGTATTTCAGTAAGACAGTGATAACATGAGTTAGCCAGTTAGCAGGAGACCTACACAATATAAAACTCAAAACTAAGTATTTTGAACACCATCTTTCAAGAGCAAGCGGTTTGCGAATCCTGCATTGAACTCCGAGATTTGAGAAGCAGTCGTCAGTAAAATAAAGGGAACACAGCAAAAATTTAGGATTATACTTCTGTCGTATCATGGTTAAGATGAATTTTAACCACTGATTCTTCACATGCTCGTCCTTGGGCAGTGAAAAAAACCTGGCTTTACTTTACACATTATAGAGCAGCGTCTTCTCGACATGATGCTCTCCAGTATACACAGGAATCAGCTGCAGGTTTGAGGTTCAAGTTTTCCCTGGTGTCTGCGCACACAATAAGTGGGCACACTGTTAATTATTTGACTGTAAATTTACAATAAATTGCAGTTACCAGTTGCATGACTTTCACAGTAAGTTACTGTAACATTACATTACAGTAAATAACTGTGAAATGACAGCTGTTTACTGTGACTTCACAATAATTATGCCGTCATATTACTGTAATTTAACAGTAAGCTGCTGTAGAATTACTGTATTTAACTGAATATCTACATTACTGTGATTTAGCATAAATGATGGACCAAACAAAACTGATAAAAACAATGGTTTAACTTTTATTTTTTAGAAGAAAAATACATTTTAATAACAGGAATAAACACTGGGTAACAGAAATGAACACTGGGTAACATGAATGTCTGTCAATATGTGTGTGCATGTGTTTACTATGTGATAATGGTACTTGAAAAATACAATTTAATAACAGGAATAAACACTTGGTAATAGGAATGTGTGTCAATATGTGTGTGCATGTGTTTATTATATGATAATGGTACTTCACAACGTAGGAGCTGAAAAGAGAAAGAAGGAGAGCGAGACGAGAGAGTGAGAGAGGGAAGAAAAGACAAAAAGGTGGGAAAAGAGAGGGTTGCCGGTGTCTCGCTCCTTCCCTTGCAGCTGGCACCTGCATAGTATGGGTTCTGTCCACTATCTACAAAAGATAAGAAAGACAAAAAGTTTAAGTTACTCTGTGGTGGACTGGCTACCTGTAAGTACTCTCTGAACTCTCATTAGAGTATCAGTAGACTGCTTGTTTGCAAGGAACTTCCGGCGGTGGCGCGGTACTGCTGCGACCCGGACTCTTGTTTCAACCCGTAGCTTTTTTGTGTTTTTAATGTTGTTTTGTGTTTTTAAGAGTGATACTGTCGGGGATTTTAGACGTTTAAAAACCCCGTGGAAGTGTGTATATGTATAGTCGACACAATGACGACCTTGGAAAAGCTTTTATTGGTACTTTTCATTGCGGAACTCCTCCGGCCATGCCAAACCAAAGGAAACAGTCTGGCGCTGTCATACACCAGAGTTGAGCAGCTGGCCCTTCGTGCTGCGGGAGACCATCCACCGCCCGACCTCATCGAGGATATACGGTCCTCGGACCCGAATTCGGAGAAGAGGAAAGAGAGGAGGTATCCGAAGGAGAGGTAACAGGCCACCGCTACCCTCCATGATCCTCAGTAATGTGAGATCTTTGAAAAGGAAAATGGACGAGCTACGGATTAACGCTTCAGCCTGCTATGAATACCGCGAGTCATCTATGGTGTTCACGGAGACATGGCTGCGTCCCGATGTTCCTGACTCACTGTGTGAGGTGGAGGGTTTCTCTTTCATTCGCTCCGACAGGAGTGAGACGTCGGGTAAAGACAGAGGCGGAGGTATTTGTGTTTTTATCAATGATAAATGGTGCAGGCAATATACATTGCAAAAAAGTATTTGTAATCCCGACATCGAATTAATGTGCTTGAGCCTAAGACCCCTGTATCTGCCCAGAGAGTTTGGCAACATCATCCTCTGCAGTGTGTATGTCCCTCCAAGTGGGAACGCCGCAAACGCTGCGGCACACATTACTGACTGTGTACATCAACAGTTACTGCGCACTCCGGAGGCCGCGGTTGTTATTCTAGGGGATTTTAATCACTGCAAACTGGAATTGTCACTCCCGGGATTTTCACAGTACGTTAAATGTGGTACAAGAGAGGATAGAATCCTTGATAAGTGTTATTGTAATGTGAAGAATGCTTATGTGAGCAGGGCTAAACCCCCGTTGTCAAATTCGGACCACAATGTAGTACATCTCATTCCTACTTACAAAACTGTTTTTAAAAGCAGTAAACCATACACCAAGACTGTTAAGGTGGACGATCAGCATAGAGTCCCTTAAAGGCTGCTTTATGCTAGTATTTTTCATGAACTGGACGTGGATAAAGCGGCAGAGACGGTTACGGATTTTATAAAATTTTGTGTGGACAATGTTATACCTCAAAAAGAAATAATTATGTATCCTAATAATAAACCATATATAACTAAGGAGGTTAAAGACTGCATCAACTGTAAGAAATTGGCATTTAAGAACCAGGACAGAGCACAACTGAAAATCGTGGAAGCTGAGCTTAATCATTTGCTCAGGAAAGCCAGGAGGAGACATAAAGAACTAATCGAACAGAGTTTTAGAGAAAAGAAATCAAAAAATGTATGGGACACGATGAAGGCAATCACGAATATGACACCGGCTCAAAAACGTATCAGCACTTCAGATGACCTGCAAAGAGCTAATGAACTGAATGACTTTTATCTGAGATTTGAAACTCGGGACTTCTCTTTTGAAGGGAAGAATATTTTAGAGACAATTTCTGTCACAGAGCAGGATGTAAGGCTGGTGATAGAACCCGAGGCGGTAAGATTGCATTTTAAAAACTTATGTACTAAGAAGGCAACAGGACTGGATGGAATATACGCATTTTTGTTAAAGACATGTGCAGATGAGCTGACACCTGCATGGTTTCCAATCTTTCAAAAATCAGTAGATTCGAACGTCATACCCACTCTGTGGAAGAAATCAGTAATTACACCGGTGCCTAAAAAACCATGCCCAAAGGTGAATAATGATTTCAGGCCTGTGGCGTTAACTTATATTGTTATGAAAATGTTTTGAGAGGATAATGGTGTCATTTCTTAAACAAGATGTTGGTGCGTTTTTGGATCCGTTTCAGTTTGCTTATAGGCAGGGGCGCGGCACAGACGATGCTATCAATAGCATTTCACACCTGGTCAGTAAACACCTCGAAGACCCCAAAGCCTACGCACGTATTTTATTTGTTGATTTTAGTTCGGCTTTTAACACTCTACAGCCTTATATGCTTATTCAGAAACTGAAACACATGAATGTTAATTATTTTATTCTTAACTGGTATTTTTTCATTTTTAACAAACCGTACTCAACAGGTTAAAGTGAATAATGCTCTTACGGAGCCCAGGCCAATCAGCACTGGCGTCCCGCAGGGCTGTGTCAGCTCGCCAGCCCTTTTTACATTATATACTAACGATTGCCTTAGACTCCATACTGATAATTACATTATTAAATTCTCCGATGATACAGCAATCCTTGGCCTTATGCATAAAGATAAAAGTCCAGCCACGTATCATACAGAAATTGAGGAATTTGTTCAGTGGTGCGATGATAATTATCTTGTGCTAAACGTAACTAAGACTGAGGAGATGGTGTTTGACCCAAAAGCCATAGGCAATACCAGGCCTGTAGTAATTAACAATGTACCCATTACTCAGGTTAGCTCTTACAAGTACCTGGGTGTCCATATTGATAATGCACTGACCTGGAAGGACCATGTAAATACTGTCTGTTCCAGACTCCAGCAGAGGATGCATTTTTTACGGAGACTTAGATTGTATGGAGTAGAACAAAAATGTATGTTGTTGTTCTATCAAGCAATATTAGAGAGTATTTTAAAGTACGGTATTACAAGCTGGTACGGTAACCTGACAGTACAATCAAAATCACAGATCGCTCGTCAAGTAAAGACAGCTATGAAGATTATGGGGGTCAAAAACTATCTGCCCCCCCAGAAAATCTATGAGCAGTCGGTTATCAGACAGGCACAAAAAATAGTTTCTGACCCGACCCACATTCTTCATCCAGAATTTCAGCTTTTACAATCTGGTAGAAGATTTAGAGTTCCTAAATGTAGGCTAAACCGTTATAAAAATTATTTTTTTACCTATGTCTATTAAGCTCATTAACTCTAATATGTAGGTGTGTGTAATATGTTCTTCTTGCAATCTGTAGGCTTTTGGGGTGTGCAATATGTTGGTTGTTGAGGTGTGTGATATGTCATTTGTGCGATTTGTAGGCCATAGAGAATGTGCAATATGTCAGTTGTGTATTTCTGTAGGCCAGATAGAGTGTGCAATACATAAGTTGTATATCGTAGGGGTACTATGAGTGTGCAGTATGCCAATTATGTATTATATAGGCCTAGTGGAATATATCAGTTGTGTATTTTATGGGTACTATGGAGTGTGCAGTATGCCAATTGTTTATTTTATGGGCCTTAGGGAAAGTGCAATATGTCAGTTGTGTATTTAATGGGTGCTATGTGTTTTTGTGTGCAATATGCCAGGTTTTAATTAAGTAACAGTTTTTAAGTTTTATAAGTGCCAATGGAAGGCGTTAATGTGTCTACTACTATACATACGTACCTATTTAAATGTATATGAGAGAATGTTTGGGAGAGGATGTGCTAAGGAAATGTTCATTCTTTTTGTAAATTGTCTTTTGTGTTGTCTCTGTAAAGCTACGGAATGGACAGAGTCCAAAACAAATTTCCCTTTGGGGACAATAAAGTATATCTTAATCTTAATCTTAAGTATGGTACTCGCATGGTAAAATAATCCTAAAATGTCTACAATTTAAGTAATTACAATTGTAAAACTCATGATAAATCAGATAAATCATGTGAATAGTACTATATCAATTAATATTAAATCAACAAACCAGAGGACTCTACTCACTCCTGTTACTTTTGCTCAGTCCTGTTATTTTTCATATAACAGGAGTAACAGGACTGAAAGTAACATGATTGAGGTTAAGCAAAAATGACATGACATGTGCATAGTAATGCAACTCAGCAGCCAGTAATGTGATGTAAATTTACACTTAAAACTATTATAAAGTACTGTAAATTTGACGTTTTTATTCTAACCCATCAATAACCTCTAACATTGAAAAGGCATGTTTAATTCAAATAAACGTAAGAACAATGAACACATTTTGCAGTAGGGCTGGGTATTGACACAAATTTCACAATTCGATTCGATTTCGATTCACAAACTTGCAATTCGATTCGATTTCGATTCAATATTGATTATTTTGGATTTCAGGTACAATACATGGCACATTTTCTCAAGGAAAACAAATCTCTTAACTAATGCTGTAAACTATGGGAGTCAGTTGTAGCCTATAGGCTTCATTAGCCTACTATAATATTGAAGTTACAAATTAACTGATTTGTATACAAACACTTAAATTACACTTTTATTTATTTTTACAATAATAAAGTTATATGAAATATAAACATTTAAATGGTGGCTGTCATAAAAACCTGCCAGATTTATTCAAACATGCATTAAAAATTGAAGAACATTAAAAATTATAATGAATATGTAATATGGTGCATATATTTAGCAAAATGCTCCTCTCTAGAGTTAATTTTTCTAGCTGACTAACGAGTTTATGGTCACTGGATATGGTTTTTCTGAGGTAAATGTGACGTTACATGACATTGTTTACAAGCTGATTTACTGACATCTTTCCACGGTTGAAACACTGGTTGAGTGATTCCATGTCACATGATATGGATTTCGATAAGTTGTACTCTACCTTTTAACACACTTTCAGATACTCATTCATGTTTATTTTGCACTGTAACTGGTGTTATTAAGGCGGAAGAGAAGATCATATGCGCTCCGCACTGCTGCTTCTCTTCAGCTGAGCCAGAGCGATCTCACGCCACAGCGCCAAAACGGTATTTATGTTTTTGAATTTCGTAAGAAAATGGACGTAATTTGAAATCTGAGACATTGTTTCATATCATTAGTAACAAAGCACAAAGATTATTGCGATTTATAGCGACACAAAAATACATAATATTGCAAAAAAAAAAAAACAAAAAAAAAAGAAAAGTATTCTTTCGCATCATAGCAATAAGGTTGAACCACTGTAGTCACGTGGGCTATTTTAACAATGTATTTACTACCTTTCTGGGGCTTGAAAGTGGTTATAACATTGCAGTCTATAAGCGGGATCAGAAAGCTCTCGGACTTCTTAAAATTATCTTAATTTGTGTTGAACAAAATTCTTATGTGTTTGGAACATCATGAGGGAGTGTAATTCTTCAGTAAACATCTTACTGCATAACTACATCTAGCTTAACAGAGACAGTGTTTCGTTAGTCTGTTCTGAAGTTGGAACACAGCTTACATTAGACTTTGTCAAATTGACAAAGTTTGAAATTAAAAGCCCCGCGCCTGCATTATTTTCACAGTAAAAGTCTAAATACGGTATTATATTGTGAAATATCACAGTTAAAGCCTGTGAAGTGGTGATAATGTAATTAACTGTGAAATATTACAGTTAGCCTATATCTTGTGAAATCCTGCACTCAAAAAATTAATTTTTGCCTCTTGTTAAATTTAATGAATTAAAATAAGCTAAAGTAACACGATTGTTTAATATTTTGTCACAACTTAATTTAATTGTGTTCAATCAACCTAATATATTTAAAACTGAAATTGACTTAATTTGTGTAAAAACTACATGAATCATTTTTGTTGACAACTAACTGGGCAGTGGATCTGTAGTTCCCAGCATGCTTTGCAAGGGACTGCATTAGGAGGGTAAATTTAGGGATTAAAGTGTTATTTTATGTGTTTTTCTGTAAATGGAAAGATGTTGTTAGTTAATGTTAGTGTTTAATATTCAGTTATGTTAGAAACTTAGAGGACTTTCTGTAATGTTTTTGAATTTTGTGGTTACCATTAAGCAGAAGAGTGACGGCTGTGTTTAGCTTAGGGTTGTGGGCACTCACTATACTCTACACATGCATTAAACCTCTTTCGCAGACCTGCATAAGTAATATTCAATATTACTCTGTAAAAAAGTGGTTTTAATTAAATTGAACACTAGTAGCTTCTATCATTGGAAATAACTGTAGAGTCAAATTAGCTAAAATTATAATGTTGGCGATTTTAGGCAGGGCAAAAATTAAATGTAATCAACCTGACAAAACTTTATCTAGCAGGAATGACTAAATGCATTTAAGTTCATACATCAAGATTACAATAAATCATTTCAAACAAATTAGATTTTGTTGTAAATGTAATTGTGTAAAAAAATGTAATTCATTTTCGTGGAAAAGTTTTCCTTAATTTAATCAAGTTCGTTCAACAGCTTATTTTTTTGAGTGTGGAAATATTTTACAGTGCAGGCAATATGCTAATGTTTCGTCTTGACGTCACAACGAAACGGCTTATGACTCGTTTGAAAAACGATTCATTTAATTGACTCAGAGTCGACTTTCACTTTCTTTTGACTTTATATACGGTGCACTTTCAGATTTAAAACTTTGCAGGATGTTTTCATTCACTTAGAGCTGTTACACACTACATGAAAGGCCATTTTCAAAAATCCATAATAGGGGCCCTTTAAACTGAGGGTGAAAATTTTGATTTATTCACTGAGGCCAGAAATTCATACAGTGTGGCTTTAAGTTAAAGTCAACAGCCCTTTTATAATATCTACATTTAACCATCTTGTACATAAGATTAGAGTTAAATTAGCCCTATCCTAGAGAGATCACAACAATAAGGTCGCAGCAAGCTTTTTTTGATTGTGTTAAAACCAAATTTGGGCATCCATTGATTTCTGGTTGAGAATAAAACTCAATCACCAACTTCTTTACCACACACTCTCTTAAAAGGAAGATAGTTCATCCAAAAAATTTAAAATTCCTGATTATCTACACCAAAGCCATCAAATATTTATTTTCTTGCCTCAGCAGAAGAGAAGTTAGTTTTGGATGAAAAACACTCAAAGATTGTGTTTCCAAGTGAATGGTGCCCAACCTGGGCCATTTTTGACAGTAAAAAAATCCAGATTTAGGGCTTCAAACACCCAGCTGGCGAATAAGGGTCTTCTCTAATGAAAAGATTCACCATTTTTGAAAAAAATAAAATATATACACTTTTTAAAAATTCTGAATGAAAATGAAATTGAAAATGAAATTGAAAATGAAATAAAATGAAATGAAATGGATGTTTCATTCAAAAGCCGGAGGGTAATCTCTCCCAGAAAGTACAAAACGGACTCATACAATTATGAAGTTCCAGGAAGTCCCTTATATGGACAAATAAATCCAACAAACACACGATTGCGACTATATATTGTTTGTGCTTGTATATTGTTTTTCAAGCAACATCGGTTTATTTTCATATCAGTAAATTATAAACAATGCAGTGCACATTTCTACAGATAGGATTAGTGAAAAGCATAAAGACACATAAACACACCAGATATGCAAAGAGATTCTTAAAACACACATATTTTGTGTTAGTATTTTAGATATCTAAAGAATAGTAATCATTGGTGTTAGAAAACTTTGATAAAATCACATTATGTCATGACAATTAATTTTTTAATTTTTTAAACACAATTAGTAGATTCACTCTGAAATTACTAAAGATCAAATCAAACAAATGAAAGTAAATGAGAAAAATAATGAATAATGAACACAAACATTGACATCTTCTCACTCCTAAGATCTGCTGCAGATGAAGTTGAGTTTGTGAGTCTCAGGAAGGCTGATCCAGCGCTGATCTCCTCCAGACTGAACTGCTCCTTTTCTCTTCGTAAGGCTGCAGTTTTCCGGTGTCGTTCCGTTCCCTGGAGCCCAGTTCTGATAGCACACGACCTCTCCGCTCAACCAGAGCCACATGTTCATTTGGCAGTAGTTGTGTAAACCCAACCACACCGCCTCAGTAGACGCACGTTTAACCACATTCATCACACGACGCTGAATCCCGACTGAAAGAACCGAGACCAGATCCGTATAATTCTGTCTGCAGTATCTCAGAGCTTCAGGCCACGTCAGATTCTCGTTGATCAGAATCAGTTTATCTGGACACAAAACAAACCACAAGCAAAAACTAGAGAGAGACTGATCAAAAACAACATGCAGAACAAACACTGTGGAGGAATCTGTCATGTCAGACATGTAGCGTGAACTTTAAGATATCTGGAGGTGATGGATGGATTGTGTGTGTTTGTGAGGATCTGCTCACCTTCATGACACACAAAAGGATATTGGCTGTTGCAAGAGATGTCATGCAATTGACCCAGAGCGTTTGGTTCGATCACTGTACAGTTTTCAACACCTCCACCATTATCAGGTTGATCAGACCTCCAGTATCTGAATGAGGAGTCACTCTGATCTGACCACTGCCATGAGTCTCTGAACAGACCGATCCAGACATCATCAGATCTGTGACTATCATTGATGAACTTCTGAATCTGTTGATTCTCATTCTGGTTCCTCACACTGACCAGATCAATGTGATTCTGTCTGCAGTAACTCTGAGCGTCTCTCCAGTTCTTCATCTGATTGACAAAGACGAGTCCTGGGTTCACTTTAAGAAAAACAAATGGAAACAGATTCATGAATCAGTTTGTTCATTGTTCTCATGCTGCTTAGCTGTTTACACAGTGGTGAAAGCATCAGACATGCCTGCGCTATCGAACGATTAAATGAGCTTTTTTAACTAAATGCACACTGTCCTTTATGATTGTTGCTTGTCAGACTGTACGAACATGATAAAAAGGTGGCAGAGAAAATCTCTTACAGTACCTTCATTTTGGTCATGGCTTTTCTTGAAAAATGAAGACAATTTGACGGTAAGTCACACTGCAGGACTGTGAGTCAAATCTTCTAACACTGACAGAATTTCATTGGAGGTAAAATGGGATCGCAACAGTCATTAACTGGCTATCGGTGAACATGTCAAAATGATCAAATACTTCAGATTGTAGCATAGGATCAGAGTAATATTTTAGAATTTGCTAAATTTGTCTCAGACGGCCAAATTGTGGCCAAGATTGCATTGTGTGCATCAGCTTAAGGGTTGGTAGATTATAATTAGATTTTTCTCTTTCTGTTATTTTTTCTGTTAACATTTCAGGTAGTATATTTGCCACAACGTTATACAAGGAGATTTGACTTGGAAAATACTACATTTTGATGTTTTTCATTTACATTAATTATAGTGTTTACTATTGATGCCTTTCAATTTTATTTAAAATCTTGTTAAATAAATCTTTTTTTTTTACATTGTTTGTACTCACTGTTGTTGCAAATGAAATGCCTTGTATTACTACATAGCAAATCATACCATTCTCCATTTCTCATGAAAGCACACTCATCTGTGCCATCAGGTTGATATGGTCTCCAGTTCAGATAGAGCGCAGGTTCACCTGAAGACCACTGCCATTTATCAACACTCGTCCTCTGCAGACCAATCCAGATATACTGAACACCTCCATCATTCACACTCTTCTTCAGCTCGTTCGTGTCGTTCATGTTGTCAGCGGTGGCCAGATCTGTGTAATTCTCTCTGCAGAATCTCTGAGCTTCAGTCCAGTTCTTCTTCACGTTTATAAAGTGATACTGACGCTGAACACATTCAGATACGGAGAAGAGAGCTGTGAAAGAGAGCGTTTGATTTAATGCTTTTCATAACAGGCTCAAACCTGATGAAACTATAAACCATAAATAATACAACAAACACACTCACCAATGAGAAGAAGAATCAAATATAGAGTTTGGTCCATTTCTGAGGAAGAAACACATTGAAAACTCAAAAACTCACATTTTCATCTTCAGAGTAAAACATGATCATGTACTAAAAACATTTTAGCTGCAAAACACGATGTACAATCAGAAAGTATTAACATCTCAAAGTCTTATTGTAAGTTATTTGAAGAATGAAAATGTTACTTTAGAGGTCGTGTGTTTCTGTCCTGAGTCTGATGTTTCTGTCTGCAACTTTAAACTACGTGATTATTATATCTGCTCTCATCCCTCATTCAGCTCATCACATCATTTTTTTATTTCTCTAGAACAAATTTTCATATTTTACTTCCGCTGTATGTGTATTTTCACACGTCTATTCAAATCAGGAAAACAAGTGTAGAATTTTTGTATTTTTTACTCCTGTGTCAGTATCGGTACATTGCTGGATTAAATATGATCACATTTCTTCTTCAATAGTGTTTCTTTATCTGTAAAAATACAGAATGAAAGGATCATTTTAATTGATGTAGCCAATTAGCTCAAAAAAGGGAATATATAATTACTGGCATACTGGTTATGATCAATTATTACCTACATATTTTAAATCACCCAAAAAGGGGATACATAGCCCATGTATTTGTATCTAATATGGATAATTAATTACAACAAATAATAATCAATTATGAATATACAGATAGGCTAGAACAGATACATTTTCAGATTAACCTTTAACAGACTCTCAAGAAAGGTTATTCTTCTGGTCATGAAGACTAACTTTCCTGTTCTATTAGATTGCTATAAAGTACTCAACAATATAAAAGCTCGTAACTTAAAGGGATGGTTCGGAGTAAAATCAACCTAGGGTCCTTTGTACCATGACATCGAGCCAAAACCCCCCCAGAAGCCTTTTCTCCCTTGGTTGAACATTATTAAAGTTAGAGCTTATTTAGAGATATCAGTCGGATGGTTTAGTGCAGGTGCTAAATGATCCAAAAGTTGTATCTCGTAAATTACCCCACTAATAATGCCCAGAATGGTACCAAACTTCTACAGTAGTACAAATACGTTCTGTACTCATAAAACGAGGCATAGGAAAGTTTGTAAGTACATCAGGAGTTTATTTAAATAACACTGATGGCTCATGCTACTGCTAACCCGGACGTTGACGTCACTTCATTGAGTTGAGAAAAGCACGTAAAAGTCCTGACAGAAAGCGATGCATAAGGATGTAGTGTAACGACACATTATTATTTTTTCCTAAGTGTTGACAACTTAGTGTTAACTAATTGTTGTAAACTGGTACTACCAACAAAATATTAGTGCATTCTTGTAACTGGGCGTCGTTACACTACATCCTTATGCTTATCCTTATGAGGGTATGTTTACACGACAATGATGTATTAAAACGTTTTTTTCTTTTTTTTTTTTTTGTACAGATGAACACATTAGCTGTGTTTCTACCACAGGACCTTTCCCTGGGAACTATGGACTTTGGGGTGGTACTCGGTGTGTTTCGACAGCAGGAACACGGGTCTAAATGGAGTTCCGGGTTAAAAATCTTCCCTCAGAAAGTCCAACTCGATTCTCACAGCAATTTGTATGTATTTTACGAGTTGCCCAATTCGTATGAATTTGTATGAATGACCTACCCCTGACCCTGCACCTAAACTAACCCATCATTGGGGTTTAGACAAACGAATTCATACGAATTTAGCCACCTCATTCTCACTTGTGTGGATTCATACAAATTGGTCGTGAGATATCGATGGACAGTCCCTGTTCGCGAGGTAGTACTCTCTTTTTACAATACAGATCGTTTCAAAGCAGCTTTGACTTGGCAGGCATGACATGAAGAGACTCAGACTTGGCAGGCATGACGTGAAGAGGCTCAGGCTTGGCAGGCATGACGTGAAGAGACTCAGAGGCTCAGGCTTGGCAGGCATGACGTGAAGAGGCTCAGGCTTGGCAGGCATGACGTGAAGTGGCTCAGGCTTGGCAGGCATGACGTGAAGAGACTCAGACTTGGCAGGCATGACGTGAAGAGGCTCAGGCTTGGCAGGCATGACATGAAGAGGCTCAGGCTTGGCAGGCATGACGTGAATAGACTCAGACTTGGCAGGCATGACGTGAAGAGACTCAGACTTGGCAGGCATGACATGAAGAGGCTCAGGCTTGGCAGGCATGACGTGAATAGACTCAGACTTGGCAGGCATGACGTGAAGAGGCTCAGACTTGGCAGGCATGACGTGAAGAGGCTCAGGCTTGGCAGGCATGACATGAAGTGGCTCAGGCTTGGTAGGCATGACATGAAGAGACTCAGACTTGGCAGGCATGACGTGAAGAGGCTCAGGCTTGGCAGGCATGACATGAAGAGGCTCAGGCTTGGCAGGCATGACGTGAAGAGGCTCAGGCTTGGCAGGCATGACATGAAGAGACTCAGACTTGGCAGGCATGACATGAAGTGGCTCAGGCTTGGCAGGCATGACGTGAAGAGGCTCAGGCTTGGCAGGCATGACGTGAAGTGGCTCAGGCTTGGCAGGCATGACGTGAATAGACTCAGACTTGGCAGGCATGACGTGAAGAGACTCAGACTTGGCAGGCATGACATGAATAGACTCAGACTTGGCAGGCATGACGTGAAGAAGCTCAGGCTTGGCAGGCATGACGTGAAGAGACTCAGACTTGGCAGGCATGACGTGAAGAGGCTCAGGCTTGGCAGGCATGACGTGAAGAGGCTCAGGCTTGGCAGGCATGACGTGAAGAGGCTCAGGCTTGGCAGGCATGACGTGAAGTGGCTCAGGCTTGGCAGGCATGACGTGAAGAGACTCAGACTTGGCAGACATAGCGTGAAGTGGTTCAGGCTGAGAGGATACTGTGGGTTTGAAGTGTTCCTCATCCGTTAAACCCACAGTAAGATTTGATCCACTTAACAAAAGGGCATAGTCAATATACTGGGCCAGGGAAAAAAATATTTTTCCCCCTGGCAATTGGGACCGCACCGGATCGTTAGGGATGGCTGACGCGAAACAGTCGTTCCGAAGCTTTGCGAGATCCCGAAGCGCAGATGTTTCGAAACACTGATCCGAAGCGTGATTCAAAACACCCATGTCACGTGACTATGGACAAACGAAGCCTCGAAGTGTTTCACTAAGTGTTTCATCAGGCGTGGTCCGCCGAATCAGCGTTTGATTGACACAGTTGGGAACAGACCACACAATCGCACATCTGTATAAAAGTGAAATCAACGCATATTGACCTCGTGGGTTTTTGTGAGAGGAGTTTGATTTTGAGATAGTGGATTTTTGATGATATAGTGAGTGCGATTTGATTAGTTATAGGCTATTTAGGCTTACATTTAAATTTACACAACACATTGACTGATAGGCTAGAGACAGACAGAGTATACATATAGTGACACATTAATAGATACATAGATATAAATATATATACACAGCTAGATTAATAGATACATATATAGATAGATTATAGATACATATATAAATACATAGATAGATTTATAGATAGATACATATATAGATACATAGATTATATCTAGATACATATCTAGGTACATATCTAGATATCTAGATACATAGATAGATTCATATAGATACATATCTAGATACATAGATAGATTAATATAGATAGATAGATAGATAGATAGATAGATAGATAGATAGATAGATAGATAGATAGATAGATAGATAGATAGATAGATAGATAGATTTGGATAGGTAGATAAAATGGAGGCTCCCCAGAAGAGATGCCGTACATCTGTGGTGTGGGAGCATTTCCGTTTAGAAACCCCAAATAAAGTGAGATGTGTGTATTGTGATCGGCAGCTAGCCTTCTGCAACAATACATCATCCATGAGGTGCCATTTGAGGAGCACTCATCCTGCCATTAGGGTGCAGAGGATGGTGGCATTCCCCCTGTACCTCGGCCTGCTACTGACACTGCAAACTGTTGGGACACTTTTTAGAAAGTCCATAGGCCTGTGTCAACCTAAGCCCTACAACCTAACGTCCCAATCACAACTGCCAATCATGTTAAAAACAGCTTCACTGTGAATATAATATAATATGATTCATGTTATTTATACTTCATATATGCAGTCAGTTTAGGATTTGTTACTAACTGCTGTTTTCATTTTCATTCCGAGCCACAAATGTCAACATCAGGCCCATCATCATCATCATCAACATCAACACAGGACAGTTTATGGGAACTTTTTGATAATCGTATCCGTGAAACCCAGATGATACACAATGCTACAGCTGATGCCACAGTGGAAGTGAAAAAATACCTCAACGATACATTTTTGCCCAGAACTCATGATCCCCTAACTTACTGGAAAGAGAGAGCAGTAATCTTTCCTCATTTGTATGTCCTTGCTAAAAAAATATCTTTGCATGCCAGCAACAAGTTGTGAGAGGATTTTTTCAAAGGCTGGAGAAATTATCTGTAAAAAAAGAAGTAGGCTAAGTCCTTCCACAGCAGAGAAATTAATATTTTTGAATAAAAATCTATAAAAAAGTGAGACATTGTGGCTTCATTTCTTTTATTAATATTCATTTTTCATGACCAAAATAACATTATGCACAGTGAGGAGCCTATAGGTTACAAGCTTCACATATTAAAAAAATACAATAATAAAAAAACAACACATTTTTTAATGGCTGGTCAAGGTTGTTTCAGATCAACACCTGCAAGTGACCACTAAGTGTCACCGTTGAGACGGGTGTCGGATTGTTTCGAAGCCTCGACACAATATGGCACATTTGGTTCAACTGTTTCATTGCTTCACGAAGCCTCGATCTGCCCATCACTAATTTAAACCATTAGGTGATACAGAAAACAACCAAACATACGAGACCAGACAAGGAATGACAGAACAAGCAGTAACTTAAGCCCTATTCGCACGGGATTAGTATTACCTAGGGACCTCCGGTAATTTGTAATAATCGCAGAGGTCGTCTGTGATTTTTATCCCGTGCGAATCTGCCATGTCTGTAAAAATGTCTGTAAAAATTCCCCCGAAAATTACCTACCGTATTTCGGCCAACACAGGGGTCCTCTGATAATACCAGTCCCGTGCGAATCCCCATGTCTGTGATTTGAGCTGTTTTTCTGAGCCTATCGTTTCCTAAAGAACGTAATAACCATTATTGGCCGTTTAACAGTCCATTTTACGTCTGTATTAAAACTATATTAACAATAAAATCTCTCGATATGCTCTACTCCAATCCGATTATAGTTTTTCTCCAATAAAAACTATGAAGTGCTGCAAAAGAGAAAACAAACTAACGTTACAGTAAAGACGTGATCCGGAAGCTCAACTCGGACCGTTGTCATGGAAACGTTAAATTAAGTATTTTGGCGCAACATGGAAGCTCTTTTGGAAAGTTTGGACGCTTTTTGTGGTAGTGTAATAATTTAGTAGTCTGTATCGTGGAGCATTTCTTTGTCTCACACGGCCTCTAAAGACGTCCATCCTGTAAGTATCTCAAGAAATCAAAGTGTGAAAGAGTAAAAATGATATAAAATGAAATAAACCAAATAAAATGAATAGAAAAACAAGCCTAGCGCGACGTTTCGGTATTTATAATACCTTCTTCAGGCAGGCTTGTTGTAAATATGGACAAAGAATAAAAGAAAAAGAAGATATATTATATATTTATACAATAATATGATATTCTATAATATATATAATATATTTCTCTAATAAATTGGTTTTAAATAAGTTCTTTTTTTGAATTACAATACTGCAGCGCGATCTTCGTTTCAGCACGTTCAGCTAGTGAAGTGTGAATGGGTGGGCGCACGCTGTAAAGTCCGTAAACTCGAGGGAATTACGAACATTTATTTGCCCGTGTGAATGAGCCACCAAAAACACAGACGTCAGGGGGTAATTTCTTAATTACAGAGGTCCAGGGGTAATACTAATCCCGTGCGAATAGGGCTTTAAATACACAGATGATAACTAGACAATGACAGACAGCTGTGATGATAATGATGATCGCTGGCAGGTGCGGGTAATGGTAGAGGAGGAGCAGGTGTGGGCCAAGGAGGATACTGGGATAAAGATAAACGATAAAGAAAGCTGCACACAAATCTCAGTGGTTCGATTTTGGATTAATCAAGTATGTCGTCCTGCCACAGCCTGCAGCGCAGCGTCTTGATTGGTTCTCGCGTCTATCGTCACCGCTGTGTATTTGTAGTGTTGAAAGTGAACAACATTTGAAAACTGTCCCAAACAGGATAAATCATGTAAGAACAATCATGGCCACCATATTGGTTTTAAACAAACTAACAAATAAGTCAATAAATAAATAATAAAAACCTCATTGGTTCTGGCATCTTCCATCAATGCATATGATATGCTTTGGAAAACCACTGTATGCAGATTACGGGCAATATGGGTTGTAACATAATACATGTAACCAAAGTCAGACGGACAGTTGAAATTGGGCTAATAAATGGAGTTTCAGACTATCAGTGGCAACAACTCAACTGGTTTGTTTTACAAAAAAGAAGATAATAAACAAGAAGCTTTATGGACAAATACAGGTTCCAATTATTAGACATTTAGAAGTCTGGCTAATAAAATAAAGCGATGTCGCATCATTACTAACTAACATGATCTATCAGTGGAAAAAAGTGTTTTGATTTGGACTCTTTGATCCACTGAAGGTTTCTGTGATTCACACCATGAATAAGACATGGTTGTTGTACTGGCCGTGTCATGCTGTCCAAGACAAATTTCCCAGGAATGGGACAATAAAGTATAAAGTAAGTAAAGTAAAGACACATTAAGGGAAGCATTTAAACAATTTTATGAATGCACTTTAGAAATTCAGAATCGAATCATTAATTTAATTGTATCGCACTGTAAATCGTCTCGAATCTAATCATTCTGAATTTGCGAAAATTGCTCTTGAATCGAAAATCTATGAATCATGAATCAAATCGATTCGCTGTCGACCCAAAGATTGACACCACCACTAATTTATTCCAGGAAACTGAAATATGCATGTTTTGTAAGTGACATCATATCCTAAATATCAAGCAAACACACCAACAATCAAATATACATTTTACATATTTATTACATTTAATTGACAGTTTATTGTGACATCACTTCACTTCTGCCTTTCTAAGAATAAACCAGATTTAATTCTCCTGAGACACAAATAATGATTATTCTTAAGAGCTGCTGCTCACAGAATCATATTCAACAGTTATTGATACAGATAAGATTAGTGAAAAACATAAAGACACAAACACACCAGGGGCCTGTACCATGAAGCCGGATTAGGTGGCTAGCCAGCTATGTTTCAGCTTAGTTTCCGCCAACCCTGGGTTTTAGGTACTATGAAAGTAGCTCGGCTTTAATCGGTGTTCGTTGCCATGGTATCTTACGCTGCACGGCTAACCTGCTCCGGGGCAGGTTATGTTCTGGATTCAAGATCTCAGACCGAAGTTTGACCAATCAGCTGACAGCAAAGAAACATATAGGTGACGTAACTTATTCCAAGTGTCTGTTGCAATGACTTCACCTTTTCTTCCAAATCCGGTGGACATCTCAGCGCAAATTGTTTGACGAGCACTTCGTAGAGAAAGAGTTTTTAACCAGACAAAATCCCCTTGCCTTAACTGATAGTTACTTGTATGAAAGATAGATTTTCCGCGGAAGGAATGTCTTATCTTTGCGAACTTCTTGAGCCGCACATAAAGAATTTAACACGTCGAATTCATGCACTTACTGTACCGCAAATTGTATTGCGTTGCATTTTTTTTGTTTTGTTTTTTTGAAAGTGGTACATTCTTGCATGGTGGGTGACGCACAGAAGCTAGGGGAAAACATATGTTTGTCGAACCATTCGCAAGGTGGTCCTCGCTCGTCAGGAGTACATGAAAAGTTTAATTAATAATGTTCCCCGGACATTTATCGACCATGTCCATAAAAGAGGGCTTTTATAAAATTGCCGGTAAGATATATTGATAGGGTGACATCACATGAACACTTTCTCAAAAAGCAAATTTCACAAATGTACTATACAATATACGGTAATACATGTTAAGAATTATTTTGAATCTTTTTTATTATTCTTCTGATAGGATTCCCAAGTCATTGCAACATGTATGCAGTCTATTGCTCCAATCTCCACTGCTCTAGGGGAACATGAGGCAGATTATGTTAATAGGAAGTCCTATCACAGCCTTAATGTTCAGGTAGGGATGATGTGAATATGTGAGATGATTATTTTCTGTGAGATGAATCTTTAAATTAATAGTAACTTTAACAGCTATAACAATGATCTACTAAACATTTCATCTGCAGATGACTTGTGGTCATGAACATATGATCAAGTTTGGATGCCAAATGGCCTGGCTCCAGTGCTTGTCTTACAAATTTTCCATGAGTCTGTGTTGTGTCAGCGCTTTGAGGAAAGCAAGTTAAATTTGGTACAGTACAAAACACTGTTCATTTAAACCGAGATAGAAAAACCTACACAATAACCCCCTATCATGACCCTCAGACAGGGCCACAGCATTGCTTCAATGTGGCCCTCAGTAAAACCAGAGTGAAGATCGAGATGACCTTTGGCCTCCTAAAGGCACATTTCAACTGTGTTCGGTGCTTCAGACTCAGAGTCACCAGAGCGGGCATCACAGATAGTGGCTGCATGTGCCATTCTGCACAATATAGCCACCAGTAGAAAGGAGCGAGAAACAACACAAAACCAGCTTCTCCCCGATGAAACTGACCCGATCACACTTGACCACCCAGCTGGTGCAGATGTAGATGCAATCACCATACAATATTACACTTAATAAAAGCACATTGAAACTGCAGATATGTCTCAAACTGTTTTATTGGTTTTGTGGGATGGGAGGGAGAAAGAAAGAAAGAGAGCAAGAGAAAGTTGCATTAATAAATATTCATACTAAAGTGTTACTTGGTTAAATAAGTTATACTATATATACATATATATATATACACACTATATACATACTGAGATCAGTTTTATCCAGCTGTTTGATTTTGTTTGGAGCCTCCTCAGCTCACAGTCAGCTCCTTTAGTGTGCAGTCTAGTTAAAGTCTCCTTTAGTGTGCAGTCTAGTTCAAGACTCCTTTTGTACAGGGCCCTGACTGAGTCAGTTTCCACCTGAAACATAATTCCACCACAAACATGATCATTACAAGTTTTCTGGAGGCTCATCAAAAACACAAAAAGTTCCTTGACTTCCTACAAACACGACTGACTAATTTATGTCAAGGGTTTTAAATCCTTACACATTTCTTCTGAAGCCCATTGAGGTAGAGGCCTCAGTTTCTGGGGCAGGTTGTGAAAAATCCTACAAAAGAGATGTGCAAGGGCCAGTCCCTTTTTTATGCCACACATTCAAATGTTTGCCATAATAAAAAGCCCAGTGCATTCACATCAGCAACTGTCTGAGAACACACAGACAGAGTGTCTTCATCATTTGCTTCACCCTAATAAATAAAAGTAGGCCAATGTAAAGCATAACTGTTGTAAAGCAGGTTATGTTTGGTGTTCTGTCTGCTGCATACTGACCTGTGTGTGTGTGTGTGTGTGTGTGTGTGTGTGTGTGTGTGTGTGTGTGTGTGTGTGTGTGTGTGTGTGTGTGTGTGTGTGTGTGTGTGTGTGTGTGTGTGTGTGTGTGTGTGTGTGTGTGTGTGTTAGCTTCAACAGGGACACTGTATTTCCCTGCAGGACATACAGTCAGCCATATTTAAAACTTAAAAAAAAAGTAGTAATGTATTGCACACGTACCCAGTGTTACTTGCTTAGAGGAGCCAGCACCAGGGTCAGATTGTACAGCACCTGTAATCCCATCCATAATCGGCCGTCCCTTATTGCCTACTCAGAGCCAACTCCTCCACCAGTGTATTCTGGTTTTCTGAATTTAATTCTTTATTTCTGTTTGCTGCAAACAAGTGTGATAAAATGTTCACAAAAGTAATAAAAGGTTGTGGTAAATACTCTTTGAATTAACTCCTTGAAATAACCACTTTGAATTATATTTTTATATTTTGTCTTTATCTGCTGCCAAGAACATTTGGAGTTGGGGTTGCATCTAAAAATCTAAAAATCAATGAATATTAATCTTTCTTAGTACATACATGCACATTTTTTATATATTATAAAAATAATCTATAGGCTATATTACACATATAGGCATACATATATACATACATAATTTTACATAAATATAGAACGTATTTGTTTAACTTACACATTAACCATCAGCAATCTTTCTCCAACAGTCTTCTCTTGCTTTGGCAGCAGAGACTGTATTGTTTCGAGGTTGAAATACATATTTAAATTAATCGTAATTATGAATGATTATCTCTTGCTCCTCCGCGGAAAAATATATCGCTCTCGCTCTACCCGCGATTGGTTGTTCAGTGTCGACGTCACTCTTTTATGTGCACGCGCGCGTGGAGTAATCATAGCTTAAGGATCAAAGCCTGAGTTGACAGAGAAAGTTGATGAGCTGCATCATGGTACCAATAAAGCCTGATTGCATCGGTTTGGTTTTGTCAACTCAAAACTAATCCTGTAACCCCGAGTTTGTTAAGCTACCTTCATGGTACAGGCCCCAGATATGCAAAAATAGTCTTAAAACACACATATATTGTGTTAGTATTTTAGACATCTAAAGAACATTCATTGATGTCAGAAAACTTTAATAAGATCACATTATGTTATGATAATTAACACAGAGAAATATTACAGACTATTAAAATATAATTAGAAGATTCACTCAGAAATGACTAAAGATCAAATCAAACAAATGAAAGTAAATAAGAAAAATAATGAATAATAAACACAAACATTGCCGTCTTCTCACTCCTCAGATCTGCTGCAGATGAAGTTGAGTTTGTGAGTCTCAGGAAGGCTGATCCAGCGCTGATCTCCTCCAGACTGAACTGCTCCTTTTCTCTTCGTAAGGCTGCAGTTTTCCGGTGTCGTTCCGTTCCCTGGAGCCCAGTTCTGATAGCACACGACCTCTCCGCTCAACCAGAGCCACATGTTCATTTGGCAGTAGTTGTGTAAACCCAACCACACCGCCTCAGTAGACACACGTTTAACCACATTCATCACCTCCTCCTGCATCTCTTCTGACTGAACCGAGACCAGATCCGTATAATTCTGTCTGCAGTATCTCAGAGCTTCAGGCCACGTCAGATTCTCTTTGATCAGAATCAGTTTATCTGGACACAAAACAAACCACAAGCAAAAACTAGAGAGAGACTGATCAAAAACAACATGCAGAACAAACACTGTGGAGGAATCTGTCATGTCAGACATGTAGCGTGAACTTTAAGATATCTGGAGGTGATGGATGGATTGTGTGTGTTTGTGAGGATCTGCTCACCTTCATGACACACAAAAGGATATTGGTTGTCGCAAGAGCTGTCACACCATTGACCCAGAGCGTTTGGTCTGATCACTGCACAGTTTTCAACACCTCCAACATTATTAGGTTCACCAGAATCCCAGTCTCTGAATGAGGAGTTACTCTGATCTGACCACTGCCATGAGTCTCTGAACAGACCGATCCAGATCCATGATGCTGATAACGAAAGACCACTAATGAAATACTTTAACTGTTGATTCTCATTCTGGTTCCTCACACTGACCAGATCAATGTGATTCTGTCTGCAGTAACTCTGAGCGTCTCTCCAGTTCTTCGTCTGGTTGACAAAGACGAGTCCTGTGTTCACTTTAAGAAAAACACATGGAAACAGATTCATGAATCAGTTTATTCATCATTCTTATGCCGATTTACAGTTTGGAAGTAAAGAGGACCAGTGGTCATCAGAAACTAGTGATGTTACACATGAGACTGAAGCTTCAAAGCTTCATATTGAGTTTTCAGCGCAATATCTCATGAATCTCCGTGCCGGAGCGCGTATTGCTTTCAGAGAAACACGTGATCAACGACAAATGAAGCCTCACTTTCTGTCCAGTCTCGCGAATGCTTCACTTTGCGTGTCGGAATGTTTGAACCCAGAACATTACTCTACAGGTTTCTGAAAGTTTAAGTCCATTTACTATTTTTATTTTATTTTTTATAAATAGACCTATAGCCTGTGTTACATGATCACATATTCTGCCATATAAACATCA
The DNA here is from genome assembly GCF_963993115.1 of Abramis brama. Classification (NCBI taxonomy): domain Eukaryota; kingdom Metazoa; phylum Chordata; class Actinopteri; order Cypriniformes; family Leuciscidae; genus Abramis; species Abramis brama. The sequence continues at coordinate 8,392,385 of NC_139965.1, forward strand.
TAGAAACCATATAGTAATTAGACCACCATTTACTTGCATCAAGCAACTTTGTTGGTATTTTTATAAATAGTATTAATATAATTGTTAGATTTAATTTATTGCTACACTTTAATATGTGATATATATTATCAGAAAACTGAACATTTAGCGTAGTCAGGCTTTTATTTCTGCTCAATAGATAAAACAGCGGCGCTGTGGACAGGGTTTATGGCTGCTATAAATTTGACCTGCCACAAGATGGCGCTGTTTTCGACACTCTTGATGCTTCCAATCTTTTCCCGGAACAATCAGGGGAAATTCTCAGTGCTTCACGAGGCTTCATTTCTCCATCCCTATCAGAAACATGTGTCATTCATAGACTGATTTTGCTGATAACTGTTGCGACAAACTGCTGGCCCAGCCAGACTGCAGCAGGTGGAGTTGATCTGCTCATTAGCAGGGTAGACACAGGCTGTGTACGAATACACCCTTAAATAAAATTAAAGCTGCAAGCAGCATTTATCGGGGTTCAAGCAGTTAAGGCCTTTAAGGCCTTAAAGCACAAAAGCTTTAAAATCTATTAAGTTTTATTTAGCAAGCATGTAACCACTGACATAATAGATGGAAAAGACCATTTACAGCCAATACAGGCAATGTAACATAGGAAATACATGGTTTTAAAGCTGTTTAACATTTATAGGATTTCTATACATTTCTGCACTGGTTTGGTTCCGATCGGGCGAAAAACCTAGGACTAGTTAGTAAAAGTACGTTGTTGACAAAATTCAAAATGGTGGAAAATTTATCATGGCGGAAATTAACATTATCTAAATCTCGAAGATCGGATCAGATCGGATCGAATAATGATAATCGATTCAAGATCTTGAGAATCGGAATCGAATCGATTCTTGAAATTTGAATCGAAACCCAGCCCTACACAACACTGTGTAGCATGTAGTGCGCAACTTGACTTGATGTGCTACACCTAGATATAGTATTCGGTAGGGCATAATTAAATCAGAAGCAACGATCATCTACTGGAGGGAGGAAATGGTGCAACAGGAGAGCAAATAGTTGACAATTTTGTTCTGATTCAAAGAGAAAATTATATTGATAAATTAAAAAGTTCTCTTTGTAGTTTGTTTCAGAAAGATGAGTGACAAATAAGAACAATAGAGAGTTAGTAAATGAAAACAGACATCACCGACTTGTTTCTTTTTAATGATTCAACAGCCTAAAAGCTTCGATTAAATTAGGTGAAGTTCGAAAGTGGAGCTTAAAGTTAAAAATAATTACCACCTAGTTTCATCACATCTATCTTTTTAACGAATCAGTGTTTTTGAACATGTTTGTACATGTACGGTTTAATGACTCAGACAATCCGTTGCTGTAACAATGTGACTGTGCACTGAGTGACAGCCTTTCAATGCGCAGAGACGCTGTTTAGTTTTCGCTACATTCGTTACAAAAAATGTCCTTGATTTTTGTGCATGCTATACACATCGTAACACTTATTTATATAGCAACACATAAATATAAAAAACAAAAACAAACAAAAGAAAATTGTAGTTATCCTACCAGTTGATGGTTTCAAATTACAGTTCAAATGGGAAACAGGTCCATGGGCACTGGTTAGCATTTGTGCATGTAATTGCATCCACTAGGCAGGCGATTCACCTTCACAGGATTATTTATGGCACAAAACAGGATACACTTGCCGATCACGTTCACATAGGGAAAAAAATAGAGAACAAGAAAACGCAGCCTTGGAAAACACAAGGCAAACGTACAATAATTAATTTCTGACTCAACATTTCAGTAACAAATGACATGCACAGCTCAAATGACACATTAATCCAAATTTATTTAACACATCGATTCGACACTCATAAAACAGTCACTGTCACAACTCATGATACAAAGATGTTAGCTACACGCGGTAGCTTTAGCCCACGGCTAACTAGTTCAGCTCGCGCTGTGACTGCGGCCTAGTCAACTCAGCTCATATCAAATCATTTCTGAAATAGATATCTGTCATAAGATAACATATGACAAAAAAAAGTCACTCACCAAAACGAGACTGCATCACATATTCAATTAAAGAAGATTGTTCAATAAAGATTATCACACTATAAATCTTTACTCCGATTTCACCTTTTACACCTTTCTCTGACGACAAGTTGATGCATCCAAAGTTTCCAAGTGCACACAATCACAGTTCCCGATAGATTATGATGATCATTTAGTACAAGGAGTTTCTGAAGAAAGTTTCCGTGCTGCTGTCTCATCTGATCTATTCTGTTCTCTCATCATGCTGACAGCGGCAGCGCCTGCGCGAACAGTGAGCGGGCCTTAAGAATATGCCGCTACTGTTGGCTCTCAGGGGTGTCAGTCACTGCAGCACAATCAGTGATTGGACGAATCGCGTGTTTTTGCCCAGTGGTTTTTACCAGTGCATCAAGTAAATAAAAAAAATGGATGTAATTGAAAAAATAAATTTGTCCAGAACAGAGCGACAGGACTGAATTTAAACTGTTATAGAAGAGCTAATATACTGAGAATGAACTGGTGAAGGATTGTCTCTCTGCTTTATTTTATAAGAAATATTTCTGTGTCTAGAGTTCCTAATGCGCTGTACTCTCAACTTTTGTATAATAGTACTAGTCATATTTTTTTACACCAGGCATGAATAAAAGGAATGTTTTTTATTTCCTGTTTCGAAAACCACTGGAAACCAACGGACTGTAATGTATAGAGGAATGACAATATGGAATCATTTACCATTGATATCACACATTTTTACAAGAAAAAATAGTTTAAAAAAAATATTTAAAGGAATATTTAATGGCAAAATATATTAAATTGTTGATTTTGATATTTGGAATGGATGATGGGTTAGTGTGTTTCATTGACTTGACGTTTTATTGTTGTTGATTAAATGTAGTTTTGTATGATTTACTTTTTGGGACCCCAGGAAGAGTAGCCACTGCCTAGAAAGAGGCTAATGGGGATCCAAATAAACAAATAAACTTATATCATTGATGGAAAATACCATTTACAGCCAATACAGGCAATTTACTGAGGAAAGTTTTTTTGACAGTTATAGCACCACATCTTGCCTGATCTCCACCACTTTTGTTAAGTGTCCTCAAAGTGTGCCCATGCATGTCTGTCAAATTTGTTGTAAATATCTCATTTTGTTTTGAAGTTTAGACACTTCTGTTTATGAGAGAATAAAAATGATCCATGGGTGACAATGATTTAAAAATTGTATTTGTTTATTTATTTTTGTCAGTTCCTATCTTAATTGTGACATTTGGGCGTTATTGTTTAGCTATTGATCTATGTTTTCAAATTTCAAGAAATTTGGACTATCGGTTTCGAAGATAATTGCAAGTTTTTTAAGTGCTTAATGACAATGATACACAAACTATAAGGAGAAACCTGGCATATTTGGTATTGTTGGACTCGGGAAGGATTGAGGATTTCAAAGGACTAACGGTTGGGTGCGTTTATAGCCATTTTCATAAATTTTTTTCCATGTTGTAGCGCCACCAAGTGGCCAATCGTCGCGATTTTTTTCAAGTAATCTCAGATTGAGCTCATAAACACGTTTCCCAAGATTAGCGAAAATATCTCTTTCCGTTCACGAGTTATAATTGTTTTAGTAAAAGTGGCCCTGGTGCCATCAAACATTTTGATTTCCCTTAGCGACCGTGAATTTAAATTAAGAATTTTTTTGATGATTATTGATAGTCTCTGTCCAGAGAATATTTCTGCATTGGTTTGGTTTCGATTGGGCGAAAAATCTAGGAGTAGTTCGCAAAAGTAGGTTTTTCAAAAAGCCTCAATTTACTCAAAATTGGCGCCTGAAGGGCGAGCAAATCCGAGGCATGCATCTGGTCCGCCTCGAGCCAAGAATTCCAGCGATATAAGACACTTGAGCCTACGCCTCACGATTGATGAGTTTATGAGCCGTTTCGTACTTTTGCCCGCTGTAGCGCCCCCGTCAGGCCGATCGGGGCGGGCCTTGGTGACGCTGTAGGCGGTGTGAGTACTATCAGCCCCCAAAGTTTCAAGTCTCCACGACTTACGGTTTGGTCTGCCCGATCAGTTTTATGTCTGAATGTTGCATCATGGGAAAATTAACAATTACAATAGGTGTTCAGCACTGAAGTGCTTGAACCCCTAATAAGTGGCTAAAAAAGGGCCACAAAAAGGCCTCTAAAAAAAGAACCATAGGGTCTAGGCGCTTGCCGTCTGCGCTGCTGCGTTCCAAAAACTTTATCCAGCCTTCTAACATGTGCCTCGGAGAGGAAAAAGAACGTTTGTTGCCCTTTTAGCTCATTTATCATGGAAATGTGGTGCATTTTTTTTTTTTACCTTTTAAACTGTGACACCTCCACTGATGGCCCGATCTCCATAAAAGTTTGCACGCTTCTTTAGAATAATATGGCGCATGTGCTCAGCTAATTTGGTGAAGCTCTGCTCTTTTCCCCCCATTTTTCAGTCATTTAAATGTCATTTTGCATAGGGTAATACAGAGGCCTTCTCACCTTTATGACAGTTAAAGCGCCACCAATGGCCCGACGTCCATGAAAGTTTTCAAGCTTCTTCAGGATCACGTGACGCATGCGCATGCCCGATTTTGTGAGGTTGTATGCAAATCAGACAGCAAGATGGCCGCTTTCAGCCATTTCATGTGTTTTTTCCATAGAAATACATCATTTTGACACCCTTTTAACAGTTATAGCGCCACCAAGTGGCCAGTCGCTGCGCCCTTTTTCACGTGACCACAGAATGAGCTCGTACATGCGTGTGCTGAGTTTGGTGCAAAAATCTCGTTCCGTTCACGAGTTATAGCCAATTAAGCAAAAGGGGCTCCTCCCACTTCGAACATTTTGGTGGCCCTTAGGGACCGTGAAGCGAAATTTACACTTTTTTTTGATAATTATTGACAATCAGACTCTAGAGAATCTTGCCGCACTGGTTTGGTTCCGGTCGGGCCAAAAACCTAGGACTAGTTCGCGAAAGTAGGTTTTTGGAAAAACCCCAAATACCCGAAAATTTTCCCAGGGTGACGAGCAAATCCGAGGCATGCATCTGGTCCGCCTCGAGCCAAGGATTCCAGCGATATAAGACACTTGAGCCTACGCCTCACGGTTGATGAGTTATGAGCCGTTTCGTACTTTTGCCCGCTGTAGCGCCCCCGTCAGGCCGATCGGGGCGGGCCTTGGTGACGCTGTAGGCGGTGTGAGTACTATCAGCCCCCAAAGTTTCAAGTCTCCACGACTTACGGTTTGGTCTGCCCGATCAGTTTTATGTCTGAATGTTGCATCATGGGAAAATTAACAATTACAATAGGTGTTCAGCACTGAAGTGCTTGAACCCCTAATAAGTGGCTAAAAAAGGGCCACAAAAAGGCCTCTAAAAAAAGAACCATAGGGTCTAGGCGCTTGCCGTCTGCGCTGCTGCGTTCCAAAAACTTTATCCAGCCTTCTAACATGTGCCTCGGAGAGGAAAAAGAACGTTTGTTGCCCTTTTAGCTCATTTATCATGGAAATGTGGTGCATTTTTTTTTTTTTACCTTTTAAACTGTGACACCTCCACTGATGGCCCGATCTCCATAAAAGTTTGCACGCTTCTTTAGAATAATATGGCGCATGTGCTCAACTAATTTGGTGAAGCTCTGCTCTTTTCCCCCCATTTTTCAGTCATTTAAATGTCATTTTGCATAGGGTAATACAGAGGCCTTCTCACCTTTATGACAGTTAAAGCGCCACCAATGGCCCGACGTCCATGAAAGTTTTCAAGCTTCTTCAGGATCACGTGACGCATGCGCATGCCCGATTTTGTGAGGTTGTATGCAAATCAGACAGCAAGATGGCCGCTTTCAGCCATTTCATGTGTTTTTTCCATAGAAATACATCATTTTGACACCCTTTTAACAGTTATAGCGCCACCAAGTGGCCAGTCGCTGCGCCCTTTTTCACGTGACCACAGAATGAGCTCGTACATGCGTGTGCTGAGTTTGGTGCAAAAATCTCGTTCCGTTCACGAGTTATAGCCAATTAAGCAAAAGGGGCTCCTCCCACTTCGAACATTTTGGTGGCCCTTAGGGACCGTGAAGCGAAATTTACACTTTTTTTTGATAATTATTGACAATCAGACTCTAGAGAATCTTGCCGCACTGGTTTGGTTCCGGTCGGGCCAAAAACCTAGGACTAGTTCGCGAAAGTAGGTTTTTGGAAAAACCCCAAATACCCGAAAATTTTCCCAGGGTGACGAGCAAATCCGAGGCATGCATCTGGTCCGCCTCGAGCCAAGGATTCCAGCGATATAAGACACTTGAGCCTATGCCTCACGGTTGATGAGTTATGAGCCGTTTCGTACTTTTGCCCGCTGTAGCGCCCCCGTCAGGCCGATCGGGGCGGGCCTTGGTGACGCTGTAGGCGGTGTGAGTACTATCAGCCCCCAAAGTTTCAAGTCTCCACGACTTACGGTTTGGTCTGCCCGATCAGTTTTATGTCTGAATGTTGCATCATGGGAAAATTAACAATTACAATAGGTGTTCAGCACTGAAGTGCTTGAACCCCTAATAAGTGGCTAAAAAAGGGCCACAAAAAGGCCTCTAAAAAAAGAACCATAGGGTCTAGGCGCTTGCCGTCTGCGCTGCTGCGTTCCAAAAACTTTATCCAGCCTTCTAACATGTGCCTCGGAGAGGAAAAAGAACGTTTGTTGCCCTTTTAGCTCATTTATCATGGAAATGTGGTGCATTTTTTTTTTTTACCTTTTAAACTGTGACACCTCCACTGATGGCCCGATCTCCATAAAAGTTTGCACGCTTCTTTAGAATAATATGGCGCATGTGCTCAGCTAATTTGGTGAAGCTCTGCTCTTTTCCCCCCATTTTTCAGTCATTTAAATGTCATTTTGCATAGGGTAATACAGAGGCCTTCTCACCTTTATGACAGTTAAAGCGCCACCAATGGCCCGACGTCCATGAAAGTTTTCAAGCTTCTTCAGGATCACGTGACGCATGCGCATGCCCGATTTTGTGAGGTTGTATGCAAATCAGACAGCAAGATGGCCGCTTTCAGCCATTTCATGTGTTTTTTCCATAGAAATACATCATTTTGACACCCTTTTAACAGTTATAGCGCCACCAAGTGGCCAGTCGCTGCGCCCTTTTTCACGTGACCACAGAATGAGCTCGTACATGCGTGTGCTGAGTTTGGTGCAAAAATCTCGTTCCGTTCACGAGTTATAGCCAATTAAGCAAAAGGGGCTCCTCCCACTTCGAACATTTTGGTGGCCCTTAGGGACCGTGAAGCGAAATTTACACTTTTTTTTGATAATTATTGACAATCAGACTCTAGAGAATCTTGCCGCACTGGTTTGGTTCCGGTCGGGCCAAAAACCTAGGACTAGTTCGCGAAAGTAGGTTTTTGGAAAAACCCCAAATACCCGAAAATTTTCCCAGGGTGACGAGCAAATCCGAGGCATGCATCTGGTCCGCCTCGAGCCAAGGATTCCAGCGATATAAGACACTTGAGCCTACGCCTCACGGTTGATGAGTTATGAGCCGTTTCGTACTTTTGCCCGCTGTAGCGCCCCCGTCAGGCCGATCGGGGCGGGCCTTGGTGACGCTGTAGGCGGTGTGAGTACTATCAGCCCCCAAAGTTTCAAGTCTCCACGACTTACGGTTTGGTCTGCCCGATCAGTTTTATGTCTGAATGTTGCATCATGGGAAAATTAACAATTACAATAGGTGTTCAGCACTGAAGTGCTTGAACCCCTAATAAGTGGCTAAAAAAGGGCCACAAAAAGGCCTCTAAAAAAAGAACCATAGGGTCTAGGCGCTTGCCGTCTGCGCTGCTGCGTTCCAAAAACTTTATCCAGCCTTCTAACATGTGCCTCGGAGAGGAAAAAGAACGTTTGTTGCCCTTTTAGCTCATTTATCATGGAAATGTGGTGCATTTTTTTTTTTTTACCTTTTAAACTGTGACACCTCCACTGATGGCCCGATCTCCATAAAAGTTTGCACGCTTCTTTAGAATAATATGGCGCATGTGCTCAACTAATTTGGTGAAGCTCTGCTCTTTTCCCCCCATTTTTCAGTCATTTAAATGTCATTTTGCATAGGGTAATACAGAGGCCTTCTCACCTTTATGACAGTTAAAGCGCCACCAATGGCCCGACGTCCATGAAAGTTTTCAAGCTTCTTCAGGATCACGTGACGCATGCGCATGCCCGATTTTGTGAGGTTGTATGCAAATCAGACAGCAAGATGGCCGCTTTCAGCCATTTCATGTGTTTTTTCCATAGAAATACATCATTTTGACACCCTTTTAACAGTTATAGCGCCACCAAGTGGCCAGTCGCTGCGCCCTTTTTCACGTGACCACAGAATGAGCTCGTACATGCGTGTGCTGAGTTTGGTGCAAAAATCTCGTTCCGTTCACGAGTTATAGCCAATTAAGCAAAAGGGGCTCCTCCCACTTCGAACATTTTGGTGGCCCTTAGGGACCGTGAAGCGAAATTTACACTTTTTTTTGATAATTATTGACAATCAGACTCTAGAGAATCTTGCCGCACTGGTTTGGTTCCGGTCGGGCCAAAAACCTAGGACTAGTTCGCGAAAGTAGGTTTTTGGAAAAACCCCAAATACCCGAAAATTTTCCCAGGGTGACGAGCAAATCCGAGGCATGCATCTGGTCCGCCTCGAGCCAAGGATTCCAGCGATATAAGACACTTGAGCCTACGCCTCACGGTTGATGAGTTATGAGCCGTTTCGTACTTTTGCCCGCTGTAGCGCCCCCGTCAGGCCGATCGGGGCGGGCCTTGGTGACGCTGTAGGCGGTGTGAGTACTATCAGCCCCCAAAGTTTCAAGTCTCCACGACTTACGGTTTGGTCTGCCCGATCAGTTTTATGTCTGAATGTTGCATCATGGGAAAATTAACAATTACAATAGGTGTTCAGCACTGAAGTGCTTGAACCCCTAATAAGTGGCTAAAAAAGGGCCACAAAAAGGCCTCTAAAAAAAGAACCATAGGGTCTAGGCGCTTGCCGTCTGCGCTGCTGCGTTCCAAAAACTTTATCCAGCCTTCTAACATGTGCCTCGGAGAGGAAAAAGAACGTTTGTTGCCCTTTTAGCTCATTTATCATGGAAATGTGGTGCATTTTTTTTTTTTTACCTTTTAAACTGTGACACCTCCACTGATGGCCCGATCTCCATAAAAGTTTGCACGCTTCTTTAGAATAATATGGCGCATGTGCTCAACTAATTTGGTGAAGCTCTGCTCTTTTCCCCCCATTTTTCAGTCATTTAAATGTCATTTTGCATAGGGTAATACAGAGGCCTTCTCACCTTTATGACAGTTAAAGCGCCACCAATGGCCCGACGTCCATGAAAGTTTTCAAGCTTCTTCAGGATCACGTGACGCATGCGCATGCCCGATTTTGTGAGGTTGTATGCAAATCAGACAGCAAGATGGCCGCTTTCAGCCATTTCATGTGTTTTTTCCATAGAAATACATCATTTTGACACCCTTTTAACAGTTATAGCGCCACCAAGTGGCCAGTCGCTGCGCCCTTTTTCACGTGACCACAGAATGAGCTCGTACATGCGTGTGCTGAGTTTGGTGCAAAAATCTCGTTCCGTTCACGAGTTATAGCCAATTAAGCAAAAGGGGCTCCTCCCACTTCGAACATTTTGGTGGCCCTTAGGGACCGTGAAGCGAAATTTACACTTTTTTTTGATAATTATTGACAATCAGACTCTAGAGAATCTTGCCGCACTGGTTTGGTTCCGGTCGGGCCAAAAACCTAGGACTAGTTCGCGAAAGTAGGTTTTTGGAAAAACCCCAAATACCCGAAAATTTTCCCAGGGTGACGAGCAAATCCGAGGCATGCATCTGGTCCGCCTCGAGCCAAGGATTCCAGCGATATAAGACACTTGAGCCTATGCCTCACGGTTGATGAGTTATGAGCCGTTTCGTACTTTTGCCCGCTGTAGCGCCCCCGTCAGGCCGATCGGGGCGGGCCTTGGTGACGCTGTAGGCGGTGTGAGTACTATCAGCCCCCAAAGTTTCAAGTCTCCACGACTTACGGTTTGGTCTGCCCAATCAGTTTTATGTCTGAATGTTGCATCATGGGAAAATTAACAATTACAATAGGTGTTCAGCACTGAAGTGCTTGAACCCCTAATAAGTGGCTAAAAAAGGGCCACAAAAAGGCCTCTAAAAAAAGAACCATAGGGTCTAGGCGCTTGCCGTCTGCGCTGCTGCGTTCCAAAAACTTTATCCAGCCTTCTAACATGTGCCTCGGAGAGGAAAAAGAACGTTTGTTGCCCTTTTAGCTCATTTATCATGGAAATGTGGTGCATTTTTTTTTTTTTACCTTTTAAACTGTGACACCTCCACTGATGGCCCGATCTCCATAAAAGTTTGCACGCTTCTTTAGAATAATATGGCGCATGTGCTCAACTAATTTGGTGAAGCTCTGCTCTTTTCCCCCCATTTTTCAGTCATTTAAATGTCATTTTGCATAGGGTAATACAGAGGCCTTCTCACCTTTATGACAGTTAAAGCGCCACCAATGGCCCGACGTCCATGAAAGTTTTCAAGCTTCTTCAGGATCACGTGACGCATGCGCATGCCCGATTTTGTGAGGTTGTATGCAAATCAGACAGCAAGATGGCCGCTTTCAGCCATTTCATGTGTTTTTTCCATAGAAATACATCATTTTGACACCCTTTTAACAGTTATAGCGCCACCAAGTGGCCAGTCGCTGCGCCCTTTTTCACGTGACCACAGAATGAGCTCGTACATGCGTGTGCTGAGTTTGGTGCAAAAATCTCGTTCCGTTCACGAGTTATAGCCAATTAAGCAAAAGGGGCTCCTCCCACTTCGAACATTTTGGTGGCCCTTAGGGACCGTGAAGCGAAATTTACACTTTTTTTTGATAATTATTGACAATCAGACTCTAGAGAATCTTGCCGCACTGGTTTGGTTCCGGTCGGGCCAAAAACCTAGGACTAGTTCGCGAAAGTAGGTTTTTGGAAAAACCCCAAATACCCGAAAATTTTCCCAGGGTGACGAGCAAATCCGAGGCATGCATCTGGTCCGCCTCGAGCCAAGGATTCCAGCGATATAAGACACTTGAGCCTATGCCTCACGGTTGATGAGTTATGAGCCGTTTCGTACTTTTGCCCGCTGTAGCGCCCCCGTCAGGCCGATCGGGGCGGGCCTTGGTGACGCTGTAGGCGGTGTGAGTACTATCAGCCCCCAAAGTTTCAAGTCTCCACGACTTACGGTTTGGTCTGCCCGATCAGTTTTATGTCTGAATGTTGCATCATGGGAAAATTAACAATTACAATAGGTGTTCAGCACTGAAGTGCTTGAACCCCTAATAAGTGGCTAAAAAAGGGCCACAAAAAGGCCTCTAAAAAAAGAACCATAGGGTCTAGGCGCTTGCCGTCTGCGCTGCTGCGTTCCAAAAACTTTATCCAGCCTTCTAACATGTGCCTCGGAGAGGAAAAAGAACGTTTGTTGCCCTTTTAGCTCATTTATCATGGAAATGTGGTGCATTTTTTTTTTTTACCTTTTAAACTGTGACACCTCCACTGATGGCCCGATCTCCATAAAAGTTTGCACGCTTCTTTAGAATAATATGGCGCATGTGCTCAGCTAATTTGGTGAAGCTCTGCTCTTTTCCCCCCATTTTTCAGTCATTTAAATGTCATTTTGCATAGGGTAATACAGAGGCCTTCTCACCTTTATGACAGTTAAAGCGCCACCAATGGCCCGACGTCCATGAAAGTTTTCAAGCTTCTTCAGGATCACGTGACGCATGCGCATGCCCGATTTTGTGAGGTTGTATGCAAATCAGACAGCAAGATGGCCGCTTTCAGCCATTTCATGTGTTTTTTCCATAGAAATACATCATTTTGACACCCTTTTAACAGTTATAGCGCCACCAAGTGGCCAGTCGCTGCGCCCTTTTTCACGTGACCACAGAATGAGCTCGTACATGCGTGTGCTGAGTTTGGTGCAAAAATCTCGTTCCGTTCACGAGTTATAGCCAATTAAGCAAAAGGGGCTCCTCCCACTTCGAACATTTTGGTGGCCCTTAGGGACCGTGAAGCGAAATTTACACTTTTTTTTGATAATTATTGACAATCAGACTCTAGAGAATCTTGCCGCACTGGTTTGGTTCCGGTCGGGCCAAAAACCTAGGACTAGTTCGCGAAAGTAGGTTTTTGGAAAAACCCCAAATACCCGAAAATTTTCCCAGGGTGACGAGCAAATCCGAGGCATGCATCTGGTCCGCCTCGAGCCAAGGATTCCAGCGATATAAGACACTTGAGCCTACGCCTCACGGTTGATGAGTTATGAGCCGTTTCGTACTTTTGCCCGCTGTAGCGCCCCCGTCAGGCCGATCGGGGCGGGCCTTGGTGACGCTGTAGGCGGTGTGAGTACTATCAGCCCCCAAAGTTTCAAGTCTCCACGACTTACGGTTTGGTCTGCCCGATCAGTTTTATGTCTGAATGTTGCATCATGGGAAAATTAACAATTACAATAGGTGTTCAGCACTGAAGTGCTTGAACCCCTAATAAGTGGCTAAAAAAGGGCCACAAAAAGGCCTCTAAAAAAAGAACCATAGGGTCTAGGCGCTTGCCGTCTGCGCTGCTGCGTTCCAAAAACTTTATCCAGCCTTCTAACATGTGCCTCGGAGAGGAAAAAGAACGTTTGTTGCCCTTTTAGCTCATTTATCATGGAAATGTGGTGCATTTTTTTTTTTTTACCTTTTAAACTGTGACACCTCCACTGATGGCCCGATCTCCATAAAAGTTTGCACGCTTCTTTAGAATAATATGGCGCATGTGCTCAACTAATTTGGTGAAGCTCTGCTCTTTTCCCCCCATTTTTCAGTCATTTAAATGTCATTTTGCATAGGGTAATCCAGAGGCCTTCTCACCTTTATGACAGTTAAAGCGCCACCAATGGCCCGACGTCCATGAAAGTTTTCAAGCTTCTTCAGGATCACGTGACGCATGCGCATGCCCGATTTTGTGAGGTTGTATGCAAATCAGACAGCAAGATGGCCGCTTTCAGCCATTTCATGTGTTTTTTCCATAGAAATACATCATTTTGACACCCTTTTAACAGTTATAGCGCCACCAAGTGGCCAGTCGCTGCGCCCTTTTTCACGTGACCACAGAATGAGCTCGTACATGCGTGTGCTGAGTTTGGTGCAAAAATCTCGTTCCGTTCACGAGTTATAGCCAATTAAGCAAAAGGGGCTCCTCCCACTTCGAACATTTTGGTGGCCCTTAGGGACCGTGAAGCGAAATTTACACTTTTTTTTGATAATTATTGACAATCAGACTCTAGAGAATCTTGCCGCACTGGTTTGGTTCCGGTCGGGCCAAAAACCTAGGACTAGTTCGCGAAAGTAGGTTTTTGGAAAAACCCCAAATACCCGAAAATTTTCCCAGGGTGACGAGCAAATCCGAGGCATGCATCTGGTCCGCCTCGAGCCAAGGATTCCAGCGATATAAGACACTTGAGCCTACGCCTCACGGTTGATGAGTTATGAGCCGTTTCGTACTTTTGCCCGCTGTAGCGCCCCCGTCAGGCCGATCGGGGCGGGCCTTGGTGACGCTGTAGGCGGTGTGAGTACTATCAGCCCCCAAAGTTTCAAGTCTCCACGACTTACGGTTTGGTCTGCCCGATCAGTTTTATGTCTGAATGTTGCATCATGGGAAAATTAACAATTACAATAGGTGTTCAGCACTGAAGTGCTTGAACCCCTAATAAGTGGCTAAAAAAGGGCCACAAAAAGGCCTCTAAAAAAAGAACCATAGGGTCTAGGCGCTTGCCGTCTGCGCTGCTGCGTTCCAAAAACTTTATCCAGCCTTCTAACATGTGCCTCGGAGAGGAAAAAGAACGTTTGTTGCCCTTTTAGCTCATTTATCATGGAAATGTGGTGCATTTTTTTTTTTTTACCTTTTAAACTGTGACACCTCCACTGATGGCCCGATCTCCATAAAAGTTTGCACGCTTCTTTAGAATAATATGGCGCATGTGCTCAACTAATTTGGTGAAGCTCTGCTCTTTTCCCCCCATTTTTCAGTCATTTAAATGTCATTTTGCATAGGGTAATACAGAGGCCTTCTCACCTTTATGACAGTTAAAGCGCCACCAATGGCCCGACGTCCATGAAAGTTTTCAAGCTTCTTCAGGATCACGTGACGCATGCGCATGCCCGATTTTGTGAGGTTGTATGCAAATCAGACAGCAAGATGGCCGCTTTCAGCCATTTCATGTGTTTTTTCCATAGAAATACATCATTTTGACACCCTTTTAACAGTTATAGCGCCACCAAGTGGCCAGTCGCTGCGCCCTTTTTCACGTGACCACAGAATGAGCTCGTACATGCGTGTGCTGAGTTTGGTGCAAAAATCTCGTTCCGTTCACGAGTTATAGCCAATTAAGCAAAAGGGGCTCCTCCCACTTCGAACATTTTGGTGGCCCTTAGGGACCGTGAAGCGAAATTTACACTTTTTTTTGATAATTATTGACAATCAGACTCTAGAGAATCTTGCCGCACTGGTTTGGTTCCGGTCGGGCCAAAAACCTAGGACTAGTTCGCGAAAGTAGGTTTTTGGAAAAACCCCAAATACCCGAAAATTTTCCCAGGGTGACGAGCAAATCCGAGGCATGCATCTGGTCCGCCTCGAGCCAAGGATTCCAGCGATATAAGACACTTGAGCCTATGCCTCACGGTTGATGAGTTATGAGCCGTTTCGTACTTTTGCCCGCTGTAGCGCCCCCGTCAGGCCGATCGGGGCGGGCCTTGGTGACGCTGTAGGCGGTGTGAGTACTATCAGCCCCCAAAGTTTCAAGTCTCCACGACTTACGGTTTGGTCTGCCCGATCAGTTTTATGTCTGAATGTTGCATCATGGGAAAATTAACAATTACAATAGGTGTTCAGCACTGAAGTGCTTGAACCCCTAATAAGTGGCTAAAAAAGGGCCACAAAAAGGCCTCTAAAAAAAGAACCATAGGGTCTAGGCGCTTGCCGTCTGCGCTGCTGCGTTCCAAAAACTTTATCCAGCCTTCTAACATGTGCCTCGGAGAGGAAAAAGAACGTTTGTTGCCCTTTTAGCTCATTTATCATGGAAATGTTGTGCATTTTTTTTTTTTTACCTTTTAAACTGTGACACCTCCACTGATGGCCCGATCTCCATAAAAGTTTGCACGCTTCTTTAGAATAATATGGCGCATGTGCTCAACTAATTTGGTGAAGCTCTGCTCTTTTCCCCCCATTTTTCAGTCATTTAAATGTCATTTTGCATAGGGTAATACAGAGGCCTTCTCACCTTTATGACAGTTAAAGCGCCACCAATGGCCCGACGTCCATGAAAGTTTTCAAGCTTCTTCAGGATCACGTGACGCATGCGCATGCCCGATTTTGTGAGGTTGTATGCAAATCAGACAGCAAGATGGCCGCTTTCAGCCATTTCATGTGTTTTTTCCATAGAAATACATCATTTTGACACCCTTTTAACAGTTATAGCGCCACCAAGTGGCCAGTCGCTGCGCCCTTTTTCACGTGACCACAGAATGAGCTCGTACATGCGTGTGCTGAGTTTGGTGCAAAAATCTCGTTCCGTTCACGAGTTATAGCCAATTAAGCAAAAGGGGCTCCTCCCACTTCGAACATTTTGGTGGCCCTTAGGGACCGTGAAGCGAAATTTACACTTTTTTTTGATAATTATTGACAATCAGACTCTAGAGAATCTTGCCGCACTGGTTTGGTTCCGGTCGGGCCAAAAACCTAGGACTAGTTCGCGAAAGTAGGTTTTTGGAAAAACCCCAAATACCCGAAAATTTTCCCAGGGTGACGAGCAAATCCGAGGCATGCATCTGGTCCGCCTCGAGCCAAGGATTCCAGCGATATAAGACACTTGAGCCTACGCCTCACGGTTGATGAGTTATGAGCCGTTTCGTACTTTTGCCCGCTGTAGCGCCCCCGTCAGGCCGATCGGGGCGGGCCTTGGTGACGCTGTAGGCGGTGTGAGTACTATCAGCCCCCAAAGTTTCAAGTCTCCACGACTTACGGTTTGGTCTGCCCGATCAGTTTTATGTCTGAATGTTGCATCATGGGAAAATTAACAATTACAATAGGTGTTCAGCACTGAAGTGCTTGAACCCCTAATAAGTGGCTAAAAAAGGGCCACAAAAAGGCCTCTAAAAAAAGAACCATAGGGTCTAGGCGCTTGCCGTCTGCGCTGCTGCGTTCCAAAAACTTTATCCAGCCTTCTAACATGTGCCTCGGAGAGGAAAAAGAACGTTTGTTGCCCTTTTAGCTCATTTATCATGGAAATGTGGTGCATTTTTTTTTTTTTACCTTTTAAACTGTGACACCTCCACTGATGGCCCGATCTCCATAAAAGTTTGCACGCTTCTTTAGAATAATATGGCGCATGTGCTCAACTAATTTGGTGAAGCTCTGCTCTTTTCCCCCCATTTTTCAGTCATTTAAATGTCATTTTGCATAGGGTAATACAGAGGCCTTCTCACCTTTATGACAGTTAAAGCGCCACCAATGGCCCGACGTCCATGAAAGTTTTCAAGCTTCTTCAGGATCACGTGACGCATGCGCATGCCCGATTTTGTGAGGTTGTATGCAAATCAGACAGCAAGATGGCCGCTTTCAGCCATTTCATGTGTTTTTTCCATAGAAATACATCATTTTGACACCCTTTTAACAGTTATAGCGCCACCAAGTGGCCAGTCGCTGCGCCCTTTTTCACGTGACCACAGAATGAGCTCGTACATGCGTGTGCTGAGTTTGGTGCAAAAATCTCGTTCCGTTCACGAGTTATAGCCAATTAAGCAAAAGGGGCTCCTCCCACTTCGAACATTTTGGTGGCCCTTAGGGACCGTGAAGCGAAATTTACACTTTTTTTTGATAATTATTGACAATCAGACTCTAGAGAATCTTGCCGCACTGGTTTGGTTCCGGTCGGGCCAAAAACCTAGGACTAGTTCGCGAAAGTAGGTTTTTGGAAAAACCCCAAATACCCGAAAATTTTCCCAGGGTGACGAGCAAATCCGAGGCATGCATCTGGTCCGCCTCGAGCCAAGGATTCCAGCGATATAAGACACTTGAGCCTATGCCTCACGGTTGATGAGTTATGAGCCGTTTCGTACTTTTGCCCGCTGTAGCGCCCCCGTCAGGCCGATCGGGGCGGGCCTTGGTGACGCTGTAGGCGGTGTGAGTACTATCAGCCCCCAAAGTTTCAAGTCTCCACGACTTACGGTTTGGTCTGCCCGATCAGTTTTATGTCTGAATGTTGCATCATGGGAAAATTAACAATTACAATAGGTGTTCAGCACTGAAGTGCTTGAACCCCTAATAAGTGGCTAAAAAAGGGCCACAAAAAGGCCTCTAAAAAAAGAACCATAGGGTCTAGGCGCTTGCCGTCTGCGCTGCTGCGTTCCAAAAACTTTATCCAGCCTTCTAACATGTGCCTCGGAGAGGAAAAAGAACGTTTGTTGCCCTTTTAGCTCATTTATCATGGAAATGTGGTGCAATTTTTTTTTTTTACCTTTTAAACTGTGACACCTCCACTGATGGCCCGATCTCCATAAAAGTTTGCACGCTTCTTTAGAATAATATGGCGCATGTGCTCAACTAATTTGGTGAAGCTCTGCTCTTTTCCCCCCATTTTTCAGTCATTTAAATGTCATTTTGCATAGGGTAATACAGAGGCCTTCTCACCTTTATGACAGTTAAAGCGCCACCAATGGCCCGACGTCCATGAAAGTTTTCAAGCTTCTTCAGGATCACGTGACGCATGCGCATGCCCGATTTTGTGAGGTTGTATGCAAATCAGACAGCAAGATGGCCGCTTTCAGCCATTTCATGTGTTTTTTCCATAGAAATACATCATTTTGACACCCTTTTAACAGTTATAGCGCCACCAAGTGGCCAGTCGCTGCGCCCTTTTTCACGTGACCACAGAATGAGCTCGTACATGCGTGTGCTGAGTTTGGTGCAAAAATCTCGTTCCGTTCACGAGTTATAGCCAATTAAGCAAAAGGGGCTCCTCCCACTTCGAACATTTTGGTGGCCCTTAGGGACCGTGAAGCGAAATTTACACTTTTTTTTGATAATTATTGACAATCAGACTCTAGAGAATCTTGCCGCACTGGTTTGGTTCCGGTCGGGCCAAAAACCTAGGACTAGTTCGCGAAAGTAGGTTTTTGGAAAAACCCCAAATACCCGAAAATTTTCCCAGGGTGACGAGCAAATCCGAGGCATGCATCTGGTCCGCCTCGAGCCAAGGATTCCAGCGATATAAGACACTTGAGCCTATGCCTCACGGTTGATGAGTTATGAGCCGTTTCGTACTTTTGCCCGCTGTAGCGCCCCCGTCAGGCCGATCGGGGCGGGCCTTGGTGACGCTGTAGGCGGTGTGAGTACTATCAGCCCCCAAAGTTTCAAGTCTCCACGACTTACGGTTTGGTCTGCCCGATCAGTTTTATGTCTGAATGTTGCATCATGGGAAAATTAACAATTACAATAGGTGTTCAGCACTGAAGTGCTTGAACCCCTAATAAGTGGCTAAAAAAGGGCCACAAAAAGGCCTCTAAAAAAAGAACCATAGGGTCTAGGCGCTTGCCGTCTGCGCTGCTGCGTTCCAAAAACTTTATCCAGCCTTCTAACATGTGCCTCGGAGAGGAAAAAGAACGTTTGTTGCCCTTTTAGCTCATTTATCATGGAAATGTGGTGCATTTTTTTTTTTTACCTTTTAAACTGTGACACCTCCACTGATGGCCCGATCTCCATAAAAGTTTGCACGCTTCTTTAGAATAATATGGCGCATGTGCTCAGCTAATTTGGTGAAGCTCTGCTCTTTTCCCCCCATTTTTCAGTCATTTAAATGTCATTTTGCATAGGGTAATACAGAGGCCTTCTCACCTTTATGACAGTTAAAGCGCCACCAATGGCCCGACGTCCATGAAAGTTTTCAAGCTTCTTCAGGATCACGTGACGCATGCGCATGCCCGATTTTGTGAGGTTGTATGCAAATCAGACAGCAAGATGGCCGCTTTCAGCCATTTCATGTGTTTTTTCCATAGAAATACATCATTTTGACACCCTTTTAACAGTTATAGCGCCACCAAGTGGCCAGTCGCTGCGCCCTTTTTCACGTGACCACAGAATGAGCTCGTACATGCGTGTGCTGAGTTTGGTGCAAAAATCTCGTTCCGTTCACGAGTTATAGCCAATTAAGCAAAAGGGGCTCCTCCCACTTCGAACATTTTGGTGGCCCTTAGGGACCGTGAAGCGAAATTTACACTTTTTTTTGATAATTATTGACAATCAGACTCTAGAGAATCTTGCCGCACTGGTTTGGTTCCGGTCGGGCCAAAAACCTAGGACTAGTTCGCGAAAGTAGGTTTTTGGAAAAACCCCAAATACCCGAAAATTTTCCCAGGGTGACGAGCAAATCCGAGGCATGCATCTGGTCCGCCTCGAGCCAAGGATTCCAGCGATATAAGACACTTGAGCCTACGCCTCACGGTTGATGAGTTATGAGCCGTTTCGTACTTTTGCCCGCTGTAGCGCCCCCGTCAGGCCGATCGGGGCGGGCCTTGGTGACGCTGTAGGCGGTGTGAGTACTATCAGCCCCCAAAGTTTCAAGTCTCCACGACTTACGGTTTGGTCTGCCCGATCAGTTTTATGTCTGAATGTTGCATCATGGGAAAATTAACAATTACAATAGGTGTTCAGCACTGAAGTGCTTGAACCCCTAATAAGTGGCTAAAAAAGGGCCACAAAAAGGCCTCTAAAAAAAGAACCATAGGGTCTAGGCGCTTGCCGTCTGCGCTGCTGCGTTCCAAAAACTTTATCCAGCCTTCTAACATGTGCCTCGGAGAGGAAAAAGAACGTTTGTTGCCCTTTTAGCTCATTTATCATGGAAATGTGGTGCATTTTTTTTTTTTTACCTTTTAAACTGTGACACCTCCACTGATGGCCCGATCTCCATAAAAGTTTGCACGCTTCTTTAGAATAATATGGCGCATGTGCTCAACTAATTTGGTGAAGCTCTGCTCTTTTCCCCCCATTTTTCAGTCATTTAAATGTCATTTTGCATAGGGTAATACAGAGGCCTTCTCACCTTTATGACAGTTAAAGCGCCACCAATGGCCCGACGTCCATGAAAGTTTTCAAGCTTCTTCAGGATCACGTGACGCATGCGCATGCCCGATTTTGTGAGGTTGTATGCAAATCAGACAGCAAGATGGCCGCTTTCAGCCATTTCATGTGTTTTTTCCATAGAAATACATCATTTTGACACCCTTTTAACAGTTATAGCGCCACCAAGTGGCCAGTCGCTGCGCCCTTTTTCACGTGACCACAGAATGAGCTCGTACATGCGTGTGCTGAGTTTGGTGCAAAAATCTCGTTCCGTTCACGAGTTATAGCCAATTAAGCAAAAGGGGCTCCTCCCACTTCGAACATTTTGGTGGCCCTTAGGGACCGTGAAGCGAAATTTACACTTTTTTTTGATAATTATTGACAATCAGACTCTAGAGAATCTTGCCGCACTGGTTTGGTTCCGGTCGGGCCAAAAACCTAGGACTAGTTCGCGAAAGTAGGTTTTTGGAAAAACCCCAAATACCCGAAAATTTTCCCAGGGTGACGAGCAAATCCGAGGCATGCATCTGGTCCGCCTCGAGCCAAGGATTCCAGCGATATAAGACACTTGAGCCTACGCCTCACGGTTGATGAGTTATGAGCCGTTTCGTACTTTTGCCCGCTGTAGCGCCCCCGTCAGGCCGATCGGGGCGGGCCTTGGTGACGCTGTAGGCGGTGTGAGTACTATCAGCCCCCAAAGTTTCAAGTCTCCACGACTTACGGTTTGGTCTGCCCGATCAGTTTTATGTCTGAATGTTGCATCATGGGAAAATTAACAATTACAATAGGTGTTCAGCACTGAAGTGCTTGAACCCCTAATAAGTGGCTAAAAAAGGGCCACAAAAAGGCCTCTAAAAAAAGAACCATAGGGTCTAGGCGCTTGCCGTCTGCGCTGCTGCGTTCCAAAAACTTTATCCAGCCTTCTAACATGTGCCTCGGAGAGGAAAAAGAACGTTTGTTGCCCTTTTAGCTCATTTATCATGGAAATGTGGTGCATTTTTTTTTTTTTACCTTTTAAACTGTGACACCTCCACTGATGGCCCGATCTCCATAAAAGTTTGCACGCTTCTTTAGAATAATATGGCGCATGTGCTCAACTAATTTGGTGAAGCTCTGCTCTTTTCCCCCCATTTTTCAGTCATTTAAATGTCATTTTGCATAGGGTAATCCAGAGGCCTTCTCACCTTTATGACAGTTAAAGCGCCACCAATGGCCCGACGTCCATGAAAGTTTTCAAGCTTCTTCAGGATCACGTGACGCATGCGCATGCCCGATTTTGTGAGGTTGTATGCAAATCAGACAGCAAGATGGCCGCTTTCAGCCATTTCATGTGTTTTTTCCATAGAAATACATCATTTTGACACCCTTTTAACAGTTATAGCGCCACCAAGTGGCCAGTCGCTGCGCCCTTTTTCACGTGACCACAGAATGAGCTCGTACATGCGTGTGCTGAGTTTGGTGCAAAAATCTCGTTCCGTTCACGAGTTATAGCCAATTAAGCAAAAGGGGCTCCTCCCACTTCGAACATTTTGGTGGCCCTTAGGGACCGTGAAGCGAAATTTACACTTTTTTTTGATAATTATTGACAATCAGACTCTAGAGAATCTTGCCGCACTGGTTTGGTTCCGGTCGGGCCAAAAACCTAGGACTAGTTCGCGAAAGTAGGTTTTTGGAAAAACCCCAAATACCCG
This sequence comes from Abramis brama, assembly GCF_963993115.1. Taxonomy (NCBI): domain Eukaryota; kingdom Metazoa; phylum Chordata; class Actinopteri; order Cypriniformes; family Leuciscidae; genus Abramis; species Abramis brama. Next base: position 8,414,280 of record NC_139965.1, read on the forward strand.
AAAATTTTCCCAGGGTGACGAGCAAATCCGAGGCATGCATCTGGTCCGCCTCGAGCCAAGGATTCCAGCGATATAAGACACTTGAGCCTACGCCTCACGGTTGATGAGTTATGAGCCGTTTCGTACTTTTGCCCGCTGTAGCGCCCCCGTCAGGCCGATCGGGGCGGGCCTTGGTGACGCTGTAGGCGGTGTGAGTACTATCAGCCCCCAAAGTTTCAAGTCTCCACGACTTACGGTTTGGTCTGCCCGATCAGTTTTATGTCTGAATGTTGCATCATGGGAAAATTAACAATTACAATAGGTGTTCAGCACTGAAGTGCTTGAACCCCTAATAAGTGGCTAAAAAAGGGCCACAAAAAGGCCTCTAAAAAAAGAACCATAGGGTCTAGGCGCTTGCCGTCTGCGCTGCTGCGTTCCAAAAACTTTATCCAGCCTTCTAACATGTGCCTCGGAGAGGAAAAAGAACGTTTGTTGCCCTTTTAGCTCATTTATCATGGAAATGTGGTGCATTTTTTTTTTTTTACCTTTTAAACTGTGACACCTCCACTGATGGCCCGATCTCCATAAAAGTTTGCACGCTTCTTTAGAATAATATGGCGCATGTGCTCAACTAATTTGGTGAAGCTCTGCTCTTTTCCCCCCATTTTTCAGTCATTTAAATGTCATTTTGCATAGGGTAATACAGAGGCCTTCTCACCTTTATGACAGTTAAAGCGCCACCAATGGCCCGACGTCCATGAAAGTTTTCAAGCTTCTTCAGGATCACGTGACGCATGCGCATGCCCGATTTTGTGAGGTTGTATGCAAATCAGACAGCAAGATGGCCGCTTTCAGCCATTTCATGTGTTTTTTCCATAGAAATACATCATTTTGACACCCTTTTAACAGTTATAGCGCCACCAAGTGGCCAGTCGCTGCGCCCTTTTTCACGTGACCACAGAATGAGCTCGTACATGCGTGTGCTGAGTTTGGTGCAAAAATCTCGTTCCGTTCACGAGTTATAGCCAATTAAGCAAAAGGGGCTCCTCCCACTTCGAACATTTTGGTGGCCCTTAGGGACCGTGAAGCGAAATTTACACTTTTTTTTGATAATTATTGACAATCAGACTCTAGAGAATCTTGCCGCACTGGTTTGGTTCCGGTCGGGCCAAAAACCTAGGACTAGTTCGCGAAAGTAGGTTTTTGGAAAAACCCCAAATACCCGAAAATTTTCCCAGGGTGACGAGCAAATCCGAGGCATGCATCTGGTCCGCCTCGAGCCAAGGATTCCAGCGATATAAGACACTTGAGCCTATGCCTCACGGTTGATGAGTTATGAGCCGTTTCGTACTTTTGCCCGCTGTAGCGCCCCCGTCAGGCCGATCGGGGCGGGCCTTGGTGACGCTGTAGGCGGTGTGAGTACTATCAGCCCCCAAAGTTTCAAGTCTCCACGACTTACGGTTTGGTCTGCCCGATCAGTTTTATGTCTGAATGTTGCATCATGGGAAAATTAACAATTACAATAGGTGTTCAGCACTGAAGTGCTTGAACCCCTAATAAGTGGCTAAAAAAGGGCCACAAAAAGGCCTCTAAAAAAAGAACCATAGGGTCTAGGCGCTTGCCGTCTGCGCTGCTGCGTTCCAAAAACTTTATCCAGCCTTCTAACATGTGCCTCGGAGAGGAAAAAGAACGTTTGTTGCCCTTTTAGCTCATTTATCATGGAAATGTTGTGCATTTTTTTTTTTTTACCTTTTAAACTGTGACACCTCCACTGATGGCCCGATCTCCATAAAAGTTTGCACGCTTCTTTAGAATAATATGGCGCATGTGCTCAACTAATTTGGTGAAGCTCTGCTCTTTTCCCCCCATTTTTCAGTCATTTAAATGTCATTTTGCATAGGGTAATACAGAGGCCTTCTCACCTTTATGACAGTTAAAGCGCCACCAATGGCCCGACGTCCATGAAAGTTTTCAAGCTTCTTCAGGATCACGTGACGCATGCGCATGCCCGATTTTGTGAGGTTGTATGCAAATCAGACAGCAAGATGGCCGCTTTCAGCCATTTCATGTGTTTTTTCCATAGAAATACATCATTTTGACACCCTTTTAACAGTTATAGCGCCACCAAGTGGCCAGTCGCTGCGCCCTTTTTCACGTGACCACAGAATGAGCTCGTACATGCGTGTGCTGAGTTTGGTGCAAAAATCTCGTTCCGTTCACGAGTTATAGCCAATTAAGCAAAAGGGGCTCCTCCCACTTCGAACATTTTGGTGGCCCTTAGGGACCGTGAAGCGAAATTTACACTTTTTTTTGATAATTATTGACAATCAGACTCTAGAGAATCTTGCCGCACTGGTTTGGTTCCGGTCGGGCCAAAAACCTAGGACTAGTTCGCGAAAGTAGGTTTTTGGAAAAACCCCAAATACCCGAAAATTTTCCCAGGGTGACGAGCAAATCCGAGGCATGCATCTGGTCCGCCTCGAGCCAAGGATTCCAGCGATATAAGACACTTGAGCCTACGCCTCACGGTTGATGAGTTATGAGCCGTTTCGTACTTTTGCCCGCTGTAGCGCCCCCGTCAGGCCGATCGGGGCGGGCCTTGGTGACGCTGTAGGCGGTGTGAGTACTATCAGCCCCCAAAGTTTCAAGTCTCCACGACTTACGGTTTGGTCTGCCCGATCAGTTTTATGTCTGAATGTTGCATCATGGGAAAATTAACAATTACAATAGGTGTTCAGCACTGAAGTGCTTGAACCCCTAATAAGTGGCTAAAAAAGGGCCACAAAAAGGCCTCTAAAAAAAGAACCATAGGGTCTAGGCGCTTGCCGTCTGCGCTGCTGCGTTCCAAAAACTTTATCCAGCCTTCTAACATGTGCCTCGGAGAGGAAAAAGAACGTTTGTTGCCCTTTTAGCTCATTTATCATGGAAATGTGGTGCATTTTTTTTTTTTTACCTTTTAAACTGTGACACCTCCACTGATGGCCCGATCTCCATAAAAGTTTGCACGCTTCTTTAGAATAATATGGCGCATGTGCTCAACTAATTTGGTGAAGCTCTGCTCTTTTCCCCCCATTTTTCAGTCATTTAAATGTCATTTTGCATAGGGTAATACAGAGGCCTTCTCACCTTTATGACAGTTAAAGCGCCACCAATGGCCCGACGTCCATGAAAGTTTTCAAGCTTCTTCAGGATCACGTGACGCATGCGCATGCCCGATTTTGTGAGGTTGTATGCAAATCAGACAGCAAGATGGCCGCTTTCAGCCATTTCATGTGTTTTTTCCATAGAAATACATCATTTTGACACCCTTTTAACAGTTATAGCGCCACCAAGTGGCCAGTCGCTGCGCCCTTTTTCACGTGACCACAGAATGAGCTCGTACATGCGTGTGCTGAGTTTGGTGCAAAAATCTCGTTCCGTTCACGAGTTATAGCCAATTAAGCAAAAGGGGCTCCTCCCACTTCGAACATTTTGGTGGCCCTTAGGGACCGTGAAGCGAAATTTACACTTTTTTTTGATAATTATTGACAATCAGACTCTAGAGAATCTTGCCGCACTGGTTTGGTTCCGGTCGGGCCAAAAACCTAGGACTAGTTCGCGAAAGTAGGTTTTTGGAAAAACCCCAAATACCCGAAAATTTTCCCAGGGTGACGAGCAAATCCGAGGCATGCATCTGGTCCGCCTCGAGCCAAGGATTCCAGCGATATAAGACACTTGAGCCTATGCCTCACGGTTGATGAGTTATGAGCCGTTTCGTACTTTTGCCCGCTGTAGCGCCCCCGTCAGGCCGATCGGGGCGGGCCTTGGTGACGCTGTAGGCGGTGTGAGTACTATCAGCCCCCAAAGTTTCAAGTCTCCACGACTTACGGTTTGGTCTGCCCGATCAGTTTTATGTCTGAATGTTGCATCATGGGAAAATTAACAATTACAATAGGTGTTCAGCACTGAAGTGCTTGAACCCCTAATAAGTGGCTAAAAAAGGGCCACAAAAAGGCCTCTAAAAAAAGAACCATAGGGTCTAGGCGCTTGCCGTCTGCGCTGCTGCGTTCCAAAAACTTTATCCAGCCTTCTAACATGTGCCTCGGAGAGGAAAAAGAACGTTTGTTGCCCTTTTAGCTCATTTATCATGGAAATGTGGTGCATTTTTTTTTTTTTTACCTTTTAAACTGTGACACCTCCACTGATGGCCCGATCTCCATAAAAGTTTGCACGCTTCTTTAGAATAATATGGCGCATGTGCTCAACTAATTTGGTGAAGCTCTGCTCTTTTCCCCCCATTTTTCAGTCATTTAAATGTCATTTTGCATAGGGTAATACAGAGGCCTTCTCACCTTTATGACAGTTAAAGCGCCACCAATGGCCCGACGTCCATGAAAGTTTTCAAGCTTCTTCAGGATCACGTGACGCATGCGCATGCCCGATTTTGTGAGGTTGTATGCAAATCAGACAGCAAGATGGCCGCTTTCAGCCATTTCATGTGTTTTTTCCATAGAAATACATCATTTTGACACCCTTTTAACAGTTATAGCGCCACCAAGTGGCCAGTCGCTGCGCCCTTTTTCACGTGACCACAGAATGAGCTCGTACATGCGTGTGCTGAGTTTGGTGCAAAAATCTCGTTCCGTTCACGAGTTATAGCCAATTAAGCAAAAGGGGCTCCTCCCACTTCGAACATTTTGGTGGCCCTTAGGGACCGTGAAGCGAAATTTACACTTTTTTTTGATAATTATTGACAATCAGACTCTAGAGAATCTTGCCGCACTGGTTTGGTTCCGGTCGGGCCAAAAACCTAGGACTAGTTCGCGAAAGTAGGTTTTTGGAAAAACCCCAAATACCCGAAAATTTTCCCAGGGTGACGAGCAAATCCGAGGCATGCATCTGGTCCGCCTCGAGCCAAGGATTCCAGCGATATAAGACACTTGAGCCTATGCCTCACGGTTGATGAGTTATGAGCCGTTTCGTACTTTTGCCCGCTGTAGCGCCCCCGTCAGGCCGATCGGGGCGGGCCTTGGTGACGCTGTAGGCGGTGTGAGTACTATCAGCCCCCAAAGTTTCAAGTCTCCACGACTTACGGTTTGGTCTGCCCGATCAGTTTTATGTCTGAATGTTGCATCATGGGAAAATTAACAATTACAATAGGTGTTCAGCACTGAAGTGCTTGAACCCCTAATAAGTGGCTAAAAAAGGGCCACAAAAAGGCCTCTAAAAAAAGAACCATAGGGTCTAGGCGCTTGCCGTCTGCGCTGCTGCGTTCCAAAAACTTTATCCAGCCTTCTAACATGTGCCTCGGAGAGGAAAAAGAACGTTTGTTGCCCTTTTAGCTCATTTATCATGGAAATGTGGTGCATTTTTTTTTTTTACCTTTTAAACTGTGACACCTCCACTGATGGCCCGATCTCCATAAAAGTTTGCACGCTTCTTTAGAATAATATGGCGCATGTGCTCAGCTAATTTGGTGAAGCTCTGCTCTTTTCCCCCCATTTTTCAGTCATTTAAATGTCATTTTGCATAGGGTAATACAGAGGCCTTCTCACCTTTATGACAGTTAAAGCGCCACCAATGGCCCGACGTCCATGAAAGTTTTCAAGCTTCTTCAGGATCACGTGACGCATGCGCATGCCCGATTTTGTGAGGTTGTATGCAAATCAGACAGCAAGATGGCCGCTTTCAGCCATTTCATGTGTTTTTTCCATAGAAATACATCATTTTGACACCCTTTTAACAGTTATAGCGCCACCAAGTGGCCAGTCGCTGCGCCCTTTTTCACGTGACCACAGAATGAGCTCGTACATGCGTGTGCTGAGTTTGGTGCAAAAATCTCGTTCCGTTCACGAGTTATAGCCAATTAAGCAAAAGGGGCTCCTCCCACTTCGAACATTTTGGTGGCCCTTAGGGACCGTGAAGCGAAATTTACACTTTTTTTTGATAATTATTGACAATCAGACTCTAGAGAATCTTGCCGCACTGGTTTGGTTCCGGTCGGGCCAAAAACCTAGGACTAGTTCGCGAAAGTAGGTTTTTGGAAAAACCCCAAATACCCGAAAATTTTCCCAGGGTGACGAGCAAATCCGAGGCATGCATCTGGTCCGCCTCGAGCCAAGGATTCCAGCGATATAAGACACTTGAGCCTACGCCTCACGGTTGATGAGTTATGAGCCGTTTCGTACTTTTGCCCGCTGTAGCGCCCCCGTCAGGCCGATCGGGGCGGGCCTTGGTGACGCTGTAGGCGGTGTGAGTACTATCAGCCCCCAAAGTTTCAAGTCTCCACGACTTACGGTTTGGTCTGCCCGATCAGTTTTATGTCTGAATGTTGCATCATGGGAAAATTAACAATTACAATAGGTGTTCAGCACTGAAGTGCTTGAACCCCTAATAAGTGGCTAAAAAAGGGCCACAAAAAGGCCTCTAAAAAAAGAACCATAGGGTCTAGGCGCTTGCCGTCTGCGCTGCTGCGTTCCAAAAACTTTATCCAGCCTTCTAACATGTGCCTCGGAGAGGAAAAATAACGTTTGTTGCCCTTTTAGCTCATTTATCATGGAAATGTGGTGCATTTTTTTTTTTTTTACCTTTTAAACTGTGACACCTCCACTGATGGCCCGATCTCCATAAAAGTTTGCACGCTTCTTTAGAATAATATGGCGCATGTGCTCAACTAATTTGGTGAAGCTCTGCTCTTTTCCCCCCATTTTTCAGTCATTTAAATGTCATTTTGCATAGGGTAATACAGAGGCCTTCTCACCTTTATGACAGTTAAAGCGCCACCAATGGCCCGACGTCCATGAAAGTTTTCAAGCTTCTTCAGGATCACGTGACGCATGCGCATGCCCGATTTTGTGAGGTTGTATGCAAATCAGACAGCAAGATGGCCGCTTTCAGCCATTTCATGTGTTTTTTCCATAGAAATACATCATTTTGACACCCTTTTAACAGTTATAGCGCCACCAAGTGGCCAGTCGCTGCGCCCTTTTTCACGTGACCACAGAATGAGCTCGTACATGCGTGTGCTGAGTTTGGTGCAAAAATCTCGTTCCGTTCACGAGTTATAGCCAATTAAGCAAAAGGGGCTCCTCCCACTTCGAACATTTTGGTGGCCCTTAGGGACCGTGAAGCGAAATTTACACTTTTTTTTGATAATTATTGACAATCAGACTCTAGAGAATCTTGCCGCACTGGTTTGGTTCCGGTCGGGCCAAAAACCTAGGACTAGTTCGCGAAAGTAGGTTTTTGGAAAAACCCCAAATACCCGAAAATTTTCCCAGGGTGACGAGCAAATCCGAGGCATGCATCTGGTCCGCCTCGAGCCAAGGATTCCAGCGATATAAGACACTTGAGCCTATGCCTCACGGTTGATGAGTTATGAGCCGTTTCGTACTTTTGCCCGCTGTAGCGCCCCCGTCAGGCCGATCGGGGCGGGCCTTGGTGACGCTGTAGGCGGTGTGAGTACTATCAGCCCCCAAAGTTTCAAGTCTCCACGACTTACGGTTTGGTCTGCCCGATCAGTTTTATGTCTGAATGTTGCATCATGGGAAAATTAACAATTACAATAGGTGTTCAGCACTGAAGTGCTTGAACCCCTAATAAGTGGCTAAAAAAGGGCCACAAAAAGGCCTCTAAAAAAAGAACCATAGGGTCTAGGCGCTTGCCGTCTGCGCTGCTGCGTTCCAAAAACTTTATCCAGCCTTCTAACATGTGCCTCGGAGAGGAAAAAGAACGTTTGTTGCCCTTTTAGCTCATTTATCATGGAAATGTGGTGCATTTTTTTTTTTTTTACCTTTTAAACTGTGACACCTCCACTGATGGCCCGATCTCCATAAAAGTTTGCACGCTTCTTTAGAATAATATGGCGCATGTGCTCAACTAATTTGGTGAAGCTCTGCTCTTTTCCCCCCATTTTTCAGTCATTTAAATGTCATTTTGCATAGGGTAATACAGAGGCCTTCTCACCTTTATGACAGTTAAAGCGCCACCAATGGCCCGACGTCCATGAAAGTTTTCAAGCTTCTTCAGGATCACGTGACGCATGCGCATGCCCGATTTTGTGAGGTTGTATGCAAATCAGACAGCAAGATGGCCGCTTTCAGCCATTTCATGTGTTTTTTCCATAGAAATACATCATTTTGACACCCTTTTAACAGTTATAGCGCCACCAAGTGGCCAGTCGCTGCGCCCTTTTTCACGTGACCACAGAATGAGCTCGTACATGCGTGTGCTGAGTTTGGTGCAAAAATCTCGTTCCGTTCACGAGTTATAGCCAATTAAGCAAAAGGGGCTCCTCCCACTTCGAACATTTTGGTGGCCCTTAGGGACCGTGAAGCGAAATTTACACTTTTTTTTGATAATTATTGACAATCAGACTCTAGAGAATCTTGCCGCACTGGTTTGGTTCCGGTCGGGCCAAAAACCTAGGACTAGTTCGCGAAAGTAGGTTTTTGGAAAAACCCCAAATACCCGAAAATTTTCCCAGGGTGACGAGCAAATCCGAGGCATGCATCTGGTCCGCCTCGAGCCAAGGATTCCAGCGATATAAGACACTTGAGCCTATGCCTCACGGTTGATGAGTTATGAGCCGTTTCGTACTTTTGCCCGCTGTAGCGCCCCCGTCAGGCCGATCGGGGCGGGCCTTGGTGACGCTGTAGGCGGTGTGAGTACTATCAGCCCCCAAAGTTTCAAGTCTCCACGACTTACGGTTTGGTCTGCCCGATCAGTTTTATGTCTGAATGTTGCATCATGGGAAAATTAACAATTACAATAGGTGTTCAGCACTGAAGTGCTTGAACCCCTAATAAGTGGCTAAAAAAGGGCCACAAAAAGGCCTCTAAAAAAAGAACCATAGGGTCTAGGCGCTTGCCGTCTGCGCTGCTGCGTTCCAAAAACTTTATCCAGCCTTCTAACATGTGCCTCGGAGAGGAAAAAGAACGTTTGTTGCCCTTTTAGCTCATTTATCATGGAAATGTGGTGCATTTTTTTTTTTTACCTTTTAAACTGTGACACCTCCACTGATGGCCCGATCTCCATAAAAGTTTGCACGCTTCTTTAGAATAATATGGCGCATGTGCTCAGCTAATTTGGTGAAGCTCTGCTCTTTTCCCCCCATTTTTCAGTCATTTAAATGTCATTTTGCATAGGGTAATACAGAGGCCTTCTCACCTTTATGACAGTTAAAGCGCCACCAATGGCCCGACGTCCATGAAAGTTTTCAAGCTTCTTCAGGATCACGTGACGCATGCGCATGCCCGATTTTGTGAGGTTGTATGCAAATCAGACAGCAAGATGGCCGCTTTCAGCCATTTCATGTGTTTTTTCCATAGAAATACATCATTTTGACACCCTTTTAACAGTTATAGCGCCACCAAGTGGCCAGTCGCTGCGCCCTTTTTCACGTGACCACAGAATGAGCTCGTACATGCGTGTGCTGAGTTTGGTGCAAAAATCTCGTTCCGTTCACGAGTTATAGCCAATTAAGCAAAAGGGGCTCCTCCCACTTCGAACATTTTGGTGGCCCTTAGGGACCGTGAAGCGAAATTTACACTTTTTTTTGATAATTATTGACAATCAGACTCTAGAGAATCTTGCCGCACTGGTTTGGTTCCGGTCGGGCCAAAAACCTAGGACTAGTTCGCGAAAGTAGGTTTTTGGAAAAACCCCAAATACCCGAAAATTTTCCCAGGGTGACGAGCAAATCCGAGGCATGCATCTGGTCCGCCTCGAGCCAAGGATTCCAGCGATATAAGACACTTGAGCCTACGCCTCACGGTTGATGAGTTATGAGCCGTTTCGTACTTTTGCCCGCTGTAGCGCCCCCGTCAGGCCGATCGGGGCGGGCCTTGGTGACGCTGTAGGCGGTGTGAGTACTATCAGCCCCCAAAGTTTCAAGTCTCCACGACTTACGGTTTGGTCTGCCCGATCAGTTTTATGTCTGAATGTTGCATCATGGGAAAATTAACAATTACAATAGGTGTTCAGCACTGAAGTGCTTGAACCCCTAATAAGTGGCTAAAAAAGGGCCACAAAAAGGCCTCTAAAAAAAGAACCATAGGGTCTAGGCGCTTGCCGTCTGCGCTGCTGCGTTCCAAAAACTTTATCCAGCCTTCTAACATGTGCCTCGGAGAGGAAAAAGAACGTTTGTTGCCCTTTTAGCTCATTTATCATGGAAATGTGGTGCATTTTTTTTTTTTTACCTTTTAAACTGTGACACCTCCACTGATGGCCCGATCTCCATAAAAGTTTGCACGCTTCTTTAGAATAATATGGCGCATGTGCTCAACTAATTTGGTGAAGCTCTGCTCTTTTCCCCCCATTTTTCAGTCATTTAAATGTCATTTTGCATAGGGTAATACAGAGGCCTTCTCACCTTTATGACAGTTAAAGCGCCACCAATGGCCCGACGTCCATGAAAGTTTTCAAGCTTCTTCAGGATCACGTGACGCATGCGCATGCCCGATTTTGTGAGGTTGTATGCAAATCAGACAGCAAGATGGCCGCTTTCAGCCATTTCATGTGTTTTTTCCATAGAAATACATCATTTTGACACCCTTTTAACAGTTATAGCGCCACCAAGTGGCCAGTCGCTGCGCCCTTTTTCACGTGACCACAGAATGAGCTCGTACATGCGTGTGCTGAGTTTGGTGCAAAAATCTCGTTCCGTTCACGAGTTATAGCCAATTAAGCAAAAGGGGCTCCTCCCACTTCGAACATTTTGGTGGCCCTTAGGGACCGTGAAGCGAAATTTACACTTTTTTTTGATAATTATTGACAATCAGACTCTAGAGAATCTTGCCGCACTGGTTTGGTTCCGGTCGGGCCAAAAACCTAGGACTAGTTCGCGAAAGTAGGTTTTTGGAAAAACCCCAAATACCCGAAAATTTTCCCAGGGTGACGAGCAAATCCGAGGCATGCATCTGGTCCGCCTCGAGCCAAGGATTCCAGCGATATAAGACACTTGAGCCTATGCCTCACGGTTGATGAGTTATGAGCCGTTTCGTACTTTTGCCCGCTGTAGCGCCCCCGTCAGGCCGATCGGGGCGGGCCTTGGTGACGCTGTAGGCGGTGTGAGTACTATCAGCCCCCAAAGTTTCAAGTCTCCACGACTTACGGTTTGGTCTGCCCGATCAGTTTTATGTCTGAATGTTGCATCATGGGAAAATTAACAATTACAATAGGTGTTCAGCACTGAAGTGCTTGAACCCCTAATAAGTGGCTAAAAAAGGGCCACAAAAAGGCCTCTAAAAAAAGAACCATAGGGTCTAGGCGCTTGCCGTCTGCGCTGCTGCGTTCCAAAAACTTTATCCAGCCTTCTAACATGTGCCTCGGAGAGGAAAAAGAACGTTTGTTGCCCTTTTAGCTCATTTATCATGGAAATGTGGTGCATTTTTTTTTTTTACCTTTTAAACTGTGACACCTCCACTGATGGCCCGATCTCCATAAAAGTTTGCACGCTTCTTTAGAATAATATGGCGCATGTGCTCAGCTAATTTGGTGAAGCTCTGCTCTTTTCCCCCCATTTTTCAGTCATTTAAATGTCATTTTGCATAGGGTAATACAGAGGCCTTCTCACCTTTATGACAGTTAAAGCGCCACCAATGGCCCGACGTCCATGAAAGTTTTCAAGCTTCTTCAGGATCACGTGACGCATGCGCATGCCCGATTTTGTGAGGTTGTATGCAAATCAGACAGCAAGATGGCCGCTTTCAGCCATTTCATGTGTTTTTTCCATAGAAATACATCATTTTGACACCCTTTTAACAGTTATAGCGCCACCAAGTGGCCAGTCGCTGCGCCCTTTTTCACGTGACCACAGAATGAGCTCGTACATGCGTGTGCTGAGTTTGGTGCAAAAATCTCGTTCCGTTCACGAGTTATAGCCAATTAAGCAAAAGGGGCTCCTCCCACTTCGAACATTTTGGTGGCCCTTAGGGACCGTGAAGCGAAATTTACACTTTTTTTTGATAATTATTGACAATCAGACTCTAGAGAATCTTGCCGCACTGGTTTGGTTCCGGTCGGGCCAAAAACCTAGGACTAGTTCGCGAAAGTAGGTTTTTGGAAAAACCCCAAATACCCGAAAATTTTCCCAGGGTGACGAGCAAATCCGAGGCATGCATCTGGTCCGCCTCGAGCCAAGGATTCCAGCGATATAAGACACTTGAGCCTACGCCTCACGGTTGATGAGTTATGAGCCGTTTCGTACTTTTGCCCGCTGTAGCGCCCCCGTCAGGCCGATCGGGGCGGGCCTTGGTGACGCTGTAGGCGGTGTGAGTACTATCAGCCCCCAAAGTTTCAAGTCTCCACGACTTACGGTTTGGTCTGCCCGATCAGTTTTATGTCTGAATGTTGCATCATGGGAAAATTAACAATTACAATAGGTGTTCAGCACTGAAGTGCTTGAACCCCTAATAAGTGGCTAAAAAAGGGCCACAAAAAGGCCTCTAAAAAAAGAACCATAGGGTCTAGGCGCTTGCCGTCTGCGCTGCTGCGTTCCAAAAACTTTATCCAGCCTTCTAACATGTGCCTCGGAGAGGAAAAAGAACGTTTGTTGCCCTTTTAGCTCATTTATCATGGAAATGTGGTGCATTTTTTTTTTTTTACCTTTTAAACTGTGACACCTCCACTGATGGCCCGATCTCCATAAAAGTTTGCACGCTTCTTTAGAATAATATGGCGCATGTGCTCAACTAATTTGGTGAAGCTCTGCTCTTTTCCCCCCATTTTTCAGTCATTTAAATGTCATTTTGCATAGGGTAATACAGAGGCCTTCTCACCTTTATGACAGTTAAAGCGCCACCAATGGCCCGACGTCCATGAAAGTTTTCAAGCTTCTTCAGGATCACGTGACGCATGCGCATGCCCGATTTTGTGAGGTTGTATGCAAATCAGACAGCAAGATGGCCGCTTTCAGCCATTTCATGTGTTTTTTCCATAGAAATACATCATTTTGACACCCTTTTAACAGTTATAGCGCCACCAAGTGGCCAGTCGCTGCGCCCTTTTTCACGTGACCACAGAATGAGCTCGTACATGCGTGTGCTGAGTTTGGTGCAAAAATCTCGTTCCGTTCACGAGTTATAGCCAATTAAGCAAAAGGGGCTCCTCCCACTTCGAACATTTTGGTGGCCCTTAGGGACCGTGAAGCGAAATTTACACTTTTTTTTGATAATTATTGACAATCAGACTCTAGAGAATCTTGCCGCACTGGTTTGGTTCCGGTCGGGCCAAAAACCTAGGACTAGTTCGCGAAAGTAGGTTTTTGGAAAAACCCCAAATACCCGAAAATTTTCCCAGGGTGACGAGCAAATCCGAGGCATGCATCTGGTCCGCCTCGAGCCAATGATTCCAGCGATATAAGACACTTGAGCCTATGCCTCACGGTTGATGAGTTATGAGCCGTTTCGTACTTTTGCCCGCTGTAGCGCCCCCGTCAGGCCGATCGGGGCGGGCCTTGGTGACGCTGTAGGCGGTGTGAGTACTATCAGCCCCCAAAGTTTCAAGTCTCCACGACTTACGGTTTGGTCTGCCCGATCAGTTTTATGTCTGAATGTTGCATCATGGGAAAATTAACAATTACAATAGGTGTTCAGCACTGAAGTGCTTGAACCCCTAATAAGTGGCTAAAAAAGGGCCACAAAAAGGCCTCTAAAAAAAGAACCATAGGGTCTAGGCGCTTGCCGTCTGCGCTGCTGCGTTCCAAAAACTTTATCCAGCCTTCTAACATGTGCCTCGGAGAGGAAAAAGAACGTTTGTTGCCCTTTTAGCTCATTTATCATGGAAATGTGGTGCATTTTTTTTTTTTACCTTTTAAACTGTGACACCTCCACTGATGGCCCGATCTCCATAAAAGTTTGCACGCTTCTTTAGAATAATATGGCGCATGTGCTCAGCTAATTTGGTGAAGCTCTGCTCTTTTCCCCCCATTTTTCAGTCATTTAAATGTCATTTTGCATAGGGTAATACAGAGGCCTTCTCACCTTTATGACAGTTAAAGCGCCACCAATGGCCCGACGTCCATGAAAGTTTTCAAGCTTCTTCAGGATCACGTGACGCATGCGCATGCCCGATTTTGTGAGGTTGTATGCAAATCAGACAGCAAGATGGCCGCTTTCAGCCATTTCATGTGTTTTTTCCATAGAAATACATCATTTTGACACCCTTTTAACAGTTATAGCGCCACCAAGTGGCCAGTCGCTGCGCCCTTTTTCACGTGACCACAGAATGAGCTCGTACATGCGTGTGCTGAGTTTGGTGCAAAAATCTCGTTCCGTTCACGAGTTATAGCCAATTAAGCAAAAGGGGCTCCTCTCCCACTTCGAACATTTTGGTGGCCCTTAGGACCGTGAAGCGAAATTTACACTTTTTTTGATAATTATTGACAATCAGACTCTAGAGAATCTTGCCGCACTGGTTTGGTTCCGGTCGGGCCAAAAACCTAGGACTAGTTCGCGAAAGTAGGTTTTTGGAAAAACCCCAAATACCCGAAAATTTTCCCAGGGTGACGAGCAAATCCGAGGCATGCATCTGGTCCGCCTCGAGCCAAGGATTCCAGCGATATAAGACACTTGAGCCTACGCCTCACGGTTGATGAGTTATGAGCCGTTTCGTACTTTTGCCCGCTGTAGCGCCCCCGTCAGGCCGATCGGGGCGGGCCTTGGTGACGCTGTAGGCGGTGTGAGTACTATCAGCCCCCAAAGTTTCAAGTCTCCACGACTTACGGTTTGGTCTGCCCGATCAGTTTTATGTCTGAATGTTGCATCATGGGAAAATTAACAATTACAATAGGTGTTCAGCACTGAAGTGCTTGAACCCCTAATAAGTGGCTAAAAAAGGGCCACAAAAAGGCCTCTAAAAAAAGAACCATAGGGTCTAGGCGCTTGCCGTCTGCGCTGCTGCGTTCCAAAAACTTTATCCAGCCTTCTAACATGTGCCTCGGAGAGGAAAAAGAACGTTTGTTGCCCTTTTAGCTCATTTATCATGGAAATGTGGTGCATTTTTTTTTTTTTACCTTTTAAACTGTGACACCTCCACTGATGGCCCGATCTCCATAAAAGTTTGCACGCTTCTTTAGAATAATATGGCGCATGTGCTCAACTAATTTGGTGAAGCTCTGCTCTTTTCCCCCCATTTTTCAGTCATTTAAATGTCATTTTGCATAGGGTAATACAGAGGCCTTCTCACCTTTATGACAGTTAAAGCGCCACCAATGGCCCGACGTCCATGAAAGTTTTCAAGCTTCTTCAGGATCACGTGACGCATGCGCATGCCCGATTTTGTGAGGTTGTATGCAAATCAGACAGCAAGATGGCCGCTTTCAGCCATTTCATGTGTTTTTTCCATAGAAATACATCATTTTGACACCCTTTTAACAGTTATAGCGCCACCAAGTGGCCAGTCGCTGCGCCCTTTTTCACGTGACCACAGAATGAGCTCGTACATGCGTGTGCTGAGTTTGGTGCAAAAATCTCGTTCCGTTCACGAGTTATAGCCAATTAAGCAAAAGGGGCTCCTCCCACTTCGAACATTTTGGTGGCCCTTAGGGACCGTGAAGCGAAATTTACACTTTTTTTTGATAATTATTGACAATCAGACTCTAGAGAATCTTGCCGCACTGGTTTGGTTCCGGTCGGGCCAAAAACCTAGGACTAGTTCGCGAAAGTAGGTTTTTGGAAAAACCCCAAATACCCGAAAATTTTCCCAGGGTGACGAGCAAATCCGAGGCATGCATCTGGTCCGCCTCGAGCCAAGGATTCCAGCGATATAAGACACTTGAGCCTATGCCTCACGGTTGATGAGTTATGAGCCGTTTCATACTTTTGCCCGCTGTAGCGCCCCCGTCAGGCCGATCGGGGCGGGCCTTGGTGACGCTGTAGGCGGTGTGAGTACTATCAGCCCCCAAAGTTTCAAGTCTCCACGACTTACGGTTTGGTCTGCCCGATCAGTTTTATGTCTGAATGTTGCATCATGGGAAAATTAACAATTACAATAGGTGTTCAGCACTGAAGTGCTTGAACCCCTAATAAGTGGCTAAAAAAGGGCCACAAAAAGGCCTCTAAAAAAAGAACCATAGGGTCTAGGCGCTTGCCGTCTGCGCTGCTGCGTTCCAAAAACTTTATCCAGCCTTCTAACATGTGCCTCGGAGAGGAAAAAGAACGTTTGTTGCCCTTTTAGCTCATTTATCATGGAAATGTGGTGCATTTTTTTTTTTTTACCTTTTAAACTGTGACACCTCCACTGATGGCCCGATCTCCATAAAAGTTTGCACGCTTCTTTAGAATAATATGGCGCATGTGCTCAACTAATTTGGTGAAGCTCTGCTCTTTTCCCCCCATTTTTCAGTCATTTAAATGTCATTTTGCATAGGGTAATACAGAGGCCTTCTCACCTTTATGACAGTTAAAGCGCCACCAATGGCCCGACGTCCATGAAAGTTTTCAAGCTTCTTCAGGATCACGTGACGCATGCGCATGCCCGATTTTGTGAGGTTGTATGCAAATCAGACAGCAAGATGGCCGCTTTCAGCCATTTCATGTGTTTTTTCCATAGAAATACATCATTTTGACACCCTTTTAACAGTTATAGCGCCACCAAGTGGCCAGTCGCTGCGCCCTTTTTCACGTGACCACAGAATGAGCTCGTACATGCGTGTGCTGAGTTTGGTGCAAAAATCTCGTTCCGTTCACGAGTTATAGCCAATTAAGCAAAAGGGGCTCCTCCCACTTCGAACATTTTGGTGGCCCTTAGGGACCGTGAAGCGAAATTTACACTTTTTTTTGATAATTATTGACAATCAGACTCTAGAGAATCTTGCCGCACTGGTTTGGTTCCGGTCGGGCCAAAAACCTAGGACTAGTTCGCGAAAGTAGGTTTTTGGAAAAACCCCAAATACCCGAAAATTTTCCCAGGGTGACGAGCAAATCCGAGGCATGCATCTGGTCCGCCTCGAGCCAAGGATTCCAGCGATATAAGACACTTGAGCCTATGCCTCACGGTTGATGAGTTATGAGCCGTTTCGTACTTTTGCCCGCTGTAGCGCCCCCGTCAGGCCGATCGGGGCGGGCCTTGGTGACGCTGTAGGCGGTGTGAGTACTATCAGCCCCCAAAGTTTCAAGTCTCCACGACTTACGGTTTGGTCTGCCCGATCAGTTTTATGTCTGAATGTTGCATCATGGGAAAATTAACAATTACAATAGGTGTTCAGCACTGAAGTGCTTGAACCCCTAATAAGTGGCTAAAAAAGGGCCACAAAAAGGCCTCTAAAAAAAGAACCATAGGGTCTAGGCGCTTGCCGTCTGCGCTGCTGCGTTCCAAAAACTTTATCCAGCCTTCTAACATGTGCCTCGGAGAGGAAAAAGAACGTTTGTTGCCCTTTTAGCTCATTTATCATGGAAATGTGGTGCATTTTTTTTTTTTACCTTTTAAACTGTGACACCTCCACTGATGGCCCGATCTCCATAAAAGTTTGCACGCTTCTTTAGAATAATATGGCGCATGTGCTCAGCTAATTTGGTGAAGCTCTGCTCTTTTCCCCCCATTTTTCAGTCATTTAAATGTCATTTTGCATAGGGTAATACAGAGGCCTTCTCACCTTTATGACAGTTAAAGCGCCACCAATGGCCCGACGTCCATGAAAGTTTTCAAGCTTCTTCAGGATCACGTGACGCATGCGCATGCCCGATTTTGTGAGGTTGTATGCAAATCAGACAGCAAGATGGCCGCTTTCAGCCATTTCATGTGTTTTTTCCATAGAAATACATCATTTTGACACCCTTTTAACAGTTATAGCGCCACCAAGTGGCCAGTCGCTGCGCCCTTTTTCACGTGACCACAGAATGAGCTCGTACATGCGTGTGCTGAGTTTGGTGCAAAAATCTCGTTCCGTTCACGAGTTATAGCCAATTAAGCAAAAGGGGCTCCTCCCACTTCGAACATTTTGGTGGCCCTTAGGGACCGTGAAGCGAAATTTACACTTTTTTTTGATAATTATTGACAATCAGACTCTAGAGAATCTTGCCGCACTGGTTTGGTTCCGGTCGGGCCAAAAACCTAGGACTAGTTCGCGAAAGTAGGTTTTTGGAAAAACCCCAAATACCCGAAAATTTTCCCAGGGTGACGAGCAAATCCGAGGCATGCATCTGGTCCGCCTCGAGCCAAGGATTCCAGCGATATAAGACACTTGAGCCTACGCCTCACGGTTGATGAGTTATGAGCCGTTTCGTACTTTTGCCCGCTGTAGCGCCCCCGTCAGGCCGATCGGGGCGGGCCTTGGTGACGCTGTAGGCGGTGTGAGTACTATCAGCCCCCAAAGTTTCAAGTCTCCACGACTTACGGTTTGGTCTGCCCGATCAGTTTTATGTCTGAATGTTGCATCATGGGAAAATTAACAATTACAATAGGTGTTCAGCACTGAAGTGCTTGAACCCCTAATAAGTGGCTAAAAAAGGGCCACAAAAAGGCCTCTAAAAAAAGAACCATAGGGTCTAGGCGCTTGCCGTCTGCGCTGCTGCGTTCCAAAAACTTTATCCAGCCTTCTAACATGTGCCTCGGAGAGGAAAAAGAACGTTTGTTGCCCTTTTAGCTCATTTATCATGGAAATGTGGTGCATTTTTTTTTTTTTACCTTTTAAACTGTGACACCTCCACTGATGGCCCGATCTCCATAAAAGTTTGCACGCTTCTTTAGAATAATATGGCGCATGTGCTCAACTAATTTGGTGAAGCTCTGCTCTTTTCCCCCCATTTTTCAGTCATTTAAATGTCATTTTGCATAGGGTAATACAGAGGCCTTCTCACCTTTATGACAGTTAAAGCGCCACCAATGGCCCGACGTCCATGAAAGTTTTCAAGCTTCTTCAGGATCACGTGACGCATGCGCATGCCCGATTTTGTGAGGTTGTATGCAAATCAGACAGCAAGATGGCCGCTTTCAGCCATTTCATGTGTTTTTTCCATAGAAATACATCATTTTGACACCCTTTTAACAGTTATAGCGCCACCAAGTGGCCAGTCGCTGCGCCCTTTTTCACGTGACCACAGAATGAGCTCGTACATGCGTGTGCTGAGTTTGGTGCAAAAATCTCGTTCCGTTCACGAGTTATAGCCAATTAAGCAAAAGGGGCTCCTCCCACTTCGAACATTTTGGTGGCCCTTAGGGACCGTGAAGCGAAATTTACACTTTTTTTTGATAATTATTGACAATCAGACTCTAGAGAATCTTGCCGCACTGGTTTGGTTCCGGTCGGGCCAAAAACCTAGGACTAGTTCGCGAAAGTAGGTTTTTGGAAAAACCCCAAATACCCGAAAATTTTCCCAGGGTGACGAGCAAATCCGAGGCATGCATCTGGTCCGCCTCGAGCCAAGGATTCCAGCGATATAAGACACTTGAGCCTATGCCTCACGGTTGATGAGTTATGAGCCGTTTCGTACTTTTGCCCGCTGTAGCGCCCCCGTCAGGCCGATCGGGGCGGGCCTTGGTGACGCTGTAGGCGGTGTGAGTACTATCAGCCCCCAAAGTTTCAAGTCTCCACGACTTACGGTTTGGTCTGCCCGATCAGTTTTATGTCTGAATGTTGCATCATGGGAAAATTAACAATTACAATAGGTGTTCAGCACTGAAGTGCTTGAACCCCTAATAAGTGGCTAAAAAAGGGCCACAAAAAGGCCTCTAAAAAAAGAACCATAGGGTCTAGGCGCTTGCCGTCTGCGCTGCTGCGTTCCAAAAACTTTATCCAGCCTTCTAACATGTGCCTCGGAGAGGAAAAAGAACGTTTGTTGCCCTTTTAGCTCATTTATCATGGAAATGTGGTGCATTTTTTTTTTTTTACCTTTTAAACTGTGACACCTCCACTGATGGCCCGATCTCCATAAAAGTTTGCACGCTTCTTTAGAATAATATGGCGCATGTGCTCAACTAATTTGGTGAAGCTCTGCTCTTTTCCCCCCATTTTTCAGTCATTTAAATGTCATTTTGCATAGGGTAATACAGAGGCCTTCTCACCTTTATGACAGTTAAAGCGCCACCAATGGCCCGACGTCCATGAAAGTTTTCAAGCTTCTTCAGGATCACGTGACGCATGCGCATGCCCGATTTTGTGAGGTTGTATGCAAATCAGACAGCAAGATGGCCGCTTTCAGCCATTTCATGTGTTTTTTCCATAGAAATACATCATTTTGACACCCTTTTAACAGTTATAGCGCCACCAAGTGGCCAGTCGCTGCGCCCTTTTTCACGTGACCACAGAATGAGCTCGTACATGCGTGTGCTGAGTTTGGTGCAAAAATCTCGTTCCGTTCACGAGTTATAGCCAATTAAGCAAAAGGGGCTCCTCCCACTTCGAACATTTTGGTGGCCCTTAGGGACCGTGAAGCGAAATTTACACTTTTTTTTGATAATTATTGACAATCAGACTCTAGAGAATCTTGCCGCACTGGTTTGGTTCCGGTCGGGCCAAAAACCTAGGACTAGTTCGCGAAAGTAGGTTTTTGGAAAAACCCCAAATACCCGAAAATTTTCCCAGGGTGACGAGCAAATCCGAGGCATGCATCTGGTCCGCCTCGAGCCAAGGATTCCAGCGATATAAGACACTTGAGCCTATGCCTCACGGTTGATGAGTTATGAGCCGTTTCGTACTTTTGCCCGCTGTAGCGCCCCCGTCAGGCCGATCGGGGCGGGCCTTGGTGACGCTGTAGGCGGTGTGAGTACTATCAGCCCCCAAAGTTTCAAGTCTCCACGACTTACGGTTTGGTCTGCCCGATCAGTTTTATGTCTGAATGTTGCATCATGGGAAAATTAACAATTACAATAGGTGTTCAGCACTGAAGTGCTTGAACCCCTAATAAGTGGCTAAAAAAGGGCCACAAAAAGGCCTCTAAAAAAAGAACCATAGGGTCTAGGCGCTTGCCGTCTGCGCTGCTGCGTTCCAAAAACTTTATCCAGCCTTCTAACATGTGCCTCGGAGAGGAAAAAGAACGTTTGTTGCCCTTTTAGCTCATTTATCATGGAAATGTGGTGCATTTTTTTTTTTTACCTTTTAAACTGTGACACCTCCACTGATGGCCCGATCTCCATAAAAGTTTGCACGCTTCTTTAGAATAATATGGCGCATGTGCTCAGCTAATTTGGTGAAGCTCTGCTCTTTTCCCCCCATTTTTCAGTCATTTAAATGTCATTTTGCATAGGGTAATACAGAGGCCTTCTCACCTTTATGACAGTTAAAGCGCCACCAATGGCCCGACGTCCATGAAAGTTTTCAAGCTTCTTCAGGATCACGTGACGCATGCGCATGCCCGATTTTGTGAGGTTGTATGCAAATCAGACAGCAAGATGGCCGCTTTCAGCCATTTCATGTGTTTTTTCCATAGAAATACATCATTTTGACACCCTTTTAACAGTTATAGCGCCACCAAGTGGCCAGTCGCTGCGCCCTTTTTCACGTGACCACAGAATGAGCTCGTACATGCGTGTGCTGAGTTTGGTGCAAAAATCTCGTTCCGTTCACGAGTTATAGCCAATTAAGCAAAAGGGGCTCCTCCCACTTCGAACATTTTGGTGGCCCTTAGGGACCGTGAAGCGAAATTTACACTTTTTTTTGATAATTATTGACAATCAGACTCTAGAGAATCTTGCCGCACTGGTTTGGTTCCGGTCGGGCCAAAAACCTAGGACTAGTTCGCGAAAGTAGGTTTTTGGAAAAAACCCAAATACCCGAAAATTTTCCCAGGGTGACGAGCAAATCCGAGGCATGCATCTGGTCCGCCTCGAGCCAAGGATTCCAGCGATATAAGACACTTGAGCCTACGCCTCACGGTTGATGAGTTATGAGCCGTTTCGTACTTTTGCCCGCTGTAGCGCCCCCGTCAGGCCGATCGGGGCGGGCCTTGGTGACGCTGTAGGCGGTGTGAGTACTATCAGCCCCCAAAGTTTCAAGTCTCCACGACTTACGGTTTGGTCTGCCCGATCAGTTTTATGTCTGAATGTTGCATCATGGGAAAATTAACAATTACAATAGGTGTTCAGCACTGAAGTGCTTGAACCCCTAATAAGTGGCTAAAAAAGGGCCACAAAAAGGCCTCTAAAAAAAGAACCATAGGGTCTAGGCGCTTGCCGTCTGCGCTGCTGCGTTCCAAAAACTTTATCCAGCCTTCTAACATGTGCCTCGGAGAGGAAAAAGAACGTTTGTTGCCCTTTTAGCTCATTTATCATGGAAATGTGGTGCATTTTTTTTTTTTACCTTTTAAACTGTGACACCTCCACTGATGGCCCGATCTCCATAAAAGTTTGCACGCTTCTTTAGAATAATATGGCGCATGTGCTCAGCTAATTTGGTGAAGCTCTGCTCTTTTCCCCCCATTTTTCAGTCATTTAAATGTCATTTTGCATAGGGTAATACAGAGGCCTTCTCACCTTTATGACAGTTAAAGCGCCACCAATGGCCCGACGTCCATGAAAGTTTTCAAGCTTCTTCAGGATCACGTGACGCATGCGCATGCCCGATTTTGTGAGGTTGTATGCAAATCAGACAGCAAGATGGCCGCTTTCAGCCATTTCATGTGTTTTTTCCATAGAAATACATCATTTTGACACCCTTTTAACAGTTATAGCGCCACCAAGTGGCCAGTCGCTGCGCCCTTTTTCACGTGACCACAGAATGAGCTCGTACATGCGTGTGCTGAGTTTGGTGCAAAAATCTCGTTCCGTTCACGAGTTATAGCCAATTAAGCAAAAGGGGCTCCTCCCACTTCGAACATTTTGGTGGCCCTTAGGGACCGTGAAGCGAAATTTACACTTTTTTTTGATAATTATTGACAATCAGACTCTAGAGAATCTTGCCGCACTGGTTTGGTTCCGGTCGGGCCAAAAACCTAGGACTAGTTCGCGAAAGTAGGTTTTTGGAAAAACCCCAAATACCCGAAAATTTTCCCAGGGTGACGAGCAAATCCGAGGCATGCATCTGGTCCGCCTCGAGCCAAGGATTCCAGCGATATAAGACACTTGAGCCTACGCCTCACGGTTGATGAGTTATGAGCCGTTTCGTACTTTTGCCCGCTGTAGCGCCCCCGTCAGGCCGATCGGGGCGGGCCTTGGTGACGCTGTAGGCGGTGTGAGTACTATCAGCCCCCAAAGTTTCAAGTCTCCACGACTTACGGTTTGGTCTGCCCGATCAGTTTTATGTCTGAATGTTGCATCATGGGAAAATTAACAATTACAATAGGTGTTCAGCACTGAAGTGCTTGAACCCCTAATAAGTGGCTAAAAAAGGGCCACAAAAAGGCCTCTAAAAAAAGAACCATAGGGTCTAGGCGCTTGCCGTCTGCGCTGCTGCGTTCCAAAAACTTTATCCAGCCTTCTAACATGTGCCTCGGAGAGGAAAAAGAACGTTTGTTGCCCTTTTAGCTCATTTATCATGGAAATGTGGTGCATTTTTTTTTTTTTACCTTTTAAACTGTGACACCTCCACTGATGGCCCGATCTCCATAAAAGTTTGCACGCTTCTTTAGAATAATATGGCGCATGTGCTCAACTAATTTGGTGAAGCTCTGCTCTTTTCCCCCCATTTTTCAGTCATTTAAATGTCATTTTGCATAGGGTAATACAGAGGCCTTCTCACCTTTATGACAGTTAAAGCGCCACCAATGGCCCGACGTCCATGAAAGTTTTCAAGCTTCTTCAGGATCACGTGACGCATGCGCATGCCCGATTTTGTGAGGTTGTATGCAAATCAGACAGCAAGATGGCCGCTTTCAGCCATTTCATGTGTTTTTTCCATAGAAATACATCATTTTGACACCCTTTTAACAGTTATAGCGCCACCAAGTGGCCAGTCGCTGCGCCCTTTTTCACGTGACCACAGAATGAGCTCGTACATGCGTGTGCTGAGTTTGGTGCAAAAATCTCGTTCCGTTCACGAGTTATAGCCAATTAAGCAAAAGGGGCTCCTCCCACTTCGAACATTTTGGTGGCCCTTAGGGACCGTGAAGCGAAATTTACACTTTTTTTTGATAATTATTGACAATCAGACTCTAGAGAATCTTGCCGCACTGGTTTGGTTCCGGTCGGGCCAAAAACCTAGGACTAGTTCGCGAAAGTAGGTTTTTGGAAAAACCCCAAATACCCGAAAATTTTCCCAGGGTGACGAGCAAATCCGAGGCATGCATCTGGTCCGCCTCGAGCCAAGGATTCCAGCGATATAAGACACTTGAGCCTACGCCTCACGGTTGATGAGTTATGAGCCGTTTCGTACTTTTGCCCGCTGTAGCGCCCCCGTCAGGCCGATCGGGGCGGGCCTTGGTGACGCTGTAGGCGGTGTGAGTACTATCAGCCCCCAAAGTTTCAAGTCTCCACGACTTACGGTTTGGTCTGCCCGATCAGTTTTATGTCTGAATGTTGCATCATGGGAAAATTAACAATTACAATAGGTGTTCAGCACTGAAGTGCTTGAACCCCTAATAAGTGGCTAAAAAAGGGCCACAAAAAGGCCTCTAAAAAAAGAACCATAGGGTCTAGGCGCTTGCCGTCTGCGCTGCTGCGTTCCAAAAACTTTATCCAGCCTTCTAACATGTGCCTCGGAGAGGAAAAAGAACGTTTGTTGCCCTTTTAGCTCATTTATCATGGAAATGTGGTGCATTTTTTTTTTTTTACCTTTTAAACTGTGACACCTCCACTGATGGCCCGATCTCCATAAAAGTTTGCACGCTTCTTTAGAATAATATGGCGCATGTGCTCAACTAATTTGGTGAAGCTCTGCTCTTTTCCCCCCATTTTTCAGTCATTTAAATGTCATTTTGCATAGGGTAATACAGAGGCCTTCTCACCTTTATGACAGTTAAAGCGCCACCAATGGCCCGACGTCCATGAAAGTTTTCAAGCTTCTTCAGGATCACGTGACGCATGCGCATGCCCGATTTTGTGAGGTTGTATGCAAATCAGACAGCAAGATGGCCGCTTTCAGCCATTTCATGTGTTTTTTCCATAGAAATACATCATTTTGACACCCTTTTAACAGTTATAGCGCCACCAAGTGGCCAGTCGCTGCGCCCTT
This sequence comes from Abramis brama, assembly GCF_963993115.1. Classification (NCBI taxonomy): domain Eukaryota; kingdom Metazoa; phylum Chordata; class Actinopteri; order Cypriniformes; family Leuciscidae; genus Abramis; species Abramis brama. The sequence goes on from NC_139965.1 coordinate 8,439,280, forward strand.
TTTCACGTGACCACAGAATGAGCTCGTACATGCGTGTGCTGAGTTTGGTGCAAAAATCTCGTTCCGTTCACGAGTTATAGCCAATTAAGCAAAAGGGGCTCCTCCCACTTCGAACATTTTGGTGGCCCTTAGGGACCGTGAAGCGAAATTTACACTTTTTTTTGATAATTATTGACAATCAGACTCTAGAGAATCTTGCCGCACTGGTTTGGTTCCGGTCGGGCCAAAAACCTAGGACTAGTTCGCGAAAGTAGGTTTTTGGAAAAACCCCAAATACCCGAAAATTTTCCCAGGGTGACGAGCAAATCCGAGGCATGCATCTGGTCCGCCTCGAGCCAAGGATTCCAGCGATATAAGACACTTGAGCCTACGCCTCACGGTTGATGAGTTATGAGCCGTTTCGTACTTTTGCCCGCTGTAGCGCCCCCGTCAGGCCGATCGGGGCGGGCCTTGGTGACGCTGTAGGCGGTGTGAGTACTATCAGCCCCCAAAGTTTCAAGTCTCCACGACTTACGGTTTGGTCTGCCCGATCAGTTTTATGTCTGAATGTTGCATCATGGGAAAATTAACAATTACAATAGGTGTTCAGCACTGAAGTGCTTGAACCCCTAATAAGTGGCTAAAAAAGGGCCACAAAAAGGCCTCTAAAAAAAGAACCATAGGGTCTAGGCGCTTGCCGTCTGCGCTGCTGCGTTCCAAAAACTTTATCCAGCCTTCTAACATGTGCCTCGGAGAGGAAAAAGAACGTTTGTTGCCCTTTTAGCTCATTTATCATGGAAATGTGGTGCATTTTTTTTTTTTTACCTTTTAAACTGTGACACCTCCACTGATGGCCCGATCTCCATAAAAGTTTGCACGCTTCTTTAGAATAATATGGCGCATGTGCTCAACTAATTTGGTGAAGCTCTGCTCTTTTCCCCCCATTTTTCAGTCATTTAAATGTCATTTTGCATAGGGTAATACAGAGGCCTTCTCACCTTTATGACAGTTAAAGCGCCACCAATGGCCCGACGTCCATGAAAGTTTTCAAGCTTCTTCAGGATCACGTGACGCATGCGCATGCCCGATTTTGTGAGGTTGTATGCAAATCAGACAGCAAGATGGCCGCTTTCAGCCATTTCATGTGTTTTTTCCATAGAAATACATCATTTTGACACCCTTTTAACAGTTATAGCGCCACCAAGTGGCCAGTCGCTGCGCCCTTTTTCACGTGACCACAGAATGAGCTCGTACATGCGTGTGCTGAGTTTGGTGCAAAAATCTCGTTCCGTTCACGAGTTATAGCCAATTAAGCAAAAGGGGCTCCTCCCACTTCGAACATTTTGGTGGCCCTTAGGGACCGTGAAGCGAAATTTACACTTTTTTTTGATAATTATTGACAATCAGACTCTAGAGAATCTTGCCGCACTGGTTTGGTTCCGGTCGGGCCAAAAACCTAGGACTAGTTCGCGAAAGTAGGTTTTTGGAAAAACCCCAAATACCCGAAAATTTTCCCAGGGTGACGAGCAAATCCGAGGCATGCATCTGGTCCGCCTCGAGCCAAGGATTCCAGCGATATAAGACACTTGAGCCTATGCCTCACGGTTGATGAGTTATGAGCCGTTTCGTACTTTTGCCCGCTGTAGCGCCCCCGTCAGGCCGATCGGGGCGGGCCTTGGTGACGCTGTAGGCGGTGTGAGTACTATCAGCCCCCAAAGTTTCAAGTCTCCACGACTTACGGTTTGGTCTGCCCGATCAGTTTTATGTCTGAATGTTGCATCATGGGAAAATTAACAATTACAATAGGTGTTCAGCACTGAAGTGCTTGAACCCCTAATAAGTGGCTAAAAAAGGGCCACAAAAAGGCCTCTAAAAAAAGAACCATAGGGTCTAGGCGCTTGCCGTCTGCGCTGCTGCGTTCCAAAAACTTTATCCAGCCTTCTAACATGTGCCTCGGAGAGGAAAAAGAACGTTTGTTGCCCTTTTAGCTCATTTATCATGGAAATGTGGTGCATTTTTTTTTTTTACCTTTTAAACTGTGACACCTCCACTGATGGCCCGATCTCCATAAAAGTTTGCACGCTTCTTTAGAATAATATGGCGCATGTGCTCAGCTAATTTGGTGAAGCTCTGCTCTTTTCCCCCCATTTTTCAGTCATTTAAATGTCATTTTGCATAGGGTAATACAGAGGCCTTCTCACCTTTATGACAGTTAAAGCGCCACCAATGGCCCGACGTCCATGAAAGTTTTCAAGCTTCTTCAGGATCACGTGACGCATGCGCATGCCCGATTTTGTGAGGTTGTATGCAAATCAGACAGCAAGATGGCCGCTTTCAGCCATTTCATGTGTTTTTTCCATAGAAATACATCATTTTGACACCCTTTTAACAGTTATAGCGCCACCAAGTGGCCAGTCGCTGCGCCCTTTTTCACGTGACCACAGAATGAGCTCGTACATGCGTGTGCTGAGTTTGGTGCAAAAATCTCGTTCCGTTCACGAGTTATAGCCAATTAAGCAAAAGGGGCTCCTCCCACTTCGAACATTTTGGTGGCCCTTAGGGACCGTGAAGCGAAATTTACACTTTTTTTTGATAATTATTGACAATCAGACTCTAGAGAATCTTGCCGCACTGGTTTGGTTCCGGTCGGGCCAAAAACCTAGGACTAGTTCGCGAAAGTAGGTTTTTGGAAAAACCCCAAATACCCGAAAATTTTCCCAGGGTGACGAGCAAATCCGAGGCATGCATCTGGTCCGCCTCGAGCCAAGGATTCCAGCGATATAAGACACTTGAGCCTACGCCTCACGGTTGATGAGTTATGAGCCGTTTCGTACTTTTGCCCGCTGTAGCGCCCCCGTCAGGCCGATCGGGGCGGGCCTTGGTGACGCTGTAGGCGGTGTGAGTACTATCAGCCCCCAAAGTTTCAAGTCTCCACGACTTACGGTTTGGTCTGCCCGATCAGTTTTATGTCTGAATGTTGCATCATGGGAAAATTAACAATTACAATAGGTGTTCAGCACTGAAGTGCTTGAACCCCTAATAAGTGGCTAAAAAAGGGCCACAAAAAGGCCTCTAAAAAAAGAACCATAGGGTCTAGGCGCTTGCCGTCTGCGCTGCTGCGTTCCAAAAACTTTATCCAGCCTTCTAACATGTGCCTCGGAGAGGAAAAAGAACGTTTGTTGCCCTTTTAGCTCATTTATCATGGAAATGTGGTGCATTTTTTTTTTTTTACCTTTTAAACTGTGACACCTCCACTGATGGCCCGATCTCCATAAAAGTTTGCACGCTTCTTTAGAATAATATGGCGCATGTGCTCAACTAATTTGGTGAAGCTCTGCTCTTTTCCCCCCATTTTTCAGTCATTTAAATGTCATTTTGCATAGGGTAATACAGAGGCCTTCTCACCTTTATGACAGTTAAAGCGCCACCAATGGCCCGACGTCCATGAAAGTTTTCAAGCTTCTTCAGGATCACGTGACGCATGCGCATGCCCGATTTTGTGAGGTTGTATGCAAATCAGACAGCAAGATGGCCGCTTTCAGCCATTTCATGTGTTTTTTCCATAGAAATACATCATTTTGACACCCTTTTAACAGTTATAGCGCCACCAAGTGGCCAGTCGCTGCGCCCTTTTTCACGTGACCACAGAATGAGCTCGTACATGCGTGTGCTGAGTTTGGTGCAAAAATCTCGTTCCGTTCACGAGTTATAGCCAATTAAGCAAAAGGGGCTCCTCCCACTTCGAACATTTTGGTGGCCCTTAGGGACCGTGAAGCGAAATTTACACTTTTTTTTGATAATTATTGACAATCAGACTCTAGAGAATCTTGCCGCACTGGTTTGGTTCCGGTCGGGCCAAAAACCTAGGACTAGTTCGCGAAAGTAGGTTTTTGGAAAAACCCCAAATACCCGAAAATTTTCCCAGGGTGACGAGCAAATCCGAGGCATGCATCTGGTCCGCCTCGAGCCAATGATTCCAGCGATATAAGACACTTGAGCCTATGCCTCACGGTTGATGAGTTATGAGCCGTTTCGTACTTTTGCCCGCTGTAGCGCCCCCGTCAGGCCGATCGGGGCGGGCCTTGGTGACGCTGTAGGCGGTGTGAGTACTATCAGCCCCCAAAGTTTCAAGTCTCCACGACTTACGGTTTGGTCTGCCCGATCAGTTTTATGTCTGAATGTTGCATCATGGGAAAATTAACAATTACAATAGGTGTTCAGCACTGAAGTGCTTGAACCCCTAATAAGTGGCTAAAAAAGGGCCACAAAAAGGCCTCTAAAAAAAGAACCATAGGGTCTAGGCGCTTGCCGTCTGCGCTGCTGCGTTCCAAAAACTTTATCCAGCCTTCTAACATGTGCCTCGGAGAGGAAAAAGAACGTTTGTTGCCCTTTTAGCTCATTTATCATGGAAATGTGGTGCATTTTTTTTTTTTACCTTTTAAACTGTGACACCTCCACTGATGGCCCGATCTCCATAAAAGTTTGCACGCTTCTTTAGAATAATATGGCGCATGTGCTCAGCTAATTTGGTGAAGCTCTGCTCTTTTCCCCCCATTTTTCAGTCATTTAAATGTCATTTTGCATAGGGTAATACAGAGGCCTTCTCACCTTTATGACAGTTAAAGCGCCACCAATGGCCCGACGTCCATGAAAGTTTTCAAGCTTCTTCAGGATCACGTGACGCATGCGCATGCCCGATTTTGTGAGGTTGTATGCAAATCAGACAGCAAGATGGCCGCTTTCAGCCATTTCATGTGTTTTTTCCATAGAAATACATCATTTTGACACCCTTTTAACAGTTATAGCGCCACCAAGTGGCCAGTCGCTGCGCCCTTTTTCACGTGACCACAGAATGAGCTCGTACATGCGTGTGCTGAGTTTGGTGCAAAAATCTCGTTCCGTTCACGAGTTATAGCCAATTAAGCAAAAGGGGCTCCTCCCACTTCGAACATTTTGGTGGCCCTTAGGGACCGTGAAGCGAAATTTACACTTTTTTTTGATAATTATTGACAATCAGACTCTAGAGAATCTTGCCGCACTGGTTTGGTTCCGGTCGGGCCAAAAACCTAGGACTAGTTCGCGAAAGTAGGTTTTTGGAAAAACCCCAAATACCCGAAAATTTTCCCAGGGTGACGAGCAAATCCGAGGCATGCATCTGGTCCGCCTCGAGCCAAGGATTCCAGCGATATAAGACACTTGAGCCTACGCCTCACGGTTGATGAGTTATGAGCCGTTTCGTACTTTTGCCCGCTGTAGCGCCCCCGTCAGGCCGATCGGGGCGGGCCTTGGTGACGCTGTAGGCGGTGTGAGTACTATCAGCCCCCAAAGTTTCAAGTCTCCACGACTTACGGTTTGGTCTGCCCGATCAGTTTTATGTCTGAATGTTGCATCATGGGAAAATTAACAATTACAATAGGTGTTCAGCACTGAAGTGCTTGAACCCCTAATAAGTGGCTAAAAAAGGGCCACAAAAAGGCCTCTAAAAAAAGAACCATAGGGTCTAGGCGCTTGCCGTCTGCGCTGCTGCGTTCCAAAAACTTTATCCAGCCTTCTAACATGTGCCTCGGAGAGGAAAAAGAACGTTTGTTGCCCTTTTAGCTCATTTATCATGGAAATGTGGTGCATTTTTTTTTTTTTACCTTTTAAACTGTGACACCTCCACTGATGGCCCGATCTCCATAAAAGTTTGCACGCTTCTTTAGAATAATATGGCGCATGTGCTCAACTAATTTGGTGAAGCTCTGCTCTTTTCCCCCCATTTTTCAGTCATTTAAATGTCATTTTGCATAGGGTAATACAGAGGCCTTCTCACCTTTATGACAGTTAAAGCGCCACCAATGGCCCGACGTCCATGAAAGTTTTCAAGCTTCTTCAGGATCACGTGACGCATGCGCATGCCCGATTTTGTGAGGTTGTATGCAAATCAGACAGCAAGATGGCCGCTTTCAGCCATTTCATGTGTTTTTTCCATAGAAATACATCATTTTGACACCCTTTTAACAGTTATAGCGCCACCAAGTGGCCAGTCGCTGCGCCCTTTTTCACGTGACCACAGAATGAGCTCGTACATGCGTGTGCTGAGTTTGGTGCAAAAATCTCGTTCCGTTCACGAGTTATAGCCAATTAAGCAAAAGGGGCTCCTCCCACTTCGAACATTTTGGTGGCCCTTAGGGACCGTGAAGCGAAATTTACACTTTTTTTTGATAATTATTGACAATCAGACTCTAGAGAATCTTGCCGCACTGGTTTGGTTCCGGTCGGGCCAAAAACCTAGGACTAGTTCGCGAAAGTAGGTTTTTGGAAAAACCCCAAATACCCGAAAATTTTCCCAGGGTGACGAGCAAATCCGAGGCATGCATCTGGTCCGCCTCGAGCCAAGGATTCCAGCGATATAAGACACTTGAGCCTATGCCTCACGGTTGATGAGTTATGAGCCGTTTCGTACTTTTGCCCGCTGTAGCGCCCCCGTCAGGCCGATCGGGGCGGGCCTTGGTGACGCTGTAGGCGGTGTGAGTACTATCAGCCCCCAAAGTTTCAAGTCTCCACGACTTACGGTTTGGTCTGCCCGATCAGTTTTATGTCTGAATGTTGCATCATGGGAAAATTAACAATTACAATAGGTGTTCAGCACTGAAGTGCTTGAACCCCTAATAAGTGGCTAAAAAAGGGCCACAAAAAGGCCTCTAAAAAAAGAACCATAGGGTCTAGGCGCTTGCCGTCTGCGCTGCTGCGTTCCAAAAACTTTATCCAGCCTTCTAACATGTGCCTCGGAGAGGAAAAAGAACGTTTGTTGCCCTTTTAGCTCATTTATCATGGAAATGTGGTGCATTTTTTTTTTTTTACCTTTTAAACTGTGACACCTCCACTGATGGCCCGATCTCCATAAAAGTTTGCACGCTTCTTTAGAATAATATGGCGCATGTGCTCAACTAATTTGGTGAAGCTCTGCTCTTTTCCCCCCATTTTTCAGTCATTTAAATGTCATTTTGCATAGGGTAATACAGAGGCCTTCTCACCTTTATGACAGTTAAAGCGCCACCAATGGCCCGACGTCCATGAAAGTTTTCAAGCTTCTTCAGGATCACGTGACGCATGCGCATGCCCGATTTTGTGAGGTTGTATGCAAATCAGACAGCAAGATGGCCGCTTTCAGCCATTTCATGTGTTTTTTCCATAGAAATACATCATTTTGACACCCTTTTAACAGTTATAGCGCCACCAAGTGGCCAGTCGCTGCGCCCTTTTTCACGTGACCACAGAATGAGCTCGTACATGCGTGTGCTGAGTTTGGTGCAAAAATCTCGTTCCGTTCACGAGTTATAGCCAATTAAGCAAAAGGGGCTCCTCCCACTTCGAACATTTTGGTGGCCCTTAGGGACCGTGAAGCGAAATTTACACTTTTTTTTGATAATTATTGACAATCAGACTCTAGAGAATCTTGCCGCACTGGTTTGGTTCCGGTCGGGCCAAAAACCTAGGACTAGTTCGCGAAAGTAGGTTTTTGGAAAAACCCCAAATACCCGAAAATTTTCCCAGGGTGACGAGCAAATCCGAGGCATGCATCTGGTCCGCCTCGAGCCAAGGATTCCAGCGATATAAGACACTTGAGCCTATGCCTCACGGTTGATGAGTTATGAGCCGTTTCGTACTTTTGCCCGCTGTAGCGCCCCCGTCAGGCCGATCGGGGCGGGCCTTGGTGACGCTGTAGGCGGTGTGAGTACTATCAGCCCCCAAAGTTTCAAGTCTCCACGACTTACGGTTTGGTCTGCCCGATCAGTTTTATGTCTGAATGTTGCATCATGGGAAAATTAACAATTACAATAGGTGTTCAGCACTGAAGTGCTTGAACCCCTAATAAGTGGCTAAAAAAGGGCCACAAAAAGGCCTCTAAAAAAAGAACCATAGGGTCTAGGCGCTTGCCGTCTGCGCTGCTGCGTTCCAAAAACTTTATCCAGCCTTCTAACATGTGCCTCGGAGAGGAAAAAGAACGTTTGTTGCCCTTTTAGCTCATTTATCATGGAAATGTGGTGCATTTTTTTTTTTTACCTTTTAAACTGTGACACCTCCACTGATGGCCCGATCTCCATAAAAGTTTGCACGCTTCTTTAGAATAATATGGCGCATGTGCTCAGCTAATTTGGTGAAGCTCTGCTCTTTTCCCCCCATTTTTCAGTCATTTAAATGTCATTTTGCATAGGGTAATACAGAGGCCTTCTCACCTTTATGACAGTTAAAGCGCCACCAATGGCCCGACGTCCATGAAAGTTTTCAAGCTTCTTCAGGATCACGTGACGCATGCGCATGCCCGATTTTGTGAGGTTGTATGCAAATCAGACAGCAAGATGGCCGCTTTCAGCCATTTCATGTGTTTTTTCCATAGAAATACATCATTTTGACACCCTTTTAACAGTTATAGCGCCACCAAGTGGCCAGTCGCTGCGCCCTTTTTCACGTGACCACAGAATGAGCTCGTACATGCGTGTGCTGAGTTTGGTGCAAAAATCTCGTTCCGTTCACGAGTTATAGCCAATTAAGCAAAAGGGGCTCCTCCCACTTCGAACATTTTGGTGGCCCTTAGGGACCGTGAAGCGAAATTTACACTTTTTTTTGATAATTATTGACAATCAGACTCTAGAGAATCTTGCCGCACTGGTTTGGTTCCGGTCGGGCCAAAAACCTAGGACTAGTTCGCGAAAGTAGGTTTTTGGAAAAAACCCAAATACCCGAAAATTTTCCCAGGGTGACGAGCAAATCCGAGGCATGCATCTGGTCCGCCTCGAGCCAAGGATTCCAGCGATATAAGACACTTGAGCCTACGCCTCACGGTTGATGAGTTATGAGCCGTTTCGTACTTTTGCCCGCTGTAGCGCCCCCGTCAGGCCGATCGGGGCGGGCCTTGGTGACGCTGTAGGCGGTGTGAGTACTATCAGCCCCCAAAGTTTCAAGTCTCCACGACTTACGGTTTGGTCTGCCCGATCAGTTTTATGTCTGAATGTTGCATCATGGGAAAATTAACAATTACAATAGGTGTTCAGCACTGAAGTGCTTGAACCCCTAATAAGTGGCTAAAAAAGGGCCACAAAAAGGCCTCTAAAAAAAGAACCATAGGGTCTAGGCGCTTGCCGTCTGCGCTGCTGCGTTCCAAAAACTTTATCCAGCCTTCTAACATGTGCCTCGGAGAGGAAAAAGAACGTTTGTTGCCCTTTTAGCTCATTTATCATGGAAATGTGGTGCATTTTTTTTTTTTTACCTTTTAAACTGTGACACCTCCACTGATGGCCCGATCTCCATAAAAGTTTGCACGCTTCTTTAGAATAATATGGCGCATGTGCTCAACTAATTTGGTGAAGCTCTGCTCTTTTCCCCCCATTTTTCAGTCATTTAAATGTCATTTTGCATAGGGTAATACAGAGGCCTTCTCACCTTTATGACAGTTAAAGCGCCACCAATGGCCCGACGTCCATGAAAGTTTTCAAGCTTCTTCAGGATCACGTGACGCATGCGCATGCCCGATTTTGTGAGGTTGTATGCAAATCAGACAGCAAGATGGCCGCTTTCAGCCATTTCATGTGTTTTTTCCATAGAAATACATCATTTTGACACCCTTTTAACAGTTATAGCGCCACCAAGTGGCCAGTCGCTGCGCCCTTTTTCACGTGACCACAGAATGAGCTCGTACATGCGTGTGCTGAGTTTGGTGCAAAAATCTCGTTCCGTTCACGAGTTATAGCCAATTAAGCAAAAGGGGCTCCTCCCACTTCGAACATTTTGGTGGCCCTTAGGGACCGTGAAGCGAAATTTACACTTTTTTTTGATAATTATTGACAATCAGACTCTAGAGAATCTTGCCGCACTGGTTTGGTTCCGGTCGGGCCAAAAACCTAGGACTAGTTCGCGAAAGTAGGTTTTTGGAAAAACCCCAAATACCCGAAAATTTTCCCAGGGTGACGAGCAAATCCGAGGCATGCATCTGGTCCGCCTCGAGCCAAGGATTCCAGCGATATAAGACACTTGAGCCTATGCCTCACGGTTGATGAGTTATGAGCCGTTTCGTACTTTTGCCCGCTGTAGCGCCCCCGTCAGGCCGATCGGGGCGGGCCTTGGTGACGCTGTAGGCGGTGTGAGTACTATCAGCCCCCAAAGTTTCAAGTCTCCACGACTTACGGTTTGGTCTGCCCGATCAGTTTTATGTCTGAATGTTGCATCATGGGAAAATTAACAATTACAATAGGTGTTCAGCACTGAAGTGCTTGAACCCCTAATAAGTGGCTAAAAAAGGGCCACAAAAAGGCCTCTAAAAAAAGAACCATAGGGTCTAGGCGCTTGCCGTCTGCGCTGCTGCGTTCCAAAAACTTTATCCAGCCTTCTAACATGTGCCTCGGAGAGGAAAAAGAACGTTTGTTGCCCTTTTAGCTCATTTATCATGGAAATGTGGTGCATTTTTTTTTTTTTACCTTTTAAACTGTGACACCTCCACTGATGGCCCGATCTCCATAAAAGTTTGCACGCTTCTTTAGAATAATATGGCGCATGTGCTCAACTAATTTGGTGAAGCTCTGCTCTTTTCCCCCCATTTTTCAGTCATTTAAATGTCATTTTGCATAGGGTAATACAGAGGCCTTCTCACCTTTATGACAGTTAAAGCGCCACCAATGGCCCGACGTCCATGAAAGTTTTCAAGCTTCTTCAGGATCACGTGACGCATGCGCATGCCCGATTTTGTGAGGTTGTATGCAAATCAGACAGCAAGATGGCCGCTTTCAGCCATTTCATGTGTTTTTTCCATAGAAATACATCATTTTGACACCCTTTTAACAGTTATAGCGCCACCAAGTGGCCAGTCGCTGCGCCCTTTTTCACGTGACCACAGAATGAGCTCGTACATGCGTGTGCTGAGTTTGGTGCAAAAATCTCGTTCCGTTCACGAGTTATAGCCAATTAAGCAAAAGGGGCTCCTCCCACTTCGAACATTTTGGTGGCCCTTAGGGACCGTGAAGCGAAATTTACACTTTTTTTTGATAATTATTGACAATCAGACTCTAGAGAATCTTGCCGCACTGGTTTGGTTCCGGTCGGGCCAAAAACCTAGGACTAGTTCGCGAAAGTAGGTTTTTGGAAAAACCCCAAATACCCGAAAATTTTCCCAGGGTGACGAGCAAATCCGAGGCATGCATCTGGTCCGCCTCGAGCCAAGGATTCCAGCGATATAAGACACTTGAGCCTATGCCTCACGGTTGATGAGTTATGAGCCGTTTCGTACTTTTGCCCGCTGTAGCGCCCCCGTCAGGCCGATCGGGGCGGGCCTTGGTGACGCTGTAGGCGGTGTGAGTACTATCAGCCCCCAAAGTTTCAAGTCTCCACGACTTACGGTTTGGTCTGCCCGATCAGTTTTATGTCTGAATGTTGCATCATGGGAAAATTAACAATTACAATAGGTGTTCAGCACTGAAGTGCTTGAACCCCTAATAAGTGGCTAAAAAAGGGCCACAAAAAGGCCTCTAAAAAAAGAACCATAGGGTCTAGGCGCTTGCCGTCTGCGCTGCTGCGTTCCAAAAACTTTATCCAGCCTTCTAACATGTGCCTCGGAGAGGAAAAAGAACGTTTGTTGCCCTTTTAGCTCATTTATCATGGAAATGTGGTGCATTTTTTTTTTTTACCTTTTAAACTGTGACACCTCCACTGATGGCCCGATCTCCATAAAAGTTTGCACGCTTCTTTAGAATAATATGGCGCATGTGCTCAGCTAATTTGGTGAAGCTCTGCTCTTTTCCCCCCATTTTTCAGTCATTTAAATGTCATTTTGCATAGGGTAATACAGAGGCCTTCTCACCTTTATGACAGTTAAAGCGCCACCAATGGCCCGACGTCCATGAAAGTTTTCAAGCTTCTTCAGGATCACGTGACGCATGCGCATGCCCGATTTTGTGAGGTTGTATGCAAATCAGACAGCAAGATGGCCGCTTTCAGCCATTTCATGTGTTTTTTCCATAGAAATACATCATTTTGACACCCTTTTAACAGTTATAGCGCCACCAAGTGGCCAGTCGCTGCGCCCTTTTTCACGTGACCACAGAATGAGCTCGTACATGCGTGTGCTGAGTTTGGTGCAAAAATCTCGTTCCGTTCACGAGTTATAGCCAATTAAGCAAAAGGGGCTCCTCCCACTTCGAACATTTTGGTGGCCCTTAGGGACCGTGAAGCGAAATTTACACTTTTTTTTGATAATTATTGACAATCAGACTCTAGAGAATCTTGCCGCACTGGTTTGGTTCCGGTCGGGCCAAAAACCTAGGACTAGTTCGCGAAAGTAGGTTTTTGGAAAAAACCCAAATACCCGAAAATTTTCCCAGGGTGACGAGCAAATCCGAGGCATGCATCTGGTCCGCCTCGAGCCAAGGATTCCAGCGATATAAGACACTTGAGCCTACGCCTCACGGTTGATGAGTTATGAGCCGTTTCGTACTTTTGCCCGCTGTAGCGCCCCCGTCAGGCCGATCGGGGCGGGCCTTGGTGACGCTGTAGGCGGTGTGAGTACTATCAGCCCCCAAAGTTTCAAGTCTCCACGACTTACGGTTTGGTCTGCCCGATCAGTTTTATGTCTGAATGTTGCATCATGGGAAAATTAACAATTACAATAGGTGTTCAGCACTGAAGTGCTTGAACCCCTAATAAGTGGCTAAAAAAGGGCCACAAAAAGGCCTCTAAAAAAAGAACCATAGGGTCTAGGCGCTTGCCGTCTGCGCTGCTGCGTTCCAAAAACTTTATCCAGCCTTCTAACATGTGCCTCGGAGAGGAAAAAGAACGTTTGTTGCCCTTTTAGCTCATTTATCATGGAAATGTGGTGCATTTTTTTTTTTTACCTTTTAAACTGTGACACCTCCACTGATGGCCCGATCTCCATAAAAGTTTGCACGCTTCTTTAGAATAATATGGCGCATGTGCTCAGCTAATTTGGTGAAGCTCTGCTCTTTTCCCCCCATTTTTCAGTCATTTAAATGTCATTTTGCATAGGGTAATACAGAGGCCTTCTCACCTTTATGACAGTTAAAGCGCCACCAATGGCCCGACGTCCATGAAAGTTTTCAAGCTTCTTCAGGATCACGTGACGCATGCGCATGCCCGATTTTGTGAGGTTGTATGCAAATCAGACAGCAAGATGGCCGCTTTCAGCCATTTCATGTGTTTTTTCCATAGAAATACATCATTTTGACACCCTTTTAACAGTTATAGCGCCACCAAGTGGCCAGTCGCTGCGCCCTTTTTCACGTGACCACAGAATGAGCTCGTACATGCGTGTGCTGAGTTTGGTGCAAAAATCTCGTTCCGTTCACGAGTTATAGCCAATTAAGCAAAAGGGGCTCCTCCCACTTCGAACATTTTGGTGGCCCTTAGGGACCGTGAAGCGAAATTTACACTTTTTTTTGATAATTATTGACAATCAGACTCTAGAGAATCTTGCCGCACTGGTTTGGTTCCGGTCGGGCCAAAAACCTAGGACTAGTTCGCGAAAGTAGGTTTTTGGAAAAACCCCAAATACCCGAAAATTTTCCCAGGGTGACGAGCAAATCCGAGGCATGCATCTGGTCCGCCTCGAGCCAAGGATTCCAGCGATATAAGACACTTGAGCCTACGCCTCACGGTTGATGAGTTATGAGCCGTTTCGTACTTTTGCCCGCTGTAGCGCCCCCGTCAGGCCGATCGGGGCGGGCCTTGGTGACGCTGTAGGCGGTGTGAGTACTATCAGCCCCCAAAGTTTCAAGTCTCCACGACTTACGGTTTGGTCTGCCCGATCAGTTTTATGTCTGAATGTTGCATCATGGGAAAATTAACAATTACAATAGGTGTTCAGCACTGAAGTGCTTGAACCCCTAATAAGTGGCTAAAAAAGGGCCACAAAAAGGCCTCTAAAAAAAGAACCATAGGGTCTAGGCGCTTGCCGTCTGCGCTGCTGCGTTCCAAAAACTTTATCCAGCCTTCTAACATGTGCCTCGGAGAGGAAAAAGAACGTTTGTTGCCCTTTTAGCTCATTTATCATGGAAATGTGGTGCATTTTTTTTTTTTTACCTTTTAAACTGTGACACCTCCACTGATGGCCCGATCTCCATAAAAGTTTGCACGCTTCTTTAGAATAATATGGCGCATGTGCTCAACTAATTTGGTGAAGCTCTGCTCTTTTCCCCCCATTTTTCAGTCATTTAAATGTCATTTTGCATAGGGTAATACAGAGGCCTTCTCACCTTTATGACAGTTAAAGCGCCACCAATGGCCCGACGTCCATGAAAGTTTTCAAGCTTCTTCAGGATCACGTGACGCATGCGCATGCCCGATTTTGTGAGGTTGTATGCAAATCAGACAGCAAGATGGCCGCTTTCAGCCATTTCATGTGTTTTTTCCATAGAAATACATCATTTTGACACCCTTTTAACAGTTATAGCGCCACCAAGTGGCCAGTCGCTGCGCCCTTTTTCACGTGACCACAGAATGAGCTCGTACATGCGTGTGCTGAGTTTGGTGCAAAAATCTCGTTCCGTTCACGAGTTATAGCCAATTAAGCAAAAGGGGCTCCTCCCACTTCGAACATTTTGGTGGCCCTTAGGGACCGTGAAGCGAAATTTACACTTTTTTTTGATAATTATTGACAATCAGACTCTAGAGAATCTTGCCGCACTGGTTTGGTTCCGGTCGGGCCAAAAACCTAGGACTAGTTCGCGAAAGTAGGTTTTTGGAAAAACCCCAAATACCCGAAAATTTTCCCAGGGTGACGAGCAAATCCGAGGCATGCATCTGGTCCGCCTCGAGCCAAGGATTCCAGCGATATAAGACACTTGAGCCTACGCCTCACGGTTGATGAGTTATGAGCCGTTTCGTACTTTTGCCCGCTGTAGCGCCCCCGTCAGGCCGATCGGGGCGGGCCTTGGTGACGCTGTAGGCGGTGTGAGTACTATCAGCCCCCAAAGTTTCAAGTCTCCACGACTTACGGTTTGGTCTGCCCGATCAGTTTTATGTCTGAATGTTGCATCATGGGAAAATTAACAATTACAATAGGTGTTCAGCACTGAAGTGCTTGAACCCCTAATAAGTGGCTAAAAAAGGGCCACAAAAAGGCCTCTAAAAAAAGAACCATAGGGTCTAGGCGCTTGCCGTCTGCGCTGCTGCGTTCCAAAAACTTTATCCAGCCTTCTAACATGTGCCTCGGAGAGGAAAAAGAACGTTTGTTGCCCTTTTAGCTCATTTATCATGGAAATGTGGTGCATTTTTTTTTTTTTACCTTTTAAACTGTGACACCTCCACTGATGGCCCGATCTCCATAAAAGTTTGCACGCTTCTTTAGAATAATATGGCGCATGTGCTCAACTAATTTGGTGAAGCTCTGCTCTTTTCCCCCCATTTTTCAGTCATTTAAATGTCATTTTGCATAGGGTAATACAGAGGCCTTCTCACCTTTATGACAGTTAAAGCGCCACCAATGGCCCGACGTCCATGAAAGTTTTCAAGCTTCTTCAGGATCACGTGACGCATGCGCATGCCCGATTTTGTGAGGTTGTATGCAAATCAGACAGCAAGATGGCCGCTTTCAGCCATTTCATGTGTTTTTTCCATAGAAATACATCATTTTGACACCCTTTTAACAGTTATAGCGCCACCAAGTGGCCAGTCGCTGCGCCCTTTTTCACGTGACCACAGAATGAGCTCGTACATGCGTGTGCTGAGTTTGGTGCAAAAATCTCGTTCCGTTCACGAGTTATAGCCAATTAAGCAAAAGGGGCTCCTCCCACTTCGAACATTTTGGTGGCCCTTAGGGACCGTGAAGCGAAATTTACACTTTTTTTTGATAATTATTGACAATCAGACTCTAGAGAATCTTGCCGCACTGGTTTGGTTCCGGTCGGGCCAAAAACCTAGGACTAGTTCGCGAAAGTAGGTTTTTGGAAAAAACCCAAATACCCGAAAATTTTCCCAGGGTGACGAGCAAATCCGAGGCATGCATCTGGTCCGCCTCGAGCCAAGGATTCCAGCGATATAAGACACTTGAGCCTACGCCTCACGGTTGATGAGTTATGAGCCGTTTCGTACTTTTGCCCGCTGTAGCGCCCCCGTCAGGCCGATCGGGGCGGGCCTTGGTGACGCTGTAGGCGGTGTGAGTACTATCAGCCCCCAAAGTTTCAAGTCTCCACGACTTACGGTTTGGTCTGCCCGATCAGTTTTATGTCTGAATGTTGCATCATGGGAAAATTAACAATTACAATAGGTGTTCAGCACTGAAGTGCTTGAACCCCTAATAAGTGGCTAAAAAAGGGCCACAAAAAGGCCTCTAAAAAAAGAACCATAGGGTCTAGGCGCTTGCCGTCTGCGCTGCTGCGTTCCAAAAACTTTATCCAGCCTTCTAACATGTGCCTCGGAGAGGAAAAAGAACGTTTGTTGCCCTTTTAGCTCATTTATCATGGAAATGTGGTGCATTTTTTTTTTTTTACCTTTTAAACTGTGACACCTCCACTGATGGCCCGATCTCCATAAAAGTTTGCACGCTTCTTTAGAATAATATGGCGCATGTGCTCAACTAATTTGGTGAAGCTCTGCTCTTTTCCCCCCATTTTTCAGTCATTTAAATGTCATTTTGCATAGGGTAATACAGAGGCCTTCTCACCTTTATGACAGTTAAAGCGCCACCAATGGCCCGACGTCCATGAAAGTTTTCAAGCTTCTTCAGGATCACGTGACGCATGCGCATGCCCGATTTTGTGAGGTTGTATGCAAATCAGACAGCAAGATGGCCGCTTTCAGCCATTTCATGTGTTTTTTCCATAGAAATACATCATTTTGACACCCTTTTAACAGTTATAGCGCCACCAAGTGGCCAGTCGCTGCGCCCTTTTTCACGTGACCACAGAATGAGCTCGTACATGCGTGTGCTGAGTTTGGTGCAAAAATCTCGTTCCGTTCACGAGTTATAGCCAATTAAGCAAAAGGGGCTCCTCCCACTTCGAACATTTTGGTGGCCCTTAGGGACCGTGAAGCGAAATTTACACTTTTTTTTGATAATTATTGACAATCAGACTCTAGAGAATCTTGCCGCACTGGTTTGGTTCCGGTCGGGCCAAAAACCTAGGACTAGTTCGCGAAAGTAGGTTTTTGGAAAAACCCCAAATACCCGAAAATTTTCCCAGGGTGACGAGCAAATCCGAGGCATGCATCTGGTCCGCCTCGAGCCAAGGATTCCAGCGATATAAGACACTTGAGCCTATGCCTCACGGTTGATGAGTTATGAGCCGTTTCGTACTTTTGCCCGCTGTAGCGCCCCCGTCAGGCCGATCGGGGCGGGCCTTGGTGACGCTGTAGGCGGTGTGAGTACTATCAGCCCCCAAAGTTTCAAGTCTCCACGACTTACGGTTTGGTCTGCCCGATCAGTTTTATGTCTGAATGTTGCATCATGGGAAAATTAACAATTACAATAGGTGTTCAGCACTGAAGTGCTTGAACCCCTAATAAGTGGCTAAAAAAGGGCCACAAAAAGGCCTCTAAAAAAAGAACCATAGGGTCTAGGCGCTTGCCGTCTGCGCTGCTGCGTTCCAAAAACTTTATCCAGCCTTCTAACATGTGCCTCGGAGAGGAAAAAGAACGTTTGTTGCCCTTTTAGCTCATTTATCATGGAAATGTGGTGCATTTTTTTTTTTTACCTTTTAAACTGTGACACCTCCACTGATGGCCCGATCTCCATAAAAGTTTGCACGCTTCTTTAGAATAATATGGCGCATGTGCTCAGCTAATTTGGTGAAGCTCTGCTCTTTTCCCCCCATTTTTCAGTCATTTAAATGTCATTTTGCATAGGGTAATACAGAGGCCTTCTCACCTTTATGACAGTTAAAGCGCCACCAATGGCCCGACGTCCATGAAAGTTTTCAAGCTTCTTCAGGATCACGTGACGCATGCGCATGCCCGATTTTGTGAGGTTGTATGCAAATCAGACAGCAAGATGGCCGCTTTCAGCCATTTCATGTGTTTTTTCCATAGAAATACATCATTTTGACACCCTTTTAACAGTTATAGCGCCACCAAGTGGCCAGTCGCTGCGCCCTTTTTCACGTGACCACAGAATGAGCTCGTACATGCGTGTGCTGAGTTTGGTGCAAAAATCTCGTTCCGTTCACGAGTTATAGCCAATTAAGCAAAAGGGGCTCCTCCCACTTCGAACATTTTGGTGGCCCTTAGGGACCGTGAAGCGAAATTTACACTTTTTTTTGATAATTATTGACAATCAGACTCTAGAGAATCTTGCCGCACTGGTTTGGTTCCGGTCGGGCCAAAAACCTAGGACTAGTTCGCGAAAGTAGGTTTTTGGAAAAACCCCAAATACCCGAAAATTTTCCCAGGGTGACGAGCAAATCCGAGGCATGCATCTGGTCCGCCTCGAGCCAAGGATTCCAGCGATATAAGACACTTGAGCCTACGCCTCACGGTTGATGAGTTATGAGCCGTTTCGTACTTTTGCCCGCTGTAGCGCCCCCGTCAGGCCGATCGGGGCGGGCCTTGGTGACGCTGTAGGCGGTGTGAGTACTATCAGCCCCCAAAGTTTCAAGTCTCCACGACTTACGGTTTGGTCTGCCCGATCAGTTTTATGTCTGAATGTTGCATCATGGGAAAATTAACAATTACAATAGGTGTTCAGCACTGAAGTGCTTGAACCCCTAATAAGTGGCTAAAAAAGGGCCACAAAAAGGCCTCTAAAAAAAGAACCATAGGGTCTAGGCGCTTGCCGTCTGCGCTGCTGCGTTCCAAAAACTTTATCCAGCCTTCTAACATGTGCCTCGGAGAGGAAAAAGAACGTTTGTTGCCCTTTTAGCTCATTTATCATGGAAATGTGGTGCATTTTTTTTTTTTTACCTTTTAAACTGTGACACCTCCACTGATGGCCCGATCTCCATAAAAGTTTGCACGCTTCTTTAGAATAATATGGCGCATGTGCTCAACTAATTTGGTGAAGCTCTGCTCTTTTCCCCCCATTTTTCAGTCATTTAAATGTCATTTTGCATAGGGTAATACAGAGGCCTTCTCACCTTTATGACAGTTAAAGCGCCACCAATGGCCCGACGTCCATGAAAGTTTTCAAGCTTCTTCAGGATCACGTGACGCATGCGCATGCCCGATTTTGTGAGGTTGTATGCAAATCAGACAGCAAGATGGCCGCTTTCAGCCATTTCATGTGTTTTTTCCATAGAAATACATCATTTTGACACCCTTTTAACAGTTATAGCGCCACCAAGTGGCCAGTCGCTGCGCCCTTTTTCACGTGACCACAGAATGAGCTCGTACATGCGTGTGCTGAGTTTGGTGCAAAAATCTCGTTCCGTTCACGAGTTATAGCCAATTAAGCAAAAGGGGCTCCTCCCACTTCGAACATTTTGGTGGCCCTTAGGGACCGTGAAGCGAAATTTACACTTTTTTTTGATAATTATTGACAATCAGACTCTAGAGAATCTTGCCGCACTGGTTTGGTTCCGGTCGGGCCAAAAACCTAGGACTAGTTCGCGAAAGTAGGTTTTTGGAAAAACCCCAAATACCCGAAAATTTTCCCAGGGTGACGAGCAAATCCGAGGCATGCATCTGGTCCGCCTCGAGCCAATGATTCCAGCGATATAAGACACTTGAGCCTATGCCTCACGGTTGATGAGTTATGAGCCGTTTCGTACTTTTGCCCGCTGTAGCGCCCCCGTCAGGCCGATCGGGGCGGGCCTTGGTGACGCTGTAGGCGGTGTGAGTACTATCAGCCCCCAAAGTTTCAAGTCTCCACGACTTACGGTTTGGTCTGCCCGATCAGTTTTATGTCTGAATGTTGCATCATGGGAAAATTAACAATTACAATAGGTGTTCAGCACTGAAGTGCTTGAACCCCTAATAAGTGGCTAAAAAAGGGCCACAAAAAGGCCTCTAAAAAAAGAACCATAGGGTCTAGGCGCTTGCCGTCTGCGCTGCTGCGTTCCAAAAACTTTATCCAGCCTTCTAACATGTGCCTCGGAGAGGAAAAAGAACGTTTGTTGCCCTTTTAGCTCATTTATCATGGAAATGTGGTGCATTTTTTTTTTTTACCTTTTAAACTGTGACACCTCCACTGATGGCCCGATCTCCATAAAAGTTTGCACGCTTCTTTAGAATAATATGGCGCATGTGCTCAGCTAATTTGGTGAAGCTCTGCTCTTTTCCCCCCATTTTTCAGTCATTTAAATGTCATTTTGCATAGGGTAATACAGAGGCCTTCTCACCTTTATGACAGTTAAAGCGCCACCAATGGCCCGACGTCCATGAAAGTTTTCAAGCTTCTTCAGGATCACGTGACGCATGCGCATGCCCGATTTTGTGAGGTTGTATGCAAATCAGACAGCAAGATGGCCGCTTTCAGCCATTTCATGTGTTTTTTCCATAGAAATACATCATTTTGACACCCTTTTAACAGTTATAGCGCCACCAAGTGGCCAGTCGCTGCGCCCTTTTTCACGTGACCACAGAATGAGCTCGTACATGCGTGTGCTGAGTTTGGTGCAAAAATCTCGTTCCGTTCACGAGTTATAGCCAATTAAGCAAAAGGGGCTCCTCCCACTTCGAACATTTTGGTGGCCCTTAGGGACCGTGAAGCGAAATTTACACTTTTTTTTGATAATTATTGACAATCAGACTCTAGAGAATCTTGCCGCACTGGTTTGGTTCCGGTCGGGCCAAAAACCTAGGACTAGTTCGCGAAAGTAGGTTTTTGGAAAAACCCCAAATACCCGAAAATTTTCCCAGGGTGACGAGCAAATCCGAGGCATGCATCTGGTCCGCCTCGAGCCAAGGATTCCAGCGATATAAGACACTTGAGCCTACGCCTCACGGTTGATGAGTTATGAGCCGTTTCGTACTTTTGCCCGCTGTAGCGCCCCCGTCAGGCCGATCGGGGCGGGCCTTGGTGACGCTGTAGGCGGTGTGAGTACTATCAGCCCCCAAAGTTTCAAGTCTCCACGACTTACGGTTTGGTCTGCCCGATCAGTTTTATGTCTGAATGTTGCATCATGGGAAAATTAACAATTACAATAGGTGTTCAGCACTGAAGTGCTTGAACCCCTAATAAGTGGCTAAAAAAGGGCCACAAAAAGGCCTCTAAAAAAAGAACCATAGGGTCTAGGCGCTTGCCGTCTGCGCTGCTGCGTTCCAAAAACTTTATCCAGCCTTCTAACATGTGCCTCGGAGAGGAAAAAGAACGTTTGTTGCCCTTTTAGCTCATTTATCATGGAAATGTGGTGCATTTTTTTTTTTTTACCTTTTAAACTGTGACACCTCCACTGATGGCCCGATCTCCATAAAAGTTTGCACGCTTCTTTAGAATAATATGGCGCATGTGCTCAACTAATTTGGTGAAGCTCTGCTCTTTTCCCCCCATTTTTCAGTCATTTAAATGTCATTTTGCATAGGGTAATACAGAGGCCTTCTCACCTTTATGACAGTTAAAGCGCCACCAATGGCCCGACGTCCATGAAAGTTTTCAAGCTTCTTCAGGATCACGTGACGCATGCGCATGCCCGATTTTGTGAGGTTGTATGCAAATCAGACAGCAAGATGGCCGCTTTCAGCCATTTCATGTGTTTTTTCCATAGAAATACATCATTTTGACACCCTTTTAACAGTTATAGCGCCACCAAGTGGCCAGTCGCTGCGCCCTTTTTCACGTGACCACAGAATGAGCTCGTACATGCGTGTGCTGAGTTTGGTGCAAAAATCTCGTTCCGTTCACGAGTTATAGCCAATTAAGCAAAAGGGGCTCCTCCCACTTCGAACATTTTGGTGGCCCTTAGGGACCGTGAAGCGAAATTTACACTTTTTTTTGATAATTATTGACAATCAGACTCTAGAGAATCTTGCCGCACTGGTTTGGTTCCGGTCGGGCCAAAAACCTAGGACTAGTTCGCGAAAGTAGGTTTTTGGAAAAACCCCAAATACCCGAAAATTTTCCCAGGGTGACGAGCAAATCCGAGGCATGCATCTGGTCCGCCTCGAGCCAAGGATTCCAGCGATATAAGACACTTGAGCCTATGCCTCACGGTTGATGAGTTATGAGCCGTTTCGTACTTTTGCCCGCTGTAGCGCCCCCGTCAGGCCGATCGGGGCGGGCCTTGGTGACGCTGTAGGCGGTGTGAGTACTATCAGCCCCCAAAGTTTCAAGTCTCCACGACTTACGGTTTGGTCTGCCCGATCAGTTTTATGTCTGAATGTTGCATCATGGGAAAATTAACAATTACAATAGGTGTTCAGCACTGAAGTGCTTGAACCCCTAATAAGTGGCTAAAAAAGGGCCACAAAAAGGCCTCTAAAAAAAGAACCATAGGGTCTAGGCGCTTGCCGTCTGCGCTGCTGCGTTCCAAAAACTTTATCCAGCCTTCTAACATGTGCCTCGGAGAGGAAAAAGAACGTTTGTTGCCCTTTTAGCTCATTTATCATGGAAATGTGGTGCTTTTTTTTTTTTTTACCTTTTAAACTGTGACACCTCCACTGATGGCCCGATCTCCATAAAAGTTTGCACGCTTCTTTAGAATAATATGGCGCATGTGCTCAACTAATTTGGTGAAGCTCTGCTCTTTTCCCCCCATTTTTCAGTCATTTAAATGTCATTTTGCATAGGGTAATACAGAGGCCTTCTCACCTTTATGACAGTTAAAGCGCCACCAATGGCCCGACGTCCATGAAAGTTTTCAAGCTTCTTCAGGATCACGTGACGCATGCGCATGCCCGATTTTGTGAGGTTGTATGCAAATCAGACAGCAAGATGGCCGCTTTCAGCCATTTCATGTGTTTTTTCCATAGAAATACATCATTTTGACACCCTTTTAACAGTTATAGCGCCACCAAGTGGCCAGTCGCTGCGCCCTTTTTCACGTGACCACAGAATGAGCTCGTACATGCGTGTGCTGAGTTTGGTGCAAAAATCTCGTTCCGTTCACGAGTTATAGCCAATTAAGCAAAAGGGGCTCCTCCCACTTCGAACATTTTGGTGGCCCTTAGGGACCGTGAAGCGAAATTTACACTTTTTTTTGATAATTATTGACAATCAGACTCTAGAGAATCTTGCCGCACTGGTTTGGTTCCGGTCGGGCCAAAAACCTAGGACTAGTTCGCGAAAGTAGGTTTTTGGAAAAAACCCAAATACCCGAAAATTTTCCCAGGGTGACGAGCAAATCCGAGGCATGCATCTGGTCCGCCTCGAGCCAAGGATTCCAGCGATATAAGACACTTGAGCCTATGCCTCACGGTTGATGAGTTATGAGCCGTTTCGTACTTTTGCCCGCTGTAGCGCCCCCGTCAGGCCGATCGGGGCGGGCCTTGGTGACGCTGTAGGCGGTGTGAGTACTATCAGCCCCCAAAGTTTCAAGTCTCCACGACTTACGGTTTGGTCTGCCCGATCAGTTTTATGTCTGAATGTTGCATCATGGGAAAATTAACAATTACAATAGGTGTTCAGCACTGAAGTGCTTGAACCCCTAATAAGTGGCTAAAAAAGGGCCACAAAAAGGCCTCTAAAAAAAGAACCATAGGGTCTAGGCGCTTGCCGTCTGCGCTGCTGCGTTCCAAAAACTTTATCCAGCCTTCTAACATGTGCCTCGGAGAGGAAAAAGAACGTTTGTTGCCCTTTTAGCTCATTTATCATGGAAATGTGGTGCATTTTTTTTTTTTACCTTTTAAACTGTGACACCTCCACTGATGGCCCGATCTCCATAAAAGTTTGCACGCTTCTTTAGAATAATATGGCGCATGTGCTCAGCTAATTTGGTGAAGCTCTGCTCTTTTCCCCCCATTTTTCAGTCATTTAAATGTCATTTTGCATAGGGTAATACAGAGGCCTTCTCACCTTTATGACAGTTAAAGCGCCACCAATGGCCCGACGTCCATGAAAGTTTTCAAGCTTCTTCAGGATCACGTGACGCATACGCATGCCCGATTTTGTGAGGTTGTATGCAAATCAGACAGCAAGATGGCCGCTTTCAGCCATTTCATGTGTTTTTTCCATAGAAATACATCATTTTGACACCCTTTTAACAGTTATAGCGCCACCAAGTGGCCAGTCGCTGCGCCCTTTTTCACGTGACCACAGAATGAGCTCGTACATGCGTGTGCTGAGTTTGGTGCAAAAATCTCGTTCCGTTCACGAGTTATAGCCAATTAAGCAAAAGGGGCTCCTCCCACTTCGAACATTTTGGTGGCCCTTAGGGACCGTGAAGCGAAATTTACACTTTTTTTTGATAATTATTGACAATCAGACTCTAGAGAATCTTGCCGCACTGGTTTGGTTCCGGTCGGGCCAAAAACCTAGGACTAGTTCGCGAAAGTAGGTTTTTGGAAAAAACCCAAATACCCGAAAATTTTCCCAGGGTGACGAGCAAATCCGAGGCATGCATCTGGTCCGCCTCGAGCCAAGGATTCCAGCGATATAAGACACTTGAGCCTATGCCTCACGGTTGATGAGTTATGAGCCGTTTCGTACTTTTGCCCGCTGTAGCGCCCCCGTCAGGCCGATCGGGGCGGGCCTTGGTGACGCTGTAGGCGGTGTGAGTACTATCAGCCCCCAAAGTTTCAAGTCTCCACGACTTACGGTTTGGTCTGCCCGATCAGTTTTATGTCTGAATGTTGCATCATGGGAAAATTAACAATTACAATAGGTGTTCAGCACTGAAGTGCTTGAACCCCTAATAAGTGGCTAAAAAAGGGCCACAAAAAGGCCTCTAAAAAAAGAACCATAGGGTCTAGGCGCTTGCCGTCTGCGCTGCTGCGTTCCAAAAACTTTATCCAGCCTTCTAACATGTGCCTCGGAGAGGAAAAAGAACGTTTGTTGCCCTTTTAGCTCATTTATCATGGAAATGTGGTGCATTTTTTTTTTTTACCTTTTAAACTGTGACACCTCCACTGATGGCCCGATCTCCATAAAAGTTTGCACGCTTCTTTAGAATAATATGGCGCATGTGCTCAGCTAATTTGGTGAAGCTCTGCTCTTTTCCCCCCATTTTTCAGTCATTTAAATGTCATTTTGCATAGGGTAATACAGAGGCCTTCTCACCTTTATGACAGTTAAAGCGCCACCAATGGCCCGACGTCCATGAAAGTTTTCAAGCTTCTTCAGGATCACGTGACGCATGCGCATGCCCGATTTTGTGAGGTTGTATGCAAATCAGACAGCAAGATGGCCGCTTTCAGCCATTTCATGTGTTTTTTCCATAGAAATACATCATTTTGACACCCTTTTAACAGTTATAGCGCCACCAAGTGGCCAGTCGCTGCGCCCTTTTTCACGTGACCACAGAATGAGCTCGTACATGCGTGTGCTGAGTTTGGTGCAAAAATCTCGTTCCGTTCACGAGTTATAGCCAATTAAGCAAAAGGGGCTCCTCCCACTTCGAACATTTTGGTGGCCCTTAGGGACCGTGAAGCGAAATTTACACTTTTTTTTGATAATTATTGACAATCAGACTCTAGAGAATCTTGCCGCACTGGTTTGGTTCCGGTCGGGCCAAAAACCTAGGACTAGTTCGCGAAAGTAGGTTTTTGGAAAAACCCCAAATACCCGAAAATTTTCCCAGGGTGACGAGCAAATCCGAGGCATGCATCTGGTCCGCCTCGAGCCAAGGATTCCAGCGATATAAGACACTTGAGCCTACGCCTCACGGTTGATGAGTTATGAGCCGTTTCGTACTTTTGCCCGCTGTAGCGCCCCCGTCAGGCCGATCGGGGCGGGCCTTGGTGACGCTGTAGGCGGTGTGAGTACTATCAGCCCCCAAAGTTTCAAGTCTCCACGACTTACGGTTTGGTCTGCCCGATCAGTTTTATGTCTGAATGTTGCATCATGGGAAAATTAACAATTACAATAGGTGTTCAGCACTGAAGTGCTTGAACCCCTAATAAGTGGCTAAAAAAGGGCCACAAAAAGGCCTCTAAAAAAAGAACCATAGGGTCTAGGCGCTTGCCGTCTGCGCTGCTGCGTTCCAAAAACTTTATCCAGCCTTCTAACATGTGCCTCGGAGAGGAAAAAGAACGTTTGTTGCCCTTTTAGCTCATTTATCATGGAAATGTGGTGCATTTTTTTTTTTTTACCTTTTAAACTGTGACACCTCCACTGATGGCCCGATCTCCATAAAAGTTTGCACGCTTCTTTAGAATAATATGGCGCATGTGCTCAACTAATTTGGTGAAGCTCTGCTCTTTTCCCCCCATTTTTCAGTCATTTAAATGTCATTTTGCATAGGGTAATACAGAGGCCTTCTCACCTTTATGACAGTTAAAGCGCCACCAATGGCCCGACGTCCATGAAAGTTTTCAAGCTTCTTCAGGATCACGTGACGCATGCGCATGCCCGATTTTGTGAGGTTGTATGCAAATCAGACAGCAAGATGGCCGCTTTCAGCCATTTCATGTGTTTTTTCCATAGAAATACATCATTTTGACACCCTTTTAACAGTTATAGCGCCACCAAGTGGCCAGTCGCTGCGCCCTTTTTCACGTGACCACAGAATGAGCTCGTACATGCGTGTGCTGAGTTTGGTGCAAAAATCTCGTTCCGTTCACGAGTTATAGCCAATTAAGCAAAAGGGGCTCCTCCCACTTCGAACATTTTGGTGGCCCTTAGGGACCGTGAAGCGAAATTTACACTTTTTTTTGATAATTATTGACAATCAGACTCTAGAGAATCTTGCCGCACTGGTTTGGTTCCGGTCGGGCCAAAAACCTAGGACTAGTTCGCGAAAGTAGGTTTTTGGAAAAACCCCAAATACCCGAAAATTTTCCCAGGGTGACGAGCAAATCCGAGGCATGCATCTGGTCCGCCTCGAGCCAAGGATTCCAGCGATATAAGACACTTGAGCCTATGCCTCACGGTTGATGAGTTATGAGCCGTTTCTTACTTTTGCCCGCTGTAGCGCCCCCGTCAGGCCGATCGGGGCGGGCCTTGGTGACGCTGTAGGCGGTGTGAGTACTATCAGCCCCCAAAGTTTCAAGTCTCCACGACTTACGGTTTGGTCTGCCCGATCAGTTTTA
Organism: Abramis brama; assembly: GCF_963993115.1. Taxonomy (NCBI): domain Eukaryota; kingdom Metazoa; phylum Chordata; class Actinopteri; order Cypriniformes; family Leuciscidae; genus Abramis; species Abramis brama. Next base: position 8,466,298 of record NC_139965.1, read on the forward strand.
TGTCTGAATGTTGCATCATGGGAAAATTAACAATTACAATAGGTGTTCAGCACTGAAGTGCTTGAACCCCTAATAAGTGGCTAAAAAAGGGCCACAAAAAGGCCTCTAAAAAAAGAACCATAGGGTCTAGGCGCTTGCCGTCTGCGCTGCTGCGTTCCAAAAACTTTATCCAGCCTTCTAACATGTGCCTCGGAGAGGAAAAAGAACGTTTGTTGCCCTTTTAGCTCATTTATCATGGAAATGTGGTGCATTTTTTTTTTTTACCTTTTAAACTGTGACACCTCCACTGATGGCCCGATCTCCATAAAAGTTTGCACGCTTCTTTAGAATAATATGGCGCATGTGCTCAGCTAATTTGGTGAAGCTCTGCTCTTTTCCCCCCATTTTTCAGTCATTTAAATGTCATTTTGCATAGGGTAATACAGAGGCCTTCTCACCTTTATGACAGTTAAAGCGCCACCAATGGCCCGACGTCCATGAAAGTTTTCAAGCTTCTTCAGGATCACGTGACGCATGCGCATGCCCGATTTTGTGAGGTTGTATGCAAATCAGACAGCAAGATGGCCGCTTTCAGCCATTTCATGTGTTTTTTCCATTGAAATACATCATTTTGACACCCTTTTAACAGTTATAGCGCCACCAAGTGGCCAGTCGCTGCGCCCTTTTTCACGTGACCACAGAATGAGCTCGTACATGCGTGTGCTGAGTTTGGTGCAAAAATCTCGTTCCGTTCACGAGTTATAGCCAATTAAGCAAAAGGGGCTCCTCCCACTTCGAACATTTTGGTGGCCCTTAGGGACCGTGAAGCGAAATTTACACTTTTTTTTGATAATTATTGACAATCAGACTCTAGAGAATCTTGCCGCACTGGTTTGGTTCCGGTCGGGCCAAAAACCTAGGACTAGTTCGCGAAAGTAGGTTTTTGGAAAAACCCCAAATACCCGAAAATTTTCCCAGGGTGACGAGCAAATCCGAGGCATGCATCTGGTCCGCCTCGAGCCAAGGATTCCAGCGATATAAGACACTTGAGCCTACGCCTCACGGTTGATGAGTTATGAGCCGTTTCGTACTTTTGCCCGCTGTAGCGCCCCCGTCAGGCCGATCGGGGCGGGCCTTGGTGACGCTGTAGGCGGTGTGAGTACTATCAGCCCCCAAAGTTTCAAGTCTCCACGACTTACGGTTTGGTCTGCCCGATCAGTTTTATGTCTGAATGTTGCATCATGGGAAAATTAACAATTACAATAGGTGTTCAGCACTGAAGTGCTTGAACCCCTAATAAGTGGCTAAAAAAGGGCCACAAAAAGGCCTCTAAAAAAAGAACCATAGGGTCTAGGCGCTTGCCGTCTGCGCTGCTGCGTTCCAAAAACTTTATCCAGCCTTCTAACATGTGCCTCGGAGAGGAAAAAGAACGTTTGTTGCCCTTTTAGCTCATTTATCATGGAAATGTGGTGCATTTTTTTTTTTTTACCTTTTAAACTGTGACACCTCCACTGATGGCCCGATCTCCATAAAAGTTTGCACGCTTCTTTAGAATAATATGGCGCATGTGCTCAACTAATTTGGTGAAGCTCTGCTCTTTTCCCCCCATTTTTCAGTCATTTAAATGTCATTTTGCATAGGGTAATACAGAGGCCTTCTCACCTTTATGACAGTTAAAGCGCCACCAATGGCCCGACGTCCATGAAAGTTTTCAAGCTTCTTCAGGATCACGTGACGCATGCGCATGCCCGATTTTGTGAGGTTGTATGCAAATCAGACAGCAAGATGGCCGCTTTCAGCCATTTCATGTGTTTTTTCCATAGAAATACATCATTTTGACACCCTTTTAACAGTTATAGCGCCACCAAGTGGCCAGTCGCTGCGCCCTTTTTCACGTGACCACAGAATGAGCTCGTACATGCGTGTGCTGAGTTTGGTGCAAAAATCTCGTTCCGTTCACGAGTTATAGCCAATTAAGCAAAAGGGGCTCCTCCCACTTCGAACATTTTGGTGGCCCTTAGGGACCGTGAAGCGAAATTTACACTTTTTTTTGATAATTATTGACAATCAGACTCTAGAGAATCTTGCCGCACTGGTTTGGTTCCGGTCGGGCCAAAAACCTAGGACTAGTTCGCGAAAGTAGGTTTTTGGAAAAACCCCAAATACCCGAAAATTTTCCCAGGGTGACGAGCAAATCCGAGGCATGCATCTGGTCCGCCTCGAGCCAAGGATTCCAGCGATATAAGACACTTGAGCCTATGCCTCACGGTTGATGAGTTATGAGCCGTTTCGTACTTTTGCCCGCTGTAGCGCCCCCGTCAGGCCGATCGGGGCGGGCCTTGGTGACGCTGTAGGCGGTGTGAGTACTATCAGCCCCCAAAGTTTCAAGTCTCCACGACTTACGGTTTGGTCTGCCCGATCAGTTTTATGTCTGAATGTTGCATCATGGGAAAATTAACAATTACAATAGGTGTTCAGCACTGAAGTGCTTGAACCCCTAATTAAAATTAAACTATTTGAGGAAACAGCCATTTGTAGTGGTGTGTGCAAAATCCTGTTTTGTATCTTTGTATGCTCTTAATGTGGTGTTTGTATTTGTGTTTAAAAGTTTTTCACCTGAATGACTGACTGACTGCATCAAACTTTCAAAATAAAATATTGAGGAATCACTTGACAATAACATTAAGTACCATTTAGTGAATTTTCATGACAATTTTATTGCAACTTTATATTTCTCCATTATGTGTCCTTACACATTTCTCTGGAATACTGGATTCAGACACACAGAGCTGAAGGAGAGACACATCAAACAGATGAAGATGTTAAACTGCATATTAATGTTTGTTAACTAGTCCTTAGAAATGTGTCAGTAAAAAATAAAAATAAAATAAAAGTTGGATTGTAGAATTATTTTAGGCTTTTCAAATGATTATTGTTCCAATATTAATAATAATGTTACTGTTTATCTTTATTTATTTTTTTAATTGCAATGGACCGTGTGTCTGTGTGAGTTCCCTTAAAGTTCATCTAAGAATGAGGTTTTTACGGGTTAGTGTTGAGATCCTGAATCAGCAGCTCAAGGCGTTCAGATTGTTTATCACATGCTCTGTAGCTAATGATCACAAATTCATGTATGAAATGTTTAATTTGTTTTAATTCAATCATCAAAACAAAATTATTATATCATATTTACTTTCGTACACATATCATACTTAAATTTGGTCTCGATACAAGAGTTTTGTTCATATATATCATTCAAGATAAGTTATTGTGTAAAGTTATTGTATGTCTATTATATGTTGACATTATTTGCATTCATTAATTCATTCCAATTTATTTATAATTTATAATTTACAGTATATATTGTTGCTGTAAAAATAAATCTGCTCTCTAATGGCAGATTCCCAGAGTTATCAACAACAGAAGATCAACATGTTCAATATTGGTATATTTTCTATAAAGAAGTTGAAAGTGTGACAAATATCCACAGTCTCCTCTATATTTATGAGCACATTAAAAAATAGCAGCATTTAGTATTACATTAATTTTGTACAGTATATTCTGCATCTTTTTTTATAAAAATGTTTATTGTGATTGTATGGAGCTGCACTTACTGTTAGATGAACTGCAGATGAAAGTCAGGCTGTTACTACATGGCCAATCATACCATTCTCCATTTCTCATGAAAGCACACTCATCTCTGCCATCAGGTTGTTTATCAGCCCAGTTCAGATAGAGCGCAGGTTCACCTGAAGACCACTGCCATTTATCAACACTCGTCTTCTTCAGCCCAATCCAGACATTCTGAACACCTCCATCATTCTCACTCTTCTTCAGCTCGTTCATGTCGTTCATGTTGTCAACGGTGGCCAGATCTGTGTAATTCTCTCTGCAGAATCTTTGAGCTTCAGTCCAGGTCTTCAACACGTTTATAAAGTGATACTGACGCTGAACACATTCAGATACGGAGCAGAGAGCTGTGAAAGAGAGCGTTTGATTTAATGCTTTTCATAACAGGGTCAAACCTGATGAAACTATAAACCATAAATAAAACAACAAACACACTCACCAATGAGAAGAAGAATCAAATATAGAGTTTGGTCCATTTCTGAGGAAGAAACACATTGGAAAACTCAGACATCAAACATTCCCTGATTCATTTTAGAGTAAAATATGACAATTTCAGTTATTATCTAAACAGCATGAATTCACTGTACACAATCATTCAGACAATATTAACATCTGAAAGTGTAATTGTGTTTGAAGAATGAACATGTTCTTACTTTAGAGGTCGTGTGTTTCTGTCCTGAGTCTGATGTTTCTGTCTGCAGATTTAAACTACGTGATTATTATATCTGCTCTCATCCCTCATTCAGCTCATCACGTCACTTGTTTATTTCTCTGAAAACCCCCATTTCATATTTTACTTCCTCCTTATTTGTGTGTTTCTCCAACTCTTTCCCCTTATTTGCATCTTGATGCCTGTCAGTCTGTATCCGTCTATGTTAATATGGACCATGTCAGAAAATTATATACATATGAACATTCATAATTTACATTTGAACATTAATAACTAAACAGTTTCTCTAATGTTATTGCTGGACTGTATAACTCGTGTTACATCCCTGTTCAATTTGACATGTTTGTGTTTCTCTGTTTTTGGTCACTTTTTATCTGTTTGTGTGTGAAGTGAACAACCCACTAATGATGTGATTGATGAGGGTTGAGTTCATTAGTGAAGGTGGGTGGGGGGGGTTGAGGGATTGAGGGATAGAGGGATAGAAAAGGACAATATCACTTGCACAGTGTGATATATTTCCTGCAGTTGTGTACTTACAATATCCCAAAAGTTCCCAAAGATTTTTAATTTCAGAGAAATTCCAATTTTGAATAATGGCTCGTCCACTGACGTAATATCCGCGTTATCCCTGGTTTCCGCTCGATCTGCCATAGTAACCATGGCGACAGACATGGACAACTGCGTTACGTTTAGCTCACGCTGTTGTTGTTTTGTTCAAACATTATAGACCATGGCAAGCAGACTTTGGGACAAAAGGAGAACTAAAACGAGGATCAATATCGGTGTGGCGTTTTCGAGATGGCGAGAGCTTCACGTCCGCGACTAACTTCGACTTGACAGAGACGCCGCTCTTGCATGTACTTTATTAGACAGGTGAGCAAATGTACATAAAACTAATCAATGTCATACAGTGCGTGCAGAATTATTAGGCATGTTGATTTTCTGATTTTTCCAGGCACATTTTACCAATTCCAAACCACATTAATCATAATTTTATTAATTTTATTAATTTTGTATTTAATAATTTATAAGTGATATATAATTGTTCATGAAAGCTGGAAAATCGATTTCTAATGTTAGTAAAGGTTGTTGGACTCTCATTATCTCACTGAAATAATATCATCATCTTCTGCTGCTGCTGTTTCAGAATAAACGTGTCTTTATTTCCTCCATCTAAATACTTGATTGTGATTGGCTGGAATGCAGACATTAAAACATAAAAAAAAGTAAAATCTGTCTCTTTGCGAAAATTCTTATTTTGTTTAATTTCATACTCCTGCTTTTACTGCTCTTTTTTTCTTTTTTTTTTCGTGTTTATGAAACATGAACACATTTGCATGTTAACACATTCTCATCACTCATTTGTTTATGTCCACGTTTAGATGTTCAGGCTGGACAATATTTACATCTCTGACGTGAAACAGGAGAAACAGTGTGTTATTGTTCTAGTCATATTTCATTCAGTCGTATTCATTTAGTTTCACTGAAACAACAGGAAAGTTACACTATAACTTTGCCCCAATTCAGAGCTGAATCCTTCAAAGTCCAAGAAGCTCGAAGTGAGTGTTGGCTGCGTCTGAAACTTAGGCAGTGACTTGTTGCGTCGCTGCCCTATCAGGCAATGACTTGCAGGCAGACACGAAGGTACCTCACAAAACTGATTTCAGACACACTTCTGATGCAGCGATTACAGCAAAATCTACAGCAAAAGAGAGCGAGCTTCAGTGAAAACTAAGTGAATATTTAATGACTATTATAGTAATGTTTCGCTAGAAAAACTCATGAGTGGAAAACATTTATCAAAAATATACATTTACACAAACTGACCACCGGCCACAACTTTCAGACGCCATCTTTATTATTCTAGCTCAACTGTCACAGAATGGAAAGCACAGAATTATGGGATATCAAAGACAGCAAAGGATCTCAGACAAGACCATGGCCAGGTGAAATAACTACCTAATGTTAATTTAATCTAGTTGACAACAATACATTTACTTAGATTATTTCTCATATTTCATTTCATATTTGAAAGCAGAGATGGAATGACTCTCTAACAACACCTCATCCAGAGGGACGAACCACGGCCTAGTTGCAGAAGAGGAAATAAATAACGCCAGTTAACATTTGTTTTTTTGGTGTTCAAGGGAGTCACTATACTCAGCATGCACATTTTTCTCCAGAATCATCCTAAATCAAGAGAAAAGGGAAACTTGTGAGAAATGTTAACACAAAAATGCAAACTTATAGGTTAAAAAACTATTGCTACTTAAGAAATAATTTACCTGAGTACAAGTAGAAGCACTGAAATATAACATAACTCAAGTAAGAGTAAATAAGTTGTTTGCTGAAAAACTACTCAAGTTACTACGTTACAAAGTAGGGGTGAGCGGGGCACAAACTAACGTGGGGTTAGTTGTAACACACATGGTTGAAAACTTTCCACATGCCAGTGTGACCTTTGCTTTTTTTATCTGACCCGGTTTGTCCCACCCTTCCTCAGCACACACACTCGTGGATGATATCAGCATTTATTGTCCTGCACACAGAGCAGTGAAAGAGAGACGATAGTAAGTCGTAGTGTTGTTAAAGCTCGACCCACCGCAGTTCTCTTTAGCTCTGCTGCTCTCAATGTAACAGTAAACACTCATTCACATTACACTGTACTAATATAGAGTTAATTTCATTGCCTTAATACTAATATAGAGTCTGTACTAATATAGAGTTAATTATTCATTGCCACTCTTTTCTTTATTCTTTATTTCTTTATTCTATATTAGTCCATTGGTTTCAAGCCACAAATAAAAACATATAGACGGCTGTCTAATTTTGAAGTGGCTCAAATCATGTGAAGAACCACAAACAGACTTAACTATAACAATTTTTACAATAACTTTGTGTTTACTTTATAACCGATTTACAGAAAGCAGCCCAGACTGTTTTAAAGGACAAGAGCTTCCAGCACTTTCCTCGATATTCACCACAGAAATAACGGTGAGTTGGAGTAGGTTAAACTGTAATCAAGGGAGTATTGTAGAGTCATTATTCATGTTTAAGAGCTTTCGTGTGTCAGTCAGCGTCAACATGCCTGTGTTTCAGCGGGTCACCTCTGATATAATGAGCGTGATGGCAGGACTGAGGGAAGTTCAGGCATCGTATAACAATACCAATGAAGAAAACCTCCTCGTTTTTTCTTTTCTTTTTAAAAGTATTGCCAAAAGACATTACTTATTAACTTTGTAAAAGATAAAGTATGTTGGGCCACATGTGCTTAAAAATATGTACGCTACTGTAAATACAAGTAGACATATTTTTGACCCCTTACCAATTCATTAGATTGAACTATTAATCTTACACTGAAATGTGTAACTGTAACTTACTTCAATTCTAAAATCAAATTGTTTTAGAAAAAAAAAAAACATTCTTTCAAAATAAGAACTGCGATGATAAATGCGATGGCTGGTAAAATAAGAATATATATTGTGCTTTGTCACTGTTTTGATGACCTTTTGTGTTTTTATTATATATATAGCTGGTTCAGATAGTTGTTCATTAACTGTTCATTAACACTCTTTTAAAAGGTTACTAATGACAAAACCGGAGGGAAATTAGAGAAAAAGGATTCATCCCATTCATCTCCACTGTGGTTCTTCTGTGAAAGGCAGACATGCAAGTGAAGAAGAGAAAAAGAAGCTGGAAGTCGCATCACATCCTCAAGTCAAAGAAATGTTAGAGAAAAACAATCCATCATCCTTACTCCTCCCACTTCAACAACTCCTCCCACTTCAACCTTTTCCCCGCCCACTTTCAGAAAACCTCCTTCTATAGAACCCCTCATTATAATGAACCCAAAGCTCCGCCCCTTTGCGTTTTCCACACACTATGAGGACTCGAGGAGGAGGGGCTTCTACTGGACTGCAGTTTAAAGCTCCTAGGCAACCTCTACAAAGGTCAGTGACTGGTGCTCGCTGCTGTCAGTCAAAGGGCAGAGGCGTGGCTGCTATCTGGAGAGGCGGGGCTTAAGGAAGTGGAACTGGATGGAGGACGGATGACTCCTGCAGGACTGAAGACTGTACTGGACTTCAGCCACAGCGGAGAAGTGGATAGAGGAGAAACGGATGAAGTGCTGGAAGCCTGTAGGGGTTTAGGGTTTAGGGACTCGAGCGAGTGTGTGGTGGAGACGTTCTCGTCAACGGGAACAGAGAGAGGGAAAGAAGCCTGCAGATCATACGAACACTGTGGGAGGGAAACGTTGGCTGTGTTGTCATCTCATCAATCAAGCAGACAGTGGAGACCATTTCCCTGGTAAGAGATTTCGAGGTATATATATATGTGTGTGTGTGTGTGTGTGTGTACAGTGCTGCTTGAAAGTTTGTGAATCACTTGCAGAATCCTGTTCAAAAGTTTTCAAAACAATTTTCAAGCAAGGGACTCATGAACAACCATCATAAAAATACAAATAAATAAATTTAAAAAAAGTCGCTTTGGTAAATTTCTCAGATCAGAATTGAAATTCTCAAAACTACCCGTTAAATCTTCACATCATTGTGTCACTTGTGCACATCAAAAAAGCAGTTTCTCATTCTTTGAACAAGTTGCAAATGCTTTGGTACATCCATGCAAATGATTACGAACAATTCTCTGCTGTTTACTACATTATTAATTGTTTATGTCATGTTGATCAAAATGTATTATAATGGGTCTCTGTTCTGTTGAATAGTCTCACCCCCCACAACATTTAGGCATTAGTTCACAGCATAAGTCTTTACATGCAGAATGGTTGAACAAGTTGTCATAATATGTCAAGCATATTTCTATACATTTCCATTAGACTTTTTTTTTCTAAATCGGTCCCGAATTGGTAAATTACTTCCAGGTGAATCTTGACTTTCTTTTGCATCTCATGAACCATCAACTGGCAAGTATATATATAGCCTGTGACGGCCTGAGTGGTGGCCGCACAAGAGCGGTAATGTGGATGCACACACATGCACACACATGCACACACAAGCACACACGCCAATATGCATACATTTAGGATATACATTTAAGAATGCTCTTTATTTAAACTTATTTTGTCATTCATATTCATTTGTTTCAGGATAATGATGGATTATAATAAATCACACAAAACAAACAATATTAATTATTTCTTTATTGTTAGGTTTTCATATGTTTACATTTACAGCACATTTTATATACATTGTTACTGATTTGAAGTGCACACAAATTAGTTACGTTGTATATGTTATTTATATTTGTTTCTATTTTGAGTTTAAGTTTACCGTGATGAACTTCAGACATGGTCCGCTGCAGCCGCATCCTGGTGTAACAAGGATTAGAGTCCGGGCAGGAACAGAGAATTTAAGCCTTATTGGTTCCGCCCGAACATACCATTTGCTGGAATTGCCCGGGGGAGGAAGAAACGTTAATGTCTCTATCAATTGATTTATTTAGTTGTATATTTATGATATTTGATTATATTTTGCTTTTCTTATCTTTATGTACTATATACCTTTGTTTGATTTGATTTTGATTTATTTATGGTTATATGTTGAGTGTAAAGTTGAATTGTTTCCCCTCTTAATTTGTAATGGGCCCATCCTTTCCTTTATAAGCTGTTGCTTTGTTCAATTGAGCAGGTCAGTAGTTTTAGTTGTTTGTTTTTTTTTTTTTTTGTCTAATTGTTTGATCTAATTTTCTGTTTGTTTATTTTTGTTGTAAGAAGTTTATGAGTTTGTAAAGTTATTTTTTTTCTTGGGTTCAAATAAAGACCCATTTTCTTTTGCAAAGCTTGTGTTCCTTGATCTTGCCTTTTGGTCCCTCACATATGGTGGCAGCGGTGGCAAGGGCGTAGATTTGGTTTGAACATTGGGGGGGTTGAAAAATGATTCTGCATATTTTTCATGTGATCATGGTATAAATATTGGGGGGGTTGTAATGCATAGATTTAAATATTGGGGGGGTTATCTCCCCCCTAACCCCCCCACAAACTACGCCCCTGAGCGGTGGGATATTTCAGTCAGTCAAGGACACAAAGCTGTGTTTTGTTTTCTGCCCCTCGAGGCTGTTTTTTTTTCTCCCCCTGTTAATATGAGTCGTACCTTAAAGAAAGGTGGGCCTAAGGCTCCTCCCTTGCAGCAAGAGGAAGAAAGGGGTGAGGAGGACCAGGACATGGTTGAAGGAGCTGAAGGAGGCGAGGCAGTGGGAGACAGAGAGGTTTCAGTGACTGAGTTGGCAAATCTGCTTCGAGCCCATATGGCCAGGACGGAAGGCCGGGAGACCGTAAGACAGCAGGAGCAGGCGGATCAGGAGCGACGGTTTAAGGCTCTTCAGCACCAGTTCGGGCTTTTGCAAATAGAAGTCCAAGCACGCACCTCTCCTAATCTTCACTTATCTGATGTTGACCGGGAGTCCCGGGAAAGGCCGAATGCGGATCCTTTAGATTCTGATGGAAACTCCGTGGCTTCAGCTCATCGGCAGAGTTTTAATCAGGTTGGGAACAATATAGGCCCACCATTATCTCAGATACCTCGATTGGAGAAGCTGAGTAACACTGATGATGTAGAACACTTCCTTGTGACTTTTGAAAGGATTGCTGTTGCTTGTAGGTGGACTAAAACTGATTGGGTTTGGCATTTAATCCCCTTGCTGACGGGTAAAGCAAGAGCAGCTTATGTCAATATGGATGTGAATGAGTCTACTGACTATGACAAAGTGAAGTATGTTATTCTAAAGAAATACGATGTCAATGCTGAAACTTATCGACAAAAGTTCCGTTCTTTATCAGTAGATCCATCGGAAAGTCCCATAGAGCTTTATAACCGGCTCAAAGAACTCTTTGGAAAGTGGGTCCAGCCTAAGAGGAAACAGGTGGAGGAGGTGAGTGAGATCATCATTCTGGAGCAATATCTTAGAATGCTGTCCCCTGAACTCCAGGTGTGGATTCGAGAGAGAGATCCCAGAACCGCAGCAGAAGCAGCGTCTTTGGCGGATGTGTTTGTTGCAGCCAGAGGAAAGAGTAAGCCGTGGGCTTGGAAATCTGTCAATGATCGCCGTTCTTCTGACATGCCTCACTTTCAGCAAAGGAAGGTGGAGGGGTCTGGTAAGCCCTACATGGGGAAACCTACTTCAGCCAAATAGAATTTTTCTCCTAAACGACCTCCCATATGTTACCTGTGTGGTCAAGAAGGGCACACTAAACCAAATTGTCCAAAGATCTCAGCTCAGCTTACGCAGCTATGTTTTGTACCAATGAGGGATGTAACCAAATCCCCAAGCTCTTTGAGAACTACAAATGTGGAGATAAATGGTGAGAAATTGACTGCTTTGATTGACACCGGCAGTGATCAGACTCTGGTAAGAAGAAAGTTCATATCACCATCTTTGATCAGCACAGTCAACAAATTACCTATTTGCTGTGTACATGGAGACGAGAGATTGTTACCTACCGCCAATGTTTGTCAAAATAGAAGAGCAGACTTATCTGGTGAAGGTGGGGGTGGCTGATGACTTGTCTTTCCCTGTGATTCTGGGTCGAGATATACCAGTGCTGCTGGAGTTGTTGCATCCGACTCGACAGTGTACCATGGTGGTGACCAGAGCAAAGGCCAACCAGTCAGAGGGGATTGAGCACCAACTAAGTACTTTACCTTTCTTCAATGCAGAGATTGAGACCGGGGTGTCGAAGAGGAGAACGACTAGAAGAGAAAAAAAAAACAAGAAAAGGTAAAATATGCTGCTCATACAGTGTCTGAAAATATGGCCTGTGACTTACCTGTGAACTTCCAGGTGCCCACCAACATCGTTCAGATGCAGCAGGAAGATGCTACTCTCACAGAGTGCTTTGCTGGAGCTGCAGAGGTAAGAGAGAAGCCTCTAGATGACAGTACAGCCAGATATGTGATAACGAAGGGAATACTCTATCGAGAGATCGGGGTCCAGAAACAACTTGTGGTTCCACAGTGCGTTCGAGAGATGGTGTTACATCTAAGTCACTCGATTCCTTGGGCTGGCCACCTGGGGAAAAACAAGACTACTGCAAGAATTAAAAAGTGTTTTTTCTGGCCTGGTTTAAAAGTAGATGTGGCCCAATTTTGTAAAAGCTGTCCTGTGTGTCAGAAGGTTTCCCTCAGACGTCCGTCAAGAGCACCACTACAACCACTTCCTATCATTGGTACTCCGTTTGAGAGGCTTGGAATGGATGTCGTTGGTCCAGTGGAGAGGAGTCGCTCAGGGAACCGTTTCATGGTGGTAATAACGGATTACTCCACCAGATACCCAGAGGTATTTCCGTTAAGATCTGTGAAGGCGAAACCCGTGGCTACTTCCTTGGTCCAGTTATTTTCCAGGGTCGGATTTCCAGCAGAAATTCTAACCGACCAGGGCACTAATTTCATGTCTACCTTGTTGAAGCAGGTCTACCAGCTCTTAGGAATTAAGAGTCTGCGCACTACTCCCTATCATCCCCAAACGGATGGGTTGACTGAGCGATTCAACCAGACTTTGAAGCAGATGTTAAGGAAGTTTGTCAGTGAGACTGGTCAAGACTGGGATCAATGGTTGCCCTACCTTCTATTCGCTTATCGGGAAGTCCCTCAAGCTTCCACAGGCTTTTCTCCTTTTGAGCTGTTGTATGGCCGTGATGTCAGGGGCCCATTGGCTCTGCTCCAGGAGATGTGGGAAGGGAGTCCTGAAAAGAAAGAGCCTACCAGTGTTGTCGCCTATGTTCTGCAAATGAGGGAACGGTTGAAGAAGATGACTGTTTTGGCTCAGAATCACTTGGCGGAAGCCAGCGGAAAGCAGAAAACCTGGTATGACCCCCTGGCTCGAGAAAGAGATCTGGAGGTCGGTAAAAAGGTATTTGTCATGTTGCCTAGTCGAGAGAGTAAACTGCTAGCAAAATGGCAGGGTCCTTATGAGATCAAGAAACGCCTGGGTCCTACGACTTATGAAATCAGTATGCCGGGTCAAGATCGATCTAGTCGGGTCTTGCACGTTAACCTGTTGAAAGAGTGGGTTCCTCGTCCTGAAAAGTCACAGTCATTGATGATTCGCTGTATAAAAGAGGAAGAATCCGATGAGCAGTATCTGCCGCAGCCAGTTCCTGGAGACATCGGGTTAGATCATCTAACAGCTTCCCAGCAGTCACAGGTACAAGTTCTCTTCACTTCGAAGGTATTTTCTGAATATCCGGGGTTTACCAACTTGATTGAACATGGTGTAGTACTGAAACCTGATGCTGTCGTGAAACGCCAGAGCTATAGGATACCTGAAAGATTCCAGGTGACCTTGCAGGAGGAGGTAGACCTTATGCTCCGCTTGGGCATTATTGAACCTTCGAACAGTGAGTGGTGTCACCCCATAGTCCTTGTGCCAAAGAAGGATGGGAGTATAAGGTTCTGTATTGATTTTCGATATCTGAACTCAGTATCACAGTTTGATTCCTACCCTACTCCTCGCATAAGTGACCTAATTGGTCGTTTGGGCCAATCCAAATATCTCACAACAATGGACCTTTCCAAAGGCTATTGGCAAATTCCACTGACTCCATCCTCGCGGCCCTTGACTGCATTCAGAACACCAAGGGGCCTTTTCCATTTTAAGGTGTTACCTTTCGGCCTTCATGGGGCCGTGGCGACATTTCAGAGGTTAATAGATCAAGTATTACGTTGTTTACCTTTTGCTGCTGCATATCTTGACGATATTGTCGTTTACAGTAACACCTGGGAGGAACATGTGCAGCATCTCAGAGAAGTCTTGCAGCGTCTTCAGAATGCCGGCCTAACTGTCAACCCCACCAAGTGTGCTATAGCTAAACAAGAGACTGAATACTTGGGCTATGTTATTGGCCAGGGTGTTGTGCGACCGCAGGTGAAGAAAGTTCAAGCCTTGGAGAAGTGTGTGGTGCCCCAGACACGTAAAGACCTGCGATCATTTCTGGGTATGGCTGGATTTTACCATCGCTTTGTCCCTAACTTTTCCAGCAGGGCTGCTCCATTAACGGACATGGTGGGGGCACGTTGCCCGAACCAATTGCAGTGGACTGAGGAGAGATCGAAAGCCTTCCGGGACATCCAGGGAGCTTTGACAAATCAAATCAAATCAAATCAAGTATATTTGTATAGCGCTTTTTACAATACAGATTGTATCAAAGCAGCTTCACAGTATTAAAATAAAATAATACAACAAAGTTTGTTTCTAGTGGAATTTATTGATTGATAGAATAAAATTAAATATCCCCAAATATCCCCAACTGAGCAAGCCAAAGGCAACAGTGGCAAGGAACCGAAAAACTCCATCAAGTGACCTAATGGTGTCCTAAAACTCCATCAGGTGACCTAATGGAGAAAAAAAAAACCTTGGGAGAACCCAGGCTCAGTCGGGGGCCAGTTCTCCTCTGGCATTTATGAACTAGAGGCCGGATTGTAGTTTGAAACTGTGAGATTAACAATATTATATGAATGCCTGGCTGAAAAGATGCGTCTTTAATCTAGTTTTAAACTGGGAGAGTGAGTCCGAGTAACGAACAGTATCAGGAAGACTATTCCAGAGTTTTGGAGCCAAATGTGAAAATGCTCTCCCTCCTTTGGTTGATCTGGATATCCTAGGTATGACCAAAAGCCTCGAATTTATTGATCTTAAAGAGCGCGATGGATTATAGGGTGATAGAAGATCCGTTAAATAGACTGGAGCTAAGCCGTTTAGGGCTTTATAAGTCAGTAGCAATACCTTATAATTAATACGGAACTTTATAGGTAGCCAATGTAGTGATGATAAAATCGGTGTTATATGATCATATTTTCTTGATCTAGTAAGAACTCTAGCGGCTGCATTTTGGACTAACTGTAGCTTGTTTATTGAGGATGCAGGACAACCGGCTAATAAAGCATTACAGTAATCTAGTCTCGAGGTCATGAATGCATGAACTAACTTTTCTGCATCAGAAACTGATAGCATATTACGTAGCTTAGCAATGTTTCTAAGGTGGAAAAAGGCAGTTTTTGTAACATACGAAATATGATTTTCAAAAGACAGGTTACAATCGAGTATAACACCCAGGTCTTTTACTGTAGAGGATAAAGTAACAGGACATCCTACAATGTCAAAGTTGTATTGTGAGAGGTTCTGTGGGCGGTTTTTTGAACCGATAAGTATTACCTCTGTCTTGTCTGGATTTAATAAAAGAAAATTACGCGTCATCCAATCTTTTATATCTTTAACACACTCTGTCAATTTGGATAAATTAGCGTTTTCATCCGGCCGTGATGAAATATATATTTGAGTGTCATCAGCATAACAATGGAAACTAATTCCATGTTTCCTTATAATATTTCCAAGTGGCATCATATATATTGAGAATAACAGAGGGCCTAACACAGATCCCTGCGGCACTCCATAGTTTACTGGAGTTATGATCGATTTTTCTCCATTTAAATAGACAAAATGGTAGCAGTCAGATAAGTATGATCTAAACCAGCTTAATGCTTGTCCTTGAACACCAGTATAATTTTGAAGTCGATCTAAGAGTATTGTATGATCTATAGTATCGAACGCAGCACTTAGATCAAGTAAAACTAGTATTGAGATACAGCCTTGGTCAGAAGCTAAGAGTAAATCATTTGTGATTTTAACGAGCGCAGTTTCAGTGCTATGATGCGGCCTGAATCCAGACTGAAACTTTTCATAGATATCATTTTCTTGCAAGAAAGAGCCCAGTTGAGCGGACACAACTTTTTCTAGTATTTTAGACATAAAAGGTAGATTTGAAATGGGTCTATAATTTGCTAGATTATTATGATCTAATTGTGGTTTCTTAATGAGAGGTTTTATAACTGCCAGTTTAAATGTTCTTGGAACATGACCTAAAGATAAAGACGAGTTAATAATATTGAGGAGACCACCTTCCACCACAGGTAACACTTCCTTCAGTAGTTTAGTTGGTATAGGATCTAATAAACATGTTGTTGTTTTAGATGAAGTGATAAGTTTATTTAACTCTTTTTGTTCTATAGTTGTAAAGCACTGTAATTGTTCTTGCGGGGGGGAAATTGAGGCTGAATTATAAGGCGCGATTGAGGATTGAACATTTACAATTGTGGTTCTGATGTTTTCTATTTTCTCAGTGAAGAAGTTCATGAAATCATTACTACTAAACTGTAACGGGATATTTTGTTCGGGTGACGTCTGTTTATTTGTTAGTCTAGCCACGGTGTTAAATAAAAACCTAGGATTGTTTTGGTTGTTTTCTATTAGTTTGCGGAGATGCTCAGCCCTGGCCGCTTTTAGGGCCTTTTTATAACGTGACATACTGTCTTTCCACGCGATTCTAAAGACCTCTAAATTAGTTTGTTTCCATTTACGCTCTAAATTACGGGTTTCTCTCTTTAGAACATGCGTAGTATTATTGTACCATGGTGCTTTAATTTTCTCTGTAACCTTTTTTAATCTAACGGGTGCAACAACATCCAATGTTCTAGAGAGAATGGTGCTCATAGTGCTAGTTAGTTCTTCTAGTTCATCTGTTTGTTTGGGTTCAGGCAGCAGCTGAGACAGATCAGACAAGCAACTCGAGAAATTATCTATGGTGGATGGAAGGATTGTTCTGCCTGGTCGAAAACGCGGCGCCGCATGACATATTACAGCAGTACGTAATATGCAAGTTACCAAGTAATGGTCAGTGACATCATCACTTTGTGGAATGATATCTATATCGGTTGGATCGGTTCCATATGATATAATTAAATCGAGTGTGTGATTAAGACGATGAGTTGGTCCGGTGACGTTTTGCTTGACCCCAAAGGAATTTAATAAATCTATAAACGCAGCCCCTAACGCATCATTTGGATTATCTACGTGTATGTTAAAATCTCCAACAATTAATGCTTTATCTACATTGACCAATAGATCTGAGAGAAAATCTGCAAACTCTTTTAGGAAATTAGCGTAAGGCCCAGGCGGTCTATATACAGTAGCCAAGGCTAGAGATAATATGGATTTTTTTCTAACATCTAAGAGCGTAACATTTAGTACAAGTATTTCAAACGAAATAAACTTATAACCCGTTTTCTGAGTAACATTGAGAATATCTCTATAGACCGCTGCAACACCGCCGCCACGACCAATCAGACGGGGTTCGTGCTTATAGGAGTATCCTAATGGAGTAGACTCATTTAGACCGAAATAATCATTAGGTTTAAGCCAAGTTTCAGTAAGGCAAAGTACATCGAAGCTATTATCCGTGACTATTTCATTTACAATAACTGCCTTAGGTGTGAGTGATCTAATGTTTAGAAGACCTAGCTTTAGAAATTGTTTTTGGTTACTAATAGCAACATTTTCTGGTTTAATAACAATTAGATTTTTTCTAGATCCTGCAGTAGATTTATTATTTGATCTCACTAAACGAGGAATAGACACAGTTTCTATGCAATATTCTACACTATTTATATCAGTTAATTTGGTGCAGCAGAGACTATGATTTGAACTTTTGGTTACTAGTCAAAAGGTATTTAACATTTTGGAGATGTTATCTGACAGAAGATCCGATCCGAATCTGCTTGGGTGTAAGCCATCAGCACGGTAAAGCCTAGGACGCTCCCAAAACAGATTCCAATTATTTACAAAGAGCAGTTTCTGCTCATTGCACCATGATATTAACCATTCATTTAGCGCGAATAATCTACTAAACTTTTCATGACCTAGTCGGTACGTGGGAAGCGGTCCTGACACAATGATCGTTATATCAGGCGATGTGCTGCGTACCGTATCGATCAGATTCCTGAAGTCTTTCTTCAGAACCTCTGTCTGTCGCAGCCTGATGTCGGCCCCTCCCGCGTGCAGGACCACAGTTCCGACGCGCTCGTTCAGAATCTCGGGAACGTGAGCAGCGATTTCAGAAACACGAGCACCAGGAAAGCAGTGACTATGCACCTTACTTTTATTTAACGTAGCTTGTACGTGTCGAACGATGGAATCACCGATGATCACAGCATCGCGTTCTGTTTCGCGAAGAGGGGAGAAGCGGTTTTGTGTGGATATCTCGAAAACCGGGAGGGTCGGAGAGAGTTTTCTTGGTCTAGACCTGACTCGCGTCTTCCGCTGCGGAAATATCCAGGCTTCGTGGTGGCATGTTGGAGCCGGCGTAAACGAGACCATAGCTGATCGCGGCCTCGACGCTCGTGACCGATGCTGAGTAACGCACGGAGTAGACGAGGTCGGAGTCAGCGGGTTAGTAACGTTGATCACTGATTTGTGTTCATCGGCTCGTGATGTTTCAAGAGCTAACCGCCGGTCTATCAGCTCGGCTTTTCTCACTAAAAGGTCGTGGATCTGTTTTTCAACAGCTTCCAGCTCAGACTGCAACGCGTGTAGCTCAAATGTATCCTCACCTGCACCAAAAGGTAGACTACTTACATCTGATATATTCGCCATTTTAACAGATGGACAGTAAGTTAAGTTAGCAACGACGCTACCAGTGATGCTATCAATATTAATACTAATTTATGGCTTAAGTCTTGGATATAATCCGTCTTTTTAGTGGTACGGGTGTGGAGTAGACGCACGATAGGCGAAAAAAAAAAAAAAATATTTGTTTATAAATGAGTGCGGAGAAGACGCGTTCAGCCGTGATCCACGGACGTAACCTATAAGAGTATCCAGCGTTGGATCACTAGGCTTGAGACACGTCTGCTCAACAGTCCGCGTTGTAACTATGAGGTGAGGAAAAATAGAAAATGTTCGTTGTAAGTGAGTTTAAAGAGAAATCAAGAATTATAAATCAATCGATGGAGCTCCAAAGACAACAACGCGTTCAGACGCGACGCATGCGCATTCGAAAAAGAATAACTAGTGCTGTGCTACACAATCCTGATTTTAGTCGTCCTTTCATTGTACAGACTGATGCCTCTGAGAGGGGAGTGGGAGCCGTCCTATTGCAAGGACCACCAGAGAGCCGACAGCCAGTGGCTTACATCAGTCGTAAACTGTTTCCAAGAGAAGTACGTTATTCAACGGTGGAAAAGGAGTGTTTAGCCATAAAGTGGGCGTTGGATTCCTTGCGATACTATCTATTAGGCCGTGAGTTTACCATGGAGACTGATCATAGAGCATTGCAGTGGTTGGAGAAAATGAAGGATTCTAATGGAAGGATTACAAGATGGTATCTCGCCATGCAGCCCTTCAGATTCAAGATTCAACATGTTCCTGGTAAAGTCAACGTTACTGCTGACTACCTATCCCGCTCTACTGGCGAGATTCCTGAAGGGAGGGGAAATGTGACGGCCTGAGTGGTGGCCGCACAAGAGCGGTAATGTGGATGCACACACATGCACACACAAGCACACACGCCAATATGCATACATTTAGGATATACATTTAAGAATGCTCTTTATTTAAACTTATTTTGTCATTCATATTCATTTGTTTCAGGATAATGATGGATTATAATAAATCACACAAAACAAACAATATTAATTATTTCTTTATTGTTAGGTTTTCATATGTTTACATTTACAGCACATTTTATATACATTGTTACTGATTTGAAGTGCACACAAATTAGTTACGTTGTATATGTTATTTATATTTGTTTCTATTTTGAGTTTAAGTTTACCGTGATGAACTTCAGACATGGTCCGCTGCAGCCGCATCCTGGTGTAACAAGGATTAGAGTCCGGGCAGGAACAGAGAATTTAAGCCTTATTGGTTCCGCCCGAACATACCATTTGCTGGAATTGCCCGGGGGAGGAAGAAACGTTAATGTCTCTATCAATTGATTTATTTTGTTGTATATTTATGATATTTGATTATATTTTGCTTTTCTTATCTTTATGTACTATATACCTTTGTTTGATTTGATTTTGATTTATTTATGGTTATATGTTGAGTGTAAAGTTGAATTGTTTCCCCTCATAATTTGTAATGGGCCCATCCTTTCCTTTATAAGCTGTTGCTTTGTTCAATTGAGCAGGTCAGTAGTTTTAGTTGTTTGTTTGTTTTTTTTTTGTCTAATTGTTTGATCTCATTTTCTGTTTGTTTATTTTTGTTGTAAGAAGTTTATGAGTTTGTAAAGTTATTTTTTTTCTTGGGTTCAAATAAAGACCCATTTTCTTTTGCAAAGCTTGTGTTCCTTGATCTTGCCTTTTGGTCCCTCACATAGCCGGAGCACAACACAATGTTACAATGTCTGACAATGGAAGGACAAGGAATTGGACTGGGTCAACAGCCAGAGAGAAGAAGAGGAGGAAGAGGAGTGAGGCTGCGTGGCGGAGGAGTTGGGAGGCAAAACAGAGAAAGAGGCAGAAGAGGCCGAGGACATATGCGCGTTCCTGATGAGACAAGAGCCACACTTGTAGACCACATTCTCAATCATGGGCGTACAATGGCCGAGGCTGGTCGAAGGGTGCAGCCAAATGTTGGGAGAACAACTGTGTCCTCAATCATTCAGACTTTCCGTCGACAGAACAGGTATGCAATCTAACAATATGCACTGTACTGTAATACCGTATACTTTCTGCAATGCTTCATGCAATATTACAGTATTCCACTTGCATTTTACAATATACAGTAAGTATACTTTAAACAGTGATATTTTACCTATGTGGAAAAAAAATATAGTAATGCAAAACACAAAATTGAGTAAGGACTGCAAGACAACTTCACAGGGCTGGCAGAGGACTCTCTTCACACCTGAACGGGAGGAGGCTGTTTGCACCAAGGTTGTAGAAAACAATGCCATAAGACTAAGGGAGATAAAGAGTCCCATTATAGAGGACAACAAGATCTTTGAAAACATCCAAACAGTCAACATCTCAACTCACCATTGACAGGGTGCTGAAAACACACCAAATGAATATGAAGCAACTGTGCACTGTTCCACTTGAAAGAAATGGTGAAAGAGTGAAGGAGCTGCGCTACCAGTATGTACAGGTAAAACATATATGAGCATGCAGCAACTGTTCCTCACAGTAAACAGCACAACACCGTACAGTGATATACAGTACAGCGAGTGTGACCTTTACACATTTGCTGTGGCTGTAGAAGAGAAGATGCAATATGTGCTGTATACATTTGATGTAACTGTATCTTGCCCAAAATGAAAATGCATGTAATTCATATAACTCATTTAGTGTCTTCTGGATACAGCATATAATGGAACTGGAAGCAAGTGAACCACCGCACAGCTTCATCTACATGGATGAGGCTGGCTCCAACCTAACGAAACGCGGAAGGCGTGGGCGAAATATCATCGGCCACAGAGCTACAGTCGATGTGCCAGGCCAACGGGGCGGGAACATAACCATGGGTGCTAATATTCCCATTATTGGGCCATTCAATACAGAGCGTCTTGTTTCTACAGGGATCTCATCCCTGAACAAGAGAGGGGTCAGATTGGATATGACCTGCCAAAGTACGTGATAGTTTGGGACAATGTCAGTTTCCATCGCTCCAGCATCATCAGGCAATGGTGTGCGGCCCACAACAGGATGCTGATGGAGTTCCTCTCATATTCGTTGTGACGTGGATGAGCATTTGTGGCCCAACAGACAGGAGCGTCAGGAGGTGTAGGAAGACTGAACTGTAATTCCTACAGCACTGCATGTCCAGGTTTCCCTAAGGTGATTGTCCTGTGTTCACATTTCTACTTTTTTTTTTCTTTGTGCCATGTAGTGCCCTCTTTTCCTTTCAGTATCGCAATGACATGGTCTGTCAACAAAGTACAGTACAAACAGTAAAAGCGTTAAGGTGAATCTTGTCCCGTCTCTTGCAATCAAACTCCCACATACACTAAGGTGGAACCTACAATTTACAATAACTGTCATCAAAACTATAGCCATAGTTTACATCAGAAAATCCCTCCAGAGTACACTGTTATACTGACAACATGTCTTATCCGTACACAGTGACACAAGGACTTGTCCTTCTGATGGCACTGACATGCTCGTTGACAGATATTTACTTTTGAGAGATGAACTAAGGATTTTGAGCAAGAGACTGGCTTTTGCAGGTAATCGTGGTGTTTTGCTATTTGTATGAATTGTTTTGAGAAATGCACTGTTTTGCAAATGTCGAGGATGATTCGAGAAATGTACCAAATGATCCCTCTTATTTTGTTAAAACCAGTAACCAGGACCAGTAACACTGGCACGATAACAAGGACACTAACGGCGGATAAGAAAATTATTATTTATATTAATTAATGATTATGAAATAATGCCAAACATAAATGTATTTACAATAATTTGAACTAATAAATAAGTAAAGAAATTAAACTAAAATTAAACAATTAAAGGAACTATATTTGTGCAATTGAATACTGCTTGTTCAAGACATAAAGACAGAAACTCAATTAAAATAAATAAAACAAAAACACTTAAAAATATTTCTGGGAATTAGTGCTGCTTATGAAAGTTCAAGACATAATAGGCATACGTTGTCAAGTAATGATTTAAACAAAATAATTTAAACAAATTAATTTACAAATAAAACTAATTCAAGACACAAACAAAGCACTTTCTATGCACTCCAAAACACCTCTTTTTGTTTTGTCTCACTGTCTCTGTGCTTTTGAATAATTCTGGAACTTTGCTGCATTTTTCATGTTATTTTGTCCCTTTCAGGAAAAGCATCCACTAAATGAATAAACATACAAATGTAATTAATGTCAAATGTATTGTTACTTTCTAATGTAATGAAAGACTTAGCAAAAAAATGCTTTTGACTGTATGACAATGCATAGAGCAGCAGGGGGCGGCATCAGCGTATTCAGACTCTCTCTCTCTCTCTCTCTCTCTCTCTCTCTCTCTCTCTCTCTCTCTCTCTCTCTCTCTCTCTCTCTCTCTCTCTCTCTCTCTCTCTCTGCTTCATAAGGACCACTTTTGGGAAAACTGTGCTCTGGAAATTGTGAATAATCTCCTACATGGTGATGGGAGAACGGCGGACTTTAAGCCACATGCACAACCTCCTGAAAAAGAAAATGATTACATAAATATAATCAATAAGAAGGCAAAAGAAATTTCCTCAGAACAGAGTTAAAAGTAAAAGCATAAAAATACTTAAAGAAGTAAATGTATGTTAACAGAATTTGTATATATATATATATATATATATATTTATATATATATATATATATATATACAGTATATACCGGTATATATATATATATATATATACAGTATATATATATATATATATACAGTATATATATATATACATATATATATATATATATATATATATATATATATACATATATAAACATAAACTAGTTGCCAAAGCAACATCTCATTTTCATTTAGTTTAGCTATATATATATATATATATATATATATATATATATATATATATATATATATATATATATATATATATATATATATATATATATATATATATATATATAATTTTTTTTTTTTTTTTTTTTTTTTTTTTTTTTTTAATTAATTTTAAAGCTATTTTAGTACATCAAGTTAAATGAAAATAAGAAATGTTGCTTTGGTTTAGTTTTAGTTAACTTTACTGTAATCATATATAATAATATCAGCAATACACTGATGCAACAAATATTATTCACTTAGGGAGTGTACACAGCAATTAAGTTGAGACCAAAATTCAAAATAACTGTTTCAATTTCAATTCAATTTCCTTTTATTGTTGGAATTTATTCCAAAAATTCCCTCGTATTCCACAGCGTTTACTGTCTCACATCAATACACATCAGTTCTACATCAATACTATACATTACAACACAATAAACACCATTCATATAAATAATAATACATGAATACATAAGTAAATAAGTGGCTGCAGTGCATCAATTTAATCATTTAAATATTTCCAGAACTCTAAAGCCTAATTAAAACCCCATTTTTTACTTAGACTTTACAGATATGTTACACATACTGTAATATAAATAATATAAATAATTTAATTATGTTCTCGTCTCTAACATAAATGTATTGTAAGTGTATTGTTTTCGTATTCTCAATAGAGCAGTTTTCCCTTAGTTCAGTGTAACCCTGTGTGCAACTAAAACTGACTTGGCTTAAAGGTACACAAGATGCCCTCTAGTGGTTAAATAACAAAACTGCATGCATTTTGCAGGGGAACATTGTTTTGGTTGTGCTTCGGCTTTGCATGCTGGTGCAGTTGAATCCTTCAGCTCATAAAACATTCACTTCACCTAGTAATTCTGCTGTATGTATACCTTGTTAAATCGTTGACTGAGTCGATTAACTGAATGCGCTCCTTTCCTTTTAATTAGGTTAATTATCTGAACATGCTCCTCCCGAACTTTTTTAATAAAACATAATTTCACGAGTTCACACTTACATCTAATTAAATAGAGTAAAGGTTATGCGTATTTGGTGTGCTGTCCGTGGGGAGGGCTGCAAGCTCCGAATTTGGCCCGAATGCAGAGTACTCCCCCAAAAAGCAAATGAGCAAAAGGACAGCTGCCAGACTAAAGACATCCCCCCTGCTTTAATCAATGTACTTCTCTTAACCCTCAAGCCGTCTTCACATAGCAGCCCTTAATTCCCCCTTCGTGGACAAATTTTGGCACAAAATTTGGCACTCAGGTGTGATCCAATTTAAAAAAAAAAAAATGTAAATGTTATATCACTATCTTCGATAAAATAAAAACGATCAATTTATGCCGTTTTTATTTATTTTTGGGGTATTTTTGAATTTATTTACCTCTAAAAGTAACATATTTTCTATGTAAATTACACTTATTTTTATGTTATAATTAATGTTTCTTTAAAGGTATTGCGGAGGATTTTCTTTTTCCGGGTGGATCATCAAGACTATTGGCCCTCCTAGTTGTCAATCATTCTGGTGATATGTTTACGTAAGGCCGTCGTACGTGCTCGTCCCCAGGTAGTTTTCGCTTTCTGCGCATGCGCACTTTCAGGTGTATGTGTGTGGTGAGCTACGGTTTCAGCCATTCATTGAAGCTCGCCCGTTCTCACCGGGTTTTTTCAAAATGTCTGAGGGTCGCAAGAGAAAAAGTGTCTACGAATTGTATGACAAGAAGAGAAAGGCCTCTGAAGAAATAAACAAGACCAGAGTGTTTTTGTGAGAATATTTCACACGCTGGCATGCGCTAAAAGCACAGGTTGGGCTTCCCACTGATGCCTCAGTCGCGAAGTTTCTACTCGACAGGTAAAGTTTGGCATGCTATTTGGAGAAATCCATTTAAAATCACTACTAGTAAGAGTTAAGCCCTGGCACAAGTCACACACCGCGCAGACACGGTAAACATCTCAATTTGTCTAAAGTAGCCTTATGACCAAATGGTAAAAGGTATCACGCTGAAATGTTCTAAAACCTTGTGTGTTCATTTTTGATAATTCCAATGTGTTCATATAGTATTTATTACACAAATGCAACAAGCTACTTCTCCATTGCAGATCATGTCTTAGGTCCTCAATCAATCGATCAGTATAATAAGTAAATAAAACACGGAAGGGCATTTGACATTTTGTCTTGCATGAATGTTTTTGAGTTAGAGTGTTTTTGGGAGAATATTTCACACGCTGGTGTGTGCTAAAAGCACAGGTTGGGCTTCCCACTGATGCCTCAGTCGCGAAGTTTCTACTCGACAGGTAAAGGAAAGTAGGCTTGTATGAGCCATGCCGACAGCAACTTGTAAACAGAGCGTGCACGAGGAGAACTAGGCTCGTGCATGCTCTCTCGTGCACACGTTTAATAGGCGTTCCCTCTCGGGAGCAGGTAGAGTGTTGCGCATGTGCATTTTTTCAAAAAGTGGAGAGGGCGGTTCTTTTCTAAAATTCGGGAAAATCCTCCGCTATACCTTTAACTTAAGAAAAAATTAAATAAAAATGTCAGCCATTGAGTACAGCCATCTAGTGGCTATTTATATAATTGCTTTTTTGTTATTTTTATACCAACATAAGACACCAGATGTCACCAAAATCACCTATGGAAGTAAAATAATGACAATTAAATGTTTTTGAAACAAAAAAGCTTGTTGAATTGCACTACTTGAAAAAAATATGCATTGCATTAACCCTGCTTGCATTTTAATGCATTGTATTTTCAGGGCTTGCATTTTTATGGGCTGAAATTCAACATGGTTGTATTATTCAAGCTATGAATATTTCAATTCAAAACATTTCACATACGTTTTCATTAATAAAAATTCAATAATCCATATTCACCAGATTTCACTTCCAAAATATTCATTAATGAATTTCAGCCCATAAAAATGCAAGCAACCACCTAGCAACACCATAGCCATACTGAAGGCACTCATTATTAAAGATTTTAAGAACTCTATAAAAATTCCATAGTAACCATCTTTGACAACTACCAACCACCTAGCAACACCATAGCAACTACAAAGAATACCTTAGCAACCACCCTGAACACCCTAGCAACATCTATAAATGCTCTAGTAACCACCAAAAATAACCTAGCAACCACCCAGAACACCCTAGCAACTGCCTAGCAACCACCCAGGACACCTAGCAACTGCCTAGCAACCACCCAGAATACCCTAGCAACTGCCTAGCAACGGCCTAGCATCCACCCAGAATACCATAGCAACTGCCTAGCAACACCATAGCAACCACCCAGAACACCTTAGCAACCACCTAGCAATGCCCTAGCAACCACCAAGAATACCCTAGCAACTGCCTAGCAACCACCCAGAACACCTTAGCAACTGCCTAGCAACACCATAGCAACCACCCAGAACACCCTAGCAACCACCAAGAATACCATAGCAACCACCCAGAACACCCTAGCAACTGCCTAGCAACCACCCAGAACACCCTAGCAACTGCCTAGCAACGCCCTAGCAACCGTGCAGAATTTTGCCACTGCAAACACCACTTCACATTTTCTTCAGGAAATGTACATTCTAGTTATTATTATTATTCCCGGGAGATAAATTTTGGCCAGCTCCTGCGCCTAGGCCCTTTGAGACAGAGACACCGTTCCAACTTTAAAACTTACGGTCAGTACCGGTGTAAGTTGCTCGCGAAGATGACATCATGAGTCCATGTCGTTCGTCCGCCATATTGGATTGAACAGAAAGTGAAACTAAATTTTCACACTTAAGTGAGATTCCAATCCGAAGGGAGCGAATATGTTCAGTTCGAAGGGCACTGCGCACGGCATAGGGAATAAGGGAACATCGATACATCACTTCACAGGAAGTGGAGAGCGATGATCACCCAACTGTCATTTCGCGCACCACGTCATCCCCAGTCAGAACGGTCATAACTAACGATGGAGGAGTTTACGTGTGTTTAAGTATTCATACATTTCGCCATTGTTATACAAATGACAGTATTTCGAACGGTTATTGTTGTGAATATTACTACTACTATTTTTGATGATTATAATTTACCTCAGTGAATGCAGCCAGCTTAGTTTGTGAAGTAAAGTGATTTTATTTTAGGTAGTTGTACAATATAATTGTAAATATATAATATAATAATAAAAATTAAAATATGAATGTAATCCTATATATATTTATATTATATCCTAATCTGCGCGACCCCGTCGTTGACTTTCTTTGATGACGTTTGCAGGGCGTTTCAAATGAGCGGTTATTGTCAGTGAAGTCCACCTCAACTGATATAACGTGCTCAGGGTGTAGGGGAGCAGTGAACACTGCGTATGGACCCTGTCGAATGGAACGCACCTTAGATGTGTAAAAACAAGTGGAAGGCGCGGGCGCGCCGCTATCTCCTTTCCACAAGCGCTTGCTCTCCCGTGGCGTCTGTCGTTGCTATGCAAGCATGAAATGCGCTCTCCATGATTACAAGGAAGTATCAGCAAAAGATTAATTGATTTCATTAGCTTTACTACTAGATATATTTATGGAGATGGAAAATAATAAGGCGCCCTGTACAGCTATGATCAGCTGTTCGGCCGAGCATTCAATGTACAAGCTGATGAGTTGGTTCGTTCCTGTCGCGCTCTATCACTCGCACACCATAAAGAGCAAATTGTTTTTTAATGTTTCAATTTCGTGATTAAAATTACATAATTTGGAAGCGGATAATTTCTTCATAAACAGCTCATTATGACTCAGTGTAATGCTGCACCTACACTCAATAGTGTGAATAAGATCAGCGCAACGCAGACCACTGTATTGACAGCGTGAAACACATGATCTGTCTACGGCCAGGGCTCAGCGAAAGACAGAAAATGCCGGTCCAGCGCTGATTGAGGAATTAAATTAGAAAATAAAAGACACAGTTTGACATGTTTTTTCTCGCATCTGTGAATTAATTTTTTAATCATTTGCTCTGAGATGATGCGTATATATTTGTGCGGGAATTTCTCGCACTATAAAAGCTAACCTTGCGGGAATGGTTTAAATGATGCGCAATCCCCACATTCCCGCACTGAAATTCAAGCCCTGAAATGGCAGCGGGATGTGTAACTCTAGCATATGGCGCATATGTCATATAAAGTTAGGCAAGGCCAAACAGCGTTATCCATGTTGTTGCGATTGCATCGCTAGAGTAAGCTAATAGTGAAACTGATAGCGTTTTTCATTTAATTACAATATGAGGACTGACGGTAGGCTATAAAAATTAGCGTTTCTGTGTAGGTGATGACAACCATCTTGACAGCAGCAATCAAAGCATCGCTAATTACGGTAGACCTTAATTTGAGATAGTAAATTTAAGAAGTTGACAGTCTTCATTTACTGTATCCAATAAGCCAATACAAAACTCACCACAGAACAGCTGGGTGAGTTTTGTATTGGCTTATTGGATACAGTAAATGAAGACTGTCAACTTCTTTTCAATAGGCTACTATTTCATCACCCAAAACACTCCCACTCTCTGCTGTATATTCATAACCAATTATTTCAAAACCAACAACCAAGCCACATAAACAATGCCATTGGCACT
This sequence comes from Abramis brama, assembly GCF_963993115.1. Lineage (NCBI taxonomy): Eukaryota > Metazoa > Chordata > Actinopteri > Cypriniformes > Leuciscidae > Abramis > Abramis brama. The sequence continues at coordinate 8,495,479 of NC_139965.1, forward strand.
AGTCTACATTGCAGACATGTCTCTTAATGCACATAACTTTTCACCTTTTTGCACAATCTTGAAAAAAGTACTATTGTTGAAATTCTCAGATCAAGCAAACTTCAACGCACCCTTATCCACTACCTGCTAACGTTAGTGAACCGCACCCGAGCAAGCACACTTTGCAGTTCCTCTGGAAATGCATTTTTCTAGTTTATTTTGAGTTTCAAACAGCAACATTACACACTAACTAAAGTTAGAAAAGTGAAATCATAATCAACCACCCCTTTAAAAAGCAGCAATTTTTTTTTCCTGGAAATGTACTCAACATTAAAAGTGTGACTCAACATTAAAAGTCTGACAAATATCCACAGTCTCTTCTATATTCACAATCAAATTAAAAAGTAGTTTTTAGTATTGCATTAAATCTAGTATATGGTGCATCTATAAATTAACGGTTGTAGTAATTTATTAATAAATTACCTGAAGTTTCACCTGAAGACCACTGCCATTTATCAACACCCAATCCAGATATACCGAACACCTCCATCATTCACACTCTTCTTCAGCTCGTTCATGTTGTCAACGGTGGCCAGATCTGTGTATTTCTCTCTGCAGAATCTCTGAGCTTCAGTCCAGGTCTTGTTCATGTTTATAAAGTGATATTGATGCTGAACACATTCAGATGATAGGAGCCAAGATGGAGCCGACAGGTCGATGGGGCGAGATGGAGCCAAAGGATCCTCCAGGATAGGCGCTGCTGGTGGTTGCTCGACCGGAGGCTCGACGTCATTGCAGGTACTTCCCAGACACGGTGCAGGGCTGCAAGAATCCAGCAGCAGTTCTGGAAGACTGGCTGAGATCTGTGGTGGTGGCGATGAAACGAAACTTGAGATGACAAAGGTAATCATGACACAGTTCACACAGGATAGAGCAAAACATAATTCCCAGTTCTCAGAGTTCTCCTAGGATAATACAGATTAATTATATAGAGGGTGGGATATGGTTGGAGTTGATAAGTCTCCATCATAATCTATCAGCCAGTCCTCCGTCTCACTTCCCTAGGCCTCTGGTGTCTTGGGCTCTCACCCCGGTCAGATCCATGCTGGGGCACTTCGTCCAGGGCGATGGCAAGCTCTGTCCTCTTATCCTCGGGGGGCTTTTCCACGGTCACCGGTGGTGAAACAGGCTCTGGATCTGGCAGTGCTCTGGATCGGGGCGCAACGCTCTCCAGAAACCTCATGACGGATTCCCTCCAACTCAGTCCGGTGGTGTCCGACGCAGTTTTCAAAGCACACACTATCACACACTGTACCGATGCTTGTATCGAAATGACAATTCCACGTGATTGATGGCGTTTGACGCCTCAAAAGTTATGCAGTATCAGAAGGTCGGCACAGCTGGTTTAAAAAAAAAATTGGTAACCTCATCTGATGCATAAAAAGGGAAATTATTATGGAGGAGGTGATTTTTTTAAATGATTTAACACTACACTTCCCTATAACATCATTTATATATTTTTAAAACAGAACACCCAAAATATTTTTTTTACAATTACTAGCCTATAATTATGATCACATACTTGTATATTTTATATTATTGATCAATATGTGAATCCGTTGACCAGGCTAAACATGACACGAGTTGTGGTCTCATTGGCACAAATTAATTTAGATGAGATTAGATAGAACTGTAATGATCCCACACTTGTATGTCACAGACTTACGAAGCTTTGTTTGGTCACGTGCTTTTCCTGTTCTGCAGTGGTTTGTTAGATATGGTGGAGAAAACAAGTCTGACCACCAGATGTCACTAATGCGATTGTGTTAAAAGCTTTGAGTAATGAACCTTATTGGCTCAATTTGATGAAAGCCTCAGATGCTTCAGAAAGCCTCGGTTTCCCATCACTACTTAATACCGCAGGCAGGCAATTGCAAACACAACTTAACGTAACGGTGATCGGAGGGAGAATGAATGTGAGGGACCAACTTATAAGCAAACACAAATGAGGATGATAAATGATGTTTTATTAACAAAGTTCGGGAGGAGCAGGTTCAGATAATTAACCAAATTATGCACAGCTGGAGATTAATCAGTAATCAACTCAATGACAGATTATAAATTCACAGCAGACCTATCTCTGTTCATTGAAAGTTTGTCAGCATCCCTCCTCCACCCCATCTCCTCACTTTCAGTTCCATCTACACTTACCAACTGGGGGGAGTACTCTGGGTTCGGGCCTAACTCCGAGCTCGGAGCCCTCCCCACGGACAGCACGCCAAATACGCATAACCTTATTGTACTAATTATATGTAGATGTGAACTCGTGAAATGGAACACAGCTGACACATATTAACTGATGATGAGGAGTGGGAAAACTGAACAGTCCATGATAATAAAAGCTAGGCTGAACATAATGGCGACAATAACACGATTCAACATCATTCAGGCAATATTAACATCAGAAAGTCTAATTGTGTTTGAAGAATGAACATGTTCTTACTTTAGAGGTCGTGTGTTTCTGTCCTGAGTCTGATGTTTCTGTCTGCAGATTTAAACTACGTGATTATTATATCTGCTCTCATCCCTCATTCAGCTCATCACATAACATCATTTGTTTATAACTCTAAAAAAAGCCTTTTTCATTTTTCTTCTTCATTTGCTTGTCTCTACATCTTTGCTCTGTGTTGGTCATTGTTGTTGTAATTCTTTGGAAACATGTTCATTTGAATATGAGTGAAGGATCTGTATATTGTATTTCTATAGCAATTCACAGGAAAAGTCCACCTCAGTATTTGCATTTTCTATTCTTATCATTTATTTTCCATGTTCTTTCACCATCGGTACTGTCAGTGACGAATACCTTGTTTATGCATCCCAAACACATTATTTAAGATGCAGTCTGTCTCCATCAGCATAATATCTTCATTTTGGATTTTGTGTCATGAACGCTATATTTACACAATGTAATGGCCAACAACGGACATGTGCAAAGAAACGAAACGAAAAGACATCAGCAGCAACACACTACTCTTTAATCATGTGAATCAGCAGCACAGAGAACGTCCACATTATTTCACTACGTAGGAGACATCACTCACTCTTGATATGATGCCAACTCACGGTCAACATTATAACATGGTACATTACCTTCAATCTATTTTCTCTCTCTTTTTGAAAAAAAAAAAGAAGCGTAAAAGGCCCCATACTTGGAATTTGACCTCATTTAACCCACCCAAGTTAGTCCACACACATTAGGAGTAGTGAGTAGTGAACACACACACACTGCAAACTGTGGACACACACACCAGGGCTCAAAATTAACTTTTTTACTCGGTAGCACTGGTGCTCCCAACTTCAAAAAGTTAGGAGCACCACCAAAAATTAAGGAGCACCACAACTACAAATTATATATTAACAGATTTCATTTATTTAAAAACAACATCAACAATCACTGGGGCTTTACACATCCTCTGGCCAGGATTTGAAATTTGGTTTTCTGGCTCTATATCATCTCACCCCGATAATATTGGCACAAGATTTGTGATTTGCATATGTCATGTTAATCGCAACTCCGTTCTTTTTCCATGAGCTGCAACATGAGTTTAAATATAGTGAAGGCAAGCTCTTCTTTGGCGATGGTGTATGCGTTGTTAAATTTGACGTATAATTAGCTGGCGATTAAAAGCCTTAATAATCGAACCTGAGATGAACCTGATTTGTTTGCCACACACCTGTCCCTGCATTTTTTGCATGACACTTGGCACTCTATTGCTATTAATATGGTGTATTAATCTTTGTTAATCTTAGTTAATAAAAATACAGCTGTTCATTGTTTGTTCATGTTACTTGTACTTCACAGTGCTTTAAATATGTTAACAAATAATAAATAAAAAAATTCAATAATGTAGGCTATTAGTAGTCTAAATGTTGAAATTAACATTAACAATGGTTAACAAATTAACAATTAAGTGCAGTTTATTAATAGTAACCCAGCAGGCACCGGACATCATTATAACATTAGATTGACGTTGGACCCCAACGTTGGACAGACGTTGCATTTTGGTTGAAAATGAAAATCAGGTTGACGTCAAAACCCAACATCAGATTAACGTAAACTTCCAACGTCTGTCCAAAGTTGGATGTTGACGTCAGACTGACGTTGGGTTATGATGTCAACCCGATTTTTATTTTCAACCGCAATGCAACGTCTATTCAATGTTGGATGTAGACGTCGATCTAACGTTGGGTTATGTGTCAACTCGATTTTCATTTTCAACCAAAATGCAACGTCTTTCCTACGTTGGATATTGACGTCAGACTGACGTTGGGTTATGATGTCAACACGATTTTCATTTTCAACCGCAATGCAACGTCTTTCCTACGTTGAATATTGATGACAGACTGACGCTGGGTTATGATGTCAACACGATTTTTATTTTCAACTGCAATGCAACGTCTATCCAATGTTGGATGTAGACGTCGATCTAACGTTGGGTTATGTGTCAACTTGATTTTCATTTTCAACCAAAATGCACGGTCTTTCCAGTGTCGGATGTTGACGTCAGTCTGACGCTGGGTTGTGACGTCAACCCAATTATCATTTTCAACCAAAATGCAACATCTGTCCAACATTGAAGGTAAACGTCAGTCTGACGTTGGGTTATGACGTCAATCCGATGTTGGGTAATCCTTCAACGTTGGACGTTGCATTTTGGTTGAAAATGGAAATCGGTTTGACGTCAGACCCCAATGTTAAGCTTGACATCAAACTCACATGTTGTGCCAACCTCCAACAGTGGACAGACATTGAATTGTGGTTGTAAATCAATAGAGTTGATGTCTTTAAATTAGCTCCAACTTTGAATTTTGGTCAGAAATCCAAATCAGATATTTGTCAAAACACAACATTAGCTGTCAAATTACAACTTTTTAAATAAATATATGGTTATTTTGTTGGCGTGACATCGAACTTTTAACAGAGCCAGGTTTTCGTTGTAAAATAAAAATCAACATACAAAGAAACTTCATGTAACAACAAGGCCGGACAGAGGTCATCCAATGCGAGACAACCCAAAAGTATTTATCTTAAGACAAGAGCAAACAGAAAATTAACTTAAAAATCTTAGTGAAACTGGAATCCACAAATGTTGTTTATTAGATAAATGACAGAAATTAAATGGATTATAAAATAACCTTTTATTTTATTTATTTTTTTACAATATTTTAACAGAAGGTAAAAATAAATTCCTGCCATCTCCGGCCACCCTGTCTGGGGCATATTTTAAACATAAGGCAACAGCCGCTCCAATGTTTGCCCCCGTCTCCTTTGAAGTCCTCTGGACACTCTCTACAAGAAATATTTGAAAATTTAAATTCATGGGGAATATAGGATATGATGCACTACAGTAAGCATTAAATTGCAATCAGTCTTAAAGCTAGGGTAGGACATTTCAGAGAGGCTAGCATTCTTGGCCTCTGTCCTACATCAATCGCGTCTTGGACCTCTAATATTTGACCTCTAATATCTAATATTTCTGCCATCTGATAATCAGGAGCGCATTATGAGATGTATCCTGGACCGGGTTCAGATGCCAGACGAACCTTTGCCTACGTTTGTTGCTCACATGCTGAGTACATTTCAAAAATTGAGAACTCCGCCTCCTCGGCTAAAGCAAATTGAGCTAATATGCAAGCATGCTGTGGAGAAATACAGGGTAGCACTCTATGGTACTGCGGTAACATCTGTGATGGACCTTCTCTTGCGTACGCATGAGATGCATTCAGTCTTGGGTCTGTGTAGTCGTAATGCATCCCATGTGCCTCAGTCAGTTCCTGTAGCAAGGGAAGTTCACTGTTTCAAGTGTTTGATACCATGGTATACTTCCCATAACTGTCCATCCCGTAGACTTCGGAATAGTCTGGATGTGTGCTCAGTTTCGCCCAATCAGCAGGTTGAACATACTACAGAGACGCAGAGTTCGGAACACCCAAGTAATGTGTTGCATACAGTGGTTGCGGACCAGGGCGCCTCAGTTAGGCCCAGGTCGGGAAACTTCAGAGGGGGGAGGACGTTTCAGAGAGGCAATCCTCCCCCAAGACAGTAATTGAGCCTCACTTACCTGATTCATCCCAGTCCACTCCACTTCATGTGGAAGACCTTACATCCTCTTCTTATTGGAACACACCTTTCCGTGTTCAGGTCAATTTTCATGGCCGGGTACTTGAAGCTACCTTGTATACGGGTGCTTCCGTTTCAGCGGTTCAAGGGGATGTTTCAAAATTTGTTCCAGGGGGTACTTTCAAAACAACAGCTTGGTCTGCGCCTCGTTTACAGCTTGCCGATGGAGCTATGTGTTGTCCATCGGGGTTAGCTTGGCTACAGTTTTGCAGTCATCCAAAACCTTTCAGCACCGCTTGCTTAAGCATGGATTTTATGATGAGTGCTTCTGTCGTGATTCGGGTTCCTTCCAGAACAGTTGTCCTGGGTGATGTGCCAGAGGCCTCAGATGAGCTGGAGGGAGTTGACTTAATGACGCCAAGTCACAGTATACTTAGTTTGGAATCCGGTTCTTCCAGTTTGGCCACAAAAGTTGACGAGGCTGCTCTAAATGATGGTGAAAAAATTAAGCTTTCTAAGTTGTTGAGATCCTTTGCTGATTTATTTGATGGACATCTAGGTCATACATCCATGGTTGAGCACAAAATTGACACAGAACTGGCCAGACCTGTCCATCTTCCTCCATACCGTACATCACCTGTGAAGAAAAAAGCAAATTGACATGATGTTGGCAGAAGGCATTGTGGAACCAGTGTCGGGGCCATGGGCTGCACCAGTAATCACTGTTCAAAAGTCTTCCGGGGGAACAAATGTTTTGCGTAGACTATCAAGGTTTGAATCTCTTTACATTGAAAGACTCGTACCCACTTCCAAGAATAGATGAGTCCCTTGATTTTCTAGCAAGACTTGCACAAGTCTGAATGCCCTTACTCCACCCTCGAGAAGGAATGCCTAGCGGTAATTTGGGCGCTTGAGTATTTCAGACCGTACATTGAGGGACTGAACGTCACAGTTTTTTCCGACCACAGCAGTCTGAAGTGGTTCATGTCATGACCAAACCCTACTGGAAGGTTGGCTCAGTGGTCACTTCGGTTGCAGGACTTAGATTTTGAAATTGTCCATAAACCTGGAGTGTCCCATAGCATTCCTGATAGTTTGTCCAGGAACCCCTTACCTACCTGTGGTCAGCCGCTTGACATTCTTCCTGATCGCGCTGTTCTTGGGAGTCTGAACTTGCGCTCCTTGCCGTCTGTGTTGTTTACGGACAGGGATCACTTGAGAAGTTTACAGCTGAATGATCCGGACATTGGGAAGCTGCTCAGGGTATTGGAGGATGGTGAGAGTTTGTCTCCAGAGGAAGATCCCCTGTGTGCTGTTCTTGATGGTCTTTTGTATCACAAAGACCAAAAATCTTCTTGCACATTGCATCCCATGAAACAGTTTAAGCTTTATTCTCCTCAGACTGTCAGGAGGTCTTTGTTGGAGTATTTTCATGATCATCCCACTGCAGGTCACTTGGGTGTGACTAAAACGACTAAAGGCTTTAAACAGAGATTGTTCTGGCCTAACATGGTGTCAGATGTGAAGAAGTATGTGGGTTTGTGCGCTGTCTGCCAATTCACAAAGCCGTCCCAGAGAAAGCCTGGTGGTTTCATGGTTCCAATCCGTCCCCAATTTCCATGGGAGTACACAGGGGTGGACTTCGTGGGCCCTTTGCCTCGGACGCCGAGTGGTAATGCGTACATCCTTGTGTTCGTAGATTACTTTTCGAAGTGGATCGAAGTTTGTGTTGTGAGGGAAGCTACTGCTCTTGTCGCTGCCAGTAAGCTGCTCAGTGAGGTTTTTTCTCGGCATGGTGCCCCAAAGTATTTGATATCAGACAAGGGTGATATCACAAAGTTATGCTTTTATGAGTGATCTCTTCAAATACACAGTTTCTGCCTTGGGTACTGAGCACAGACTTACAACAGCCTACCACCCTCAGACCAATGCCACTGAGAGAGTGAACCGGACACTAAAAACGTCCATTAGAGCATATGTTGGGACTAAACATGCTTCTTGGGATCGCTTTCTTCCACACATTTGTTTTGCCCTACGGACAGCTCAACACGAGAGTACAGGACTGAGTCCGTCAGTGGTGCTGTATGGCCAAGAACTGGACACGCCCTTGGATCTGATTTCTCAACCTGATTCTCTGGGAGTGGAAGATCCAGGTGTGACTTTGTTGGATGCCCTGAAGCTTTCGCTCCAGGAGGGTAAAAAAAGGTTAAAAAAAATCCAATATTTTTCCAGGGGGGACTCTGTAACGGTCACTTTGTGCTTTTATGTTAATCTGAGGTAAAATGAGAACTGCACATGTGCGTAGAGTGTCAGCGCTCTACCGACCTTTGTACTCTTTCTTTTATTTCCTTTTATATTTGTGACCAGAGTTGGATGTTTGTTTGTATACTTTTTCTCACTCGATCCCCATGTATGCTACACACATGCGAGTGTGACGTTTGAGTAATTTTATGAAACAGGGAAAATACGCCATCTCTCATCTCTTGTGCATCTTTTCCTCCGACACCTATTTTTTTTTTTCTCTCTGGGCAACGTCTCAACTTTGCGTTACACCGCCTCCTTCTTCCCATAACAACATACTTTGCTACATTGGTGCCGAAGCCCGGGAGGAAGGAGGGATATGCTGTGGGAGAGCCGTCGCTGCTGAGGGGGAACGCGGTACTGAGGAGGTCGAGCAGAAAAGGAGCGGTGACCGCCGGTGGCTGTCTGAGGAGGTGGAGCTGGAGCAATTGAGACGGAGAGCTCACTGCCGTGCTCCTGGGTCGAGGAGGGGTGACCGCCGGTGGCTGTGTGAGGAGGTGGAGCTGGAGCTATTGAGACGGAGAGCTCGCTGCCGTGCTCCTGGGTCGAGGAGGGGTGACTGTAGTCCGAGAGTATGGGTTACCATACTCTGCCTTCGCCTTTTACTTTCACTGTTTTTCAAAAAGAGATAGAAAGAGGTTAAAAAGAGAAAAAGTAATAGGAGAGTGTCATTGTATCATACGGGGCTAAAATACTAATGCTAGCACTTTTGTGTATTGAATATGGACCTGTTAGCCGGTGCTAGCGCTGGCTGTACTTGTTTTATTGTATGAATCAGACTATATATTTTGTGCCTATTTGTATTGAATTTATATGAACAATGCACGGATAATTAATTACATTTAAAGCAATATTAATGTTGAATGATTATGAAGTGGTCAACCATACCTGTCATCTTATTTCACTGTAATATACTCCACAACTTGGCACCGCAACCTTGTGTATGTGTTTCATTAAACCCAGCCTTTTCCTCCTTGAGCTGAACCTAGTTCATCTGATATTGGTCTACTATTTCTACCTACCATTGCAGCACTTATACATGCTACATGTGTGTTGCTGCTGTTGTCCTTTTTTTCCTTTGCACGTCTGTTGTTGGCCAATAAATTGTGTGCATATAGAGCTCCAATATGAAGTATAGTAAATATAGTGCTGATGGAGACAGACTGCATCTTAAATTTTGTGTTTGGGATGCAGAAACAAGGTATTGGTCACTGACAGTATTGATGGTGAAAGAACATGGCAGGGCTTGACATTAACTTTCTGAGGCACTTGTCCTTCGGACAAGTACATTTATGTTTTACTTGTCCATGCACAAAAGTCACTTGTCCGGGTAAAGATTTATAATTTTATCATTTATTTATTTTTTTGTGTTTTGCTAATGCAGAATTCAAAACAAACCATTGAAAGCATCCAAACACTATCAATATTAATAAAATTCAGTTGAAACAGTAGGCCTAGTTCCCCTTCAACAAGAAATAAGGATCTCCAGACTCCATAATACAAAGTAATACTTTGCACGCTGGTGTGCAGTGTATCACCAGAGGAAGTGGTGACTCTTGTAGGTATCCTCAGTATTTGCAAGCTAGCTAGCCTTACTGTACTATATCTAAAATAATTTTGTAGACATAGATGCACTGATTACAATTTTCTAGGCCGATTCCGGTTTTTCATTGAGTTTGACCTGCCGATTCCGATTTATTTTTTTTCTAACCACTTTACAGCACACACAAATATTCATTTTTTATCTTTTCTTTAACCCTTTCACGCGCAAGTTTAAAATATTCTAACTGACACCCCCACCCCCAGAGTGAGTTTTTTCAAGGCGAACGTTCCCTTTAATGTTTCCATGGCGACGCGTCACGCGATACACCGCAGCCACAATAATACTGTATGACAGATGTGTCGCTTTTATTTCGCTTTTCCTTTTTTATTCAAAATATTCACAAACTTGCTTACCATGTCATCAATCAGCCTATCTGATATTCCGATTCTCAAATACGTGTGAGTGGTTGTTTAAAAACCTTTATAAATAATCTTGATCTATAACATGAGATGGGCGCCGCAATGTTGTCCTGTCAGTCGGATTTACCAACACGGTCTCACCCCTATTCGTCACATACTGCCGTTTGGTCATTTCCCCCTCACGTCCAAAAGCCGACGTTGAGGGTACCCCCTATTCGTCGCTTGACAACGGAGAGGGTCGTCCGATAGATTTGAGTGCAAATCCCTCATCTTTGAATTCTGACGAAATGGGGTTACACATCCAGTGGTTTACCTGCGCTGGAAAGAATGGTTTTAGGCGACTGATTTTATGCTGCAAATGTGTATTTTGCAGTAGCGTGCAGCGCATATTGTTACAATCATTCATTGGTGCGGTGAGCATACATTTTCGTGAGGCAGAAACCCTTGTCTGAATGGGTATCACGACCTTTTCCTTTCTCTTTTTTTATATCATTTTGGGCTACATTAAAATTACATATTTACAGGACTTTATATTTGCTGTATGCTTAACACATGCCTTAATTTAGATGGGATATTTTATAATTTTAGATCACATAGTTTGATCATTTCCCCCTCACGTCCAAATGCCGACGTTGAGGGTACCCCCTATTCGTCGCTTGACAACGGAGAGGGTCGTCCGATATTTGAATGCAAATCCCTCATCTTTGGATTTTGACGAAATGGGGGTTATCCATCCAGCTGGAAAGTATGGTTTCAGGTGATTAATTATGCTGAAAATGTGTATTTCACAGTAGCGTGTGGCGCATAGGCTACTGTACAATAATTGGAGCGGTGACCATACATTTTCGTGGGGCAGAAATCCTTGACTAAATCGGTATCACGACTTTTTCTATCTCCTTTTTATTTATTTATTTTTTTAAATATAATTTTAGGCTACATTAAAACGACATAATTGCAGGACTGCATATTTGCTGTAGGCTTAAAACATGCCTTAATTTAGGTGGGATTTTGCCGATGGTATTTCAATTTGCAATTGCTTATACTATAGTGATCCTATAGCCTACAACTTTGCTTTTTATGCGACAAAAAAAAGAAAAAAAAAAAAGAAAAAAGCCTACTTTTATAGAACTTTCTTCTCATTACTGATTATGATGTTGTAATAAATTAAACAGCCTACTGCAGAAATGTTTTTATTGCTTAATATGGACATATCCTTTGACAAAGTGATGGATGCATTCTGGGAAGTTGTGTGTTTAAATGTAATATACCCGTGTTTCCTTCACTTAGACATTTATGCTGACCCCTTTAAAATTATATTAAAAAATATTATAAAAAAATATTAAGACTGTGCTTTTTAATTATGATTGATATTTTGGCGCAATTTTGTGCAACACGTCACTGTGTGCGACCATCGCAGAAACCATTGCCCAGCGCGATTCCACCACGGTAAGTCGCTTACAATAGTCTCATAAGAAAGAGAAATAAATACAACAGTCTCATAAGAAAGAGAAATGAATAAGCATTTACACGCCCAAAATTAATAAAATTACGAGTTTATAGGCTAGCCTATATGCCTACAACATGTTTTTTTTTATAAACTCGTAATTGTATTAATATTACATATAATATATAATATAATATATAATTTCACTTAAATGCAATGCAAATTACCTATTAATTGTCATTTAAGTGAAATTACTGAACTTAAATATACAAGCTTTATATACTGTAAATTATCATTCTAGAAGAAAATTTCAGTTGGCACTTAGAGGCTTTTGCATCTGAACTCTTCATATATGCAGTGTGTGTGTGTATATATATATATATATATATGGTAGGCTATACACAACATTTTTTTGTGTGGAAATAAACGCAATTTTATTTTGGACGTGTAAATGATTATTGGGGGAAAGGTTATTGGGGATATATAGAATTAAAGCAGAACAAGGATGTGTTCAAAATACTTCTTTTTGAAGCCATTCATTTTTTATGATATTGTGATTGCATGAATAAACAAGAGCAGCATTTGCTTAACTTCTTAGTCTAGTAGTTATTCATATTGTAATATGTAGTTTGGTGATCTATTCTTTTTTGATTTGTTCTTCTCTTTCTCTGCAGGTTCCTTAATCCCTGTCCTTTAAAAAAAAAAACAGCACCTCATTACATCGAGAAAAAAAAGGCACTTTTAAGAGCCACATTTGTCTTGTATCTTGTTCCTCTCTCTACTGTTGTATTGTGTTCTCTCTCTCTCTTGCTGTCTCCCGGTCTCTCTATTTGTTGTTGTTTTTTGGTTTTGTTTTTGTCCCTGTGTGTTTATATTTTGTGCCATGTCTGATAATGAGATGGACCGTCTCCTGAATGAGATGAGTGACCTTGTTGATCAGGCTGAACATCAAGCTCACCTCCAACAGCTCATTGGCATGCAGGAAGCAGAACCATCCACCAGTCAGCCTTCCACCAGTAATCCGTCCACCAGCCGGCCATCAAACAGCAAGCAAGATGTTAGGTGGATTAAGAGGGACAGTGATGGAAACATTATTTACGGCAGGCCCAGATCATCCCGGAAACAAGCAGGTACGATTTTTTTTACATTAATGTTTATTAAAATGTAGACTCCAGATCTAGTTTTGTGACTTGGAAAGGTATACAGCATAATCACAAGTCATGGGTCTGAATTAGAATATATCTGAGGTTATTATTACGTACCTGTGCCTAGCATCAGGTAAAGTTTGTGTCATTGAGTGTAAAAAGCAACAGCTTTGTTTTTTGTTTTTTGCTACAGCAGGTCCCAGTCAAAGCCAGAGTCGAAAGACTGGTGTCTCTCATGTCAGGGCTCCGGAAACCAGTGCGGAAATGACCAGTGACTTTCCTTCCGCTACTGCAGGTGTGTTATTTATTTTGACTTCACTGGTTCAAAACAGTATGTTCATTTATTATAAAATTGTTCAATGCTATTCTCTTTTGTTATAATAAACTACTGTTTTTAAATATTGTGCATTGTTTTAACAGAGTCCTTCCTTCAAGAGCTTAAACGCTCACTGGGTGAGGAGGACATATATGAAGATGAAACGGCACTTCAAGCCTCAGCAGACTGGTCGACTCGAAAGAGCCTCATATCAGGGTGGTGGGAGAAAGAGAGACCCCGACTGGTCAACACCATGGTGGCTCGACAACATGCAGCAACTCGGATCTGCCAACATTGTGGAAATGGTCCAGCCGTTATCCATTGTTGTGACTGCCGACCACACCCATTCCTCTGTGGCCAGTGTGATGTCAGGGTCCACCAAGGTCAGGTGTTCCACAACAGGGATACGATGACACGTGCATTTTTTCATCCATTGCCTCCCACAACTTGTGTTGTGGAGAGGGTTCTAACCCAGTGTGGTAAGTTGTAGTTTTTAAGTCAAATTCTTAGACTGAAATGCTGTTTTCTGATAGGTCGATGAAGCCGTCAAGTGCATCTTGTTTAAAATAGTTTCCAGTAAATAAATGTTATTGTTTAATTCTCATCCATGTGTTTTTTTTTTTTTTTTTTTAAGAGCGTCTTGTTCCTTTGGAGATGCCAGAGACAATATGCGGTTGTCTACAAGTATCGTCCAGTGTCATCGCAGGACAGTCCATAGTTGTGGTTACAATGAATGGTAAGAAGAACTTTATGGGTTTGGGTGGGGGTCACTTCTGTCGAATTTTCTTTTTGATTTTTCTCTGATTTTCTTTATCATGGATGGAAATCCAGAGGTGTCAATAGGTTGTGTGTTGATTAGATTGGCTGGGCCCATCTATGTGGAGGAAAACAATTAACCTTTGTTTGAATGGGGATAGTTCATTTTCCTGACAAAAGTGTGACTTCCAATAGAGTGCCTTACAAAATTTTGGTCTGTCATAATTAACTTTGTGTATATATTTTCTTCTTTTTCCAGGGCGATATGATCTCAGATTGCCTCAGATTATATGCAAAGCATGTGAAGCCACTTGGAGTCCTGGAGTGGATGACCTGATCCATAATGACTACTGGCCTGCCACTTCTCACTTTTCAACTGTGTACGCAACAGATGTCCTTTTTTCTTTTGAAGAGCTGAAGATGGCTGCACCAGGGATGTCTAGCCAAGCATTTCTTAGAATGCTGGATCAACGCACTGTTCGCTTTGGCCGTGTAAGTATTTGTGGTAATAATTTCGTAACTCCATATATAATACTATGAGGGCATGATGATGATGATAGCACACATGAAAAGAGCCATTAGACCCTTTATAGACAACCATAAACTCATGTTCTCTCATCAGCAGTTTGCACTGAGACATTTATGAAAAAACAGGTCATTCTGAAGATCTCAAATTCAACTCCAATGGCTACTGACTTTGACATCTTCTCCCCAATATCATTTCCTGATCCCAGAAGTGTTCCCTTGGATTAATGGGCTAAACATTGCACAGGCTTACTTCTAAACAGTATGGAAGCCGTTGTAGCTCTCTTTGCGTTTAGATTTAGACTGAATGTCAAACTATCCTGTATGTTTAATGGCCAGGTCCCCCAAATACATCAGTGTATAGTGTATGAGTGAAGTTTACACATTGTTTATTTCCTTCGATATGTATTCTAAGGAGTGGTAACAAAGTTTGTACAAACATCCCAAAATGCATCCATTTAGAACATTTTACTTAAGTGAGTATATTGTTTAATTTGATCCGTTTTACTGTTGTCTTTTGTTCTCTTTTACTAAACTCTTCTTTGAAACAGAGCGGAAACATCACAGCAGACAGCTTCCGGAAAAGCTTCTTGCAGTGGGAAGCTGTCCGATTCGAAGTGGAAAAATTATGCCAGGAGGACCACTTTGACTGCCCAGCGTGCAGCCCAGACATGCTTGCAGTATCCGTTGATGGAAACCGTAAGCACTACAGATTCAAGAGTGCAGCAAGGTACTGTGTGTGCATTGACGGTCCATTACTTTGAAAGTAACTGCTGTGAATTCAAAATCATATGAATATTTAAAGTTAATATGTATCTCTTTTATTTAGATCGGAGGAAAAAGCCATCTTTGATGGCGTGTTCATCGCGAATGATGATGACGTCGCAAAATTCGTGGACTATGTCCATACCTCAACCAGTCATGTAAACTTGCACAACTTCACTATATTTACCTATAAAACACCACGTCCTACAGAGGACTTTGTTTGAACAAGTTTGGACTGTTAACCATCTTCCATGTTTTAGGTCTCTGGAAGAGGTGTCTGTGGAGGGCAATGGTCAGCGGCGCGTGAAACGTCTCAGAAGTCCTCAGGAAAAACAGACGAGGAGGGCCTGGAACTCGCTGTATGTCGTCATGGGGTTCTGCTTCGTGCCCTCAATATGTTCAGGGGGGAGATTTTTGCCTACCCCCTGTACCTCCAAAAGCAAATGGCCTGTAAACCAGTTACATTTTTTGCAATGGATGTGGCATGCAAGTACTGGCCTTACCTCCAGAGAGTGGCAGAGAAATGCCCTGAGCTTCAGGATCTCCTCACCATGAGGCCATTTCTTTCTGTTTTTCATGCCAAAGCTCATGATTTCAAATGTGAGGTAAGAAAAAATGATTGTCCATGACATTTTCTTTCCCTGAATTCCTGAATAATATTGTTGCCACTTAGGTTTTTTTTTTGTTTTTTTTTGTTTTTTTTAAAGGTAAAATGGAGTGGAGCATATCAGGAGGGGGCTGGTTCGACTCTTGGGGAAGAGGTGGAGCAGTGTAACGCCTTCCTCTCAAGGATTGCTGTTACGACAAAGCACATGTCAAAAGCAGGTAAGGTAACCAGTAAATTTTTATCCTGATGACAATGGTGAGCCACTTTGAGCTCATGCATATATGCTGACTCTGAAAATATAAAGCTCAGAATATTCAACATAAATGGATGGATCGATTACAATACCATCATCCTATTTTATTTGACGTGAGGATAATAAGGAAGGGCAGTGCGATATAAAAAATACACATCAGAGTACCATTCACCTACTGTCCTGCCATAGTGCTCTAAGCCATTTGACTACTGTCCTGCGCCACTGTTTCATGCTATTTCTTCACTATCCTGTGCAACCCTTTCATGGGACAGTAATCAACTGGCACAAGACAGCAGATTAATAGTTCCAAAGTACTGTAAGTTATTATTGTCTGCACAGTTTCTTCTCCTACTGCTACTGGAAAGAAAGGTGATAATCTCATATTTTTTTATTTTTGCAGGACGCATAGACATGCTGACGATCATGGCCATGCGCTGGAACCAACAAAAGTTTGACAACTTGGCTTCTACCCTTGCCCGCCGATATCGGAAGGTAAAGACACCAGTTTTCCCTTATGCAAAATGCATAGCGATATTGTAAAATAAAATATTAAATGTTCATACCACATATATTCATAGTCCACATATATACGAATATACTGTATATTTAATTAGTATTGTATGTGGTTTTCTAATAGTGAAGGTACTTCACAATCCTTATAAACAATTGTCAAAGTTGTAGGCGTTTCCCTCATTGTCATTTATGTTTGAAGGCCAAAATAGCCCTGCAAGGCCAGTTGCATAACCTGGAGGCCATGAAAACGGTAATGGACATCTCAGACAGTCAACTGGAGAAGTGGATCTTTGATGTCAATGAGTGGGCAGAAGGTAGGATATACTGTTTTATACTGTTTGATATGGTGCTTGATGTAACACTTCTGACTAAGCTTGGCTGCAATTCCAAAGAGGCTCATTGTAATCGTAGTCAAAGAGCACATACTCTGATTGCTGATGACGTGTGGACAAGATTATCCCCATGGGGACAATAAAGAACCTAGCTAACCTAACTATACTCAAACTTAGCTACAAGTGTAGCCTCTCAGTTACAGAGAAATATGAAAAGATTGTTGAGGCTTTATTTTGCTCATACACCAAAAATATTTTTTCATGGAATCAAGAAGCATATTTCTTATCTCTTAATTTCTTCCTCTCAGCAACAACATCCCCAAATGATGCTGATGTTGCCGCTGTTGCCAACCGCATAGAGGAGCTGGTGGCAAGTGTTAAGAGGAGGTCCCAGCGTCTTTATAAGGATAGTGACGGATGCAAAGGACGTGCCCGAATCCGCCGAAAGATCAGGGAGGAAAAAAAAATCTTAACTTCTGTAGTGGAAAAGTACAACACCTTGGTTCCTAATGCAGAACAACTGACATTGGACACCATTCTTTCTGACGAGATTGTTTGGCCATGGCAGCTTACACACGGTGGTATGTACACAATTCCATTGACTTTGTGAAATAGTCACATAGTAGGACAAAATCTGTCATGGCTCGATTGTAACCCCAGAAAATATTGAAATGCTAATCTTAATTACAACTGACTTATGTTTCATCTATGTATTTCAGACTCTGTAGATCTAAGGACAAAGAGGAAAGCGTTCGACATTGTGATGGCAGTAAGGAGACTTGAGGAGGAGAAGAGGATTCTTATAGCTGAGATGAACAAACATTGGAAGTCTCTTTGCACCCGTGCAGACACCCTGAAGCAGATGTCATCCCAGCTTTCTAATGTGACATCAGGTATGTATTTGTTATACTTGGCATACATTACAATGTTTCTGAATGTTTCTAATTAATAAAGGCTCAATGTGTTTTAACGTAAGGTAAGACGTGGGGTCTGCTTCAAGATGGTATCCGAGGTCTACAGAGCTTGACAATGAAGAACAAAGAAGCAAGCAACAGCCTGGCAAAGCATGCGAAGAAATGTTATGTTCAAGTTCTGACTGAAACCGAAATTAACTTTGAAAGTGATTCTGAGGAGTACCATTCCAGCAGTGACTCTGAGCAAGACTAAACATGGCCAGAGTCCTATTTTTATGCTGTTGTGTGCTGGGGAGGCAGCATTAAGAAGAGGGCAGCTGGGACAGGTTGGTAAGGAAAGCTGGCTCTGTGTTTGGCATGGAGCTGAGGTTAATCATTTAACAAACTGAGGATAATTTGCAGTAGCAGTCTTCTGTCATGCTCAACAACGAGGAGGTCATTTGTCCCCAGGGCAAACCAGCAACTCAATGTCACAGAAAAGGTTAGGGGAGAAATGGACTTTTCAGCATGAGTCTCACCCTGCGCCAGCCATCACATCACTTTCTCTATTGTCTAGTATCCACTATCCATTTCACTGTCTTACAGGCTACATTTGCCCCTCCACACATTCTGGGCCGTGGTCCCAACATTTACCCCTGTTGGCTTGTATAATCTTTTTTTCTTTTTTATAAATATATTTAGGGCCCTGTTTACACGAGAACGCTCGCGGGTGAAAACGTAAAAATATTTTATCAGATGTGCCTTTCGTTTAGACGGCGACGGCGTTTTTGGGGCTTAAAAACGCAAAAAAGTGAAACCACCCTCCAGAGTGGAAATCTTAAAAACGCTCCACCGTCGCGTTTCCGTCTAAACGGTAAAAATGCAAAAGTCTGCTAGACAGTGAAGGCACCGATCAGTGCTTCACATTGCCACCTAGCCGCCTGGAGTGCATACTACATTGAATTTCACACACTTTTGCGTCACCGTATGCACACAGATTTCCCCCTCATAACGCTCGTCTAAACGCAGAATAAAAAGTGATCACTTTTGCGTTTTCTCTTCAGATCGTTTCCGTGTAAACGTAGCCTAAGTTTCTGTTGTTCTATTTATTTGATCTTCTTTGTATTGCTTTTGTTAAGCAATACTATTACACTCTTTTTTTCCATAGTAATATTAAACAGCTTTGCACTGATTAAATCCCTGCAATGTTTACTTTTGCACTACCACCACTGCAAATCACTCCATAGCTGCCCATCATGTATCACAGGGTCAGTCCCTACCAGGCCTTTGTAATCACTTGACATGCTCTTCACTTTTTGCATTTGTGATTTTTGTTATGTGTCTGAGCTATGTGTGTTGTTTTGTGGTTGTATAAGCTAATAAAAGCCTAAAATGTGGTGTGTCGTCTTAAGTACAGTGTTTTTACTAGGGGGAAGACATTTCATCATGACAGTTTCCTCCATCTCCTAGATACATCTTACATGGATACATAGATAACATTTATTCATGAGATCATATGGTTTATATGTATTTCTTTTAATGTTATTATTTCTGTCTTATTGCCAGGGAAGCTGGATTGATTTGATTATTGATATTTTTAAAACTATAATGCTACATTTATCAACATTTATTTAGATGTTATCATGGTATTCATTACATTATTTTAATAATGTCATTCCAGTATTATTATTGGTGAAACATTACAGTATGCTGTAAGACAGAACACTACAATGTGGGCTGAGCGGGTCACATACTCTATGAATCCCATATCCCTCAATGCAGGTCAGGGGGTTTTTAACACCAGTATAGCTTCAATGTACATATTTAATCAGTGGTTTTGTCACCAGCAACAGCACTTTGCTCAGTTTTAAACTTTTCGAGTGTAGTTGGAGCCCATTCACAGCAGACAGCAGAAAAACAGAGTCGTCGAACAAGTCCAACCACCCAGCCCGGAAGAACTACAAGTAACACTAGCGTTGTAACTTTGTTCTGTGTGAAGTTGTAGTTTTGAAATATATTGGTATATTTCTCATAAGTAGAAGTTGGCAGTGTAGAATTTTGGGGGGGATGGGGAACACACTGGTCTCATCAGATTTTAAAAATTGAATTGTTAAATAGGTCAAACTAGCTTATTACCATATTTGACAGTGATTAAACATTGGAAACCATATCTGCATGACAGCTAAGGTCCAGAGCTTTCTATAACAGCTGGTCCTATGTGTGCAGCACATACTGTTGCTAAATGACAAGCCTGCACAAACATGTACTGGGTTCAAGGTTCAGAGCAGAGGTCAATAATTCAAATCAGGAGTAATGTATCCTCTTCAGACTGACATATGTTACTGTTGAGGTTTGAGACCTTTCCAATGATGTGCTTGCTATAGTCTTACGACAACGTTTACATTTTTACATATCATGAAGCCCATTTTGCAGGCGATAGCCTCCTTTATTGTCCCCAGAGGGATATTTGCCTTGAGTTCACATACTTCACACATAAAACTTAACATATTATTTTATCATACATCTGACATATACTTACAATAAAAAAAACATAAACAAAGTGATATGTAGCCAGACTGAAGCACATCAAAGCCAGAGTCTATTGCTCATCTTTCAACCTATCCACAACCTACACACCCTATATGCATTATATCATGAAGCTATTGCACAACTGCTGCAGCCTCAAGCAACATTGTTAAAATTTGTAGTTGAGGTAGGTTTAAATTAGGCCTATAGTTTAGAAATATTTAGTTTACATTGGGATCCCCTATATCTATGCCTAAGGATAAGAGCTCATACTTGGTGGTGGATGAAATACACAACTTCCTTACTTGAGTGAAAGTATAGATACTACTGGTCAAATATTACTCTGTTACAAGTAAAAGTTGTAAAGACCTATTTTTAAAAGTACAGAAGTACTCGTTTTTAAAAATACCTAAGTATCAAAAGTAAAAAGTAAATGTCAATGCATTGTTTTATTATTGTTGTATGTAATACTTAAAGTACTGTATGCCTCTGAATCTACGTCTGCCTACCCTCATACCAATATCACATTTATTTCTAGAACACAGTTCCAGTAGTGGGATTGAATGTAAGATTGGATAAGTGCACTCAACGTCCACAATGGTTTCAGACACCCAAATGGCTGTTCCCTCAAATATTGCCCTATTTAAATTTTTTTGGCTTTTAGTATGAATATGTTAACCTTATTGTTATCTATAAGCTAGTGTGCTCCAAAAAAGTGACAAAAGTCACATTTAGAAGACCAAACCAAACGTTGAAAATGAAAATTTATGTCAGAATCTATGTCAGGTTTATGTCAGAATCCAATGTAAGATTGACGTTGATCTCCAACGTTGGAAAGACGTTGTATTGTGGTTGAAAATGAAAATCAGGTTCACGTCAGAAACCAACATCAGTCAACCCGACTTTCATTTCCAACCACAATGCAACCCCTGCAACCAAAATCATCCACTGACTTATGTTACTTTCTACTCATGGACCTTGACAGAATTGTAGTGGAGTAAAAAGTATGATATTTGTTTTTCAAATGTAGTGAAGTTAAAGTAAAAAGTTTCCAGAAAAAAATAATAATCAAGTAAAGTACAGATACTCAAAAAGTGTACTTAAGTACAGTACTCAAGTAAATGTACTTTGGTACTGTCCACCTCTGGTTAAGGTTAGAATAAGTGGGGACTGAGGGTATTTCATGAATAATGCAACATTTTCCTGAGAATTAAGACCAGAGGCCTTTGATCATGAAGACATAGGCCAGATTAAACAGCACATCAGTCCACATGTGGCCCACCTTGCACAGCCAGGCCTTAGATTTCCTACCACTGTCATATGCCTACAAACCGCCCACAGTCAAGTCACTCCAGGGTGACCAGATTGATGTCCTCAGTGTCCTGGCACGTTCCATATTGTCAGGGAAACATAGGAAACCTACCTCTCCCTGGTTTTATGACAAGAAAACATTAGACTTTAAAATTATATTGATGGCCAAGCTGGAAATGTTCCTGGCTTTAACGATTTCTCAGGCTCATGTCTCCAGTCTTTCTGGTCTCTGAAGTCTGATGTCCTTATGCACATCAGACTTCAGATGTACCTTATGTCATGCACATAATGTATGTTGATTGATGACAAAGAGGAGGAAAAAAAATATTTGTGTGATTTCAATTCATTTTCATATTAATTGTCATAGTTCTTTCTTGACCTGAAAAATCATTGCTGACCCATGTACCATTGATGAAAATTGATAAATGTGCCTCTTCTCTTCATTGGGAATGTTTGAAATGTCTTAATAACTCTCATAATTGTTCTGAACAGACAACCATGATAAAAAAAAACAGTACTGTGTGCAAGCGATCAGAGGTAAAAAAGGATGCAGTCTTTCAGTAATACATCCTGATGACGGAGGCATCTATCACCAGGGATAGGAGCCCATTTACTTTGCTCCAAAATTACCATAAATACTGACTAAAATGTACATGATCAGTTAGTATAATGTCAATGTGGTACTTGTTCTGGTTGCCTTAGGCCATTGGCTTTTGGCTTGCTAATCTGCCTTAAGGTGGACGAGGACGTAATTTTCTTTTAGAAAGAAACTTTGTTGTATTATTTTCATGTTATCAATGTGAAGCTGCTTTGATACAATCTGTATTGTAAAAAGTGCTATATAAATAAAGGTGACTTGACTTGACTGTCACTACATGCAACTTTCCACTATCTTACTTTTCCCATCAAATGCAGTACAAAGTCATGACACATTAATTATTCAGTGCAGTCAATGAATTGGACAGACCAATCATAAAATGTAACAATTGTGAATTTAATTATTGACAAATATATACAAAACAAATAGTACAACAGTATAAGTATTAGTAATAGTATTAGTAATAGTACAGGTCATCAGGCGAATTTGCTGGCCGGCTCCCAGGTGTCCTCCCAGACTCTGCCACTGTAAATAGTCCACAAGTCATCTTACACACAGCATACAGTACAGCCTACAGCTCACAACTAGTCTTCAGGCTCAAGTTGGAAGATATGTCATCTGAAGCTGAAAAATAAAGGTTTACCCTTTTTATGTTGGATAATTTATTTTGGTTTATTTTAAATGGCGTTTGTCAAACAGCAGTCATTTTGTTCCAAGTGAAAACTACTGGACTCAGTCGCTTGGACACAGTCATCCCTACAATCAACCCTTTGAAGTTCTGCATCGGGTTAACCACATCAGAAATTATGTGGTTAAAGGTCTCTATGTTGGTCGCAGAGGGGGTCAGCAAAGAAGCAATGGCACCACAAAGGCATCTGCGTCACATCTACATGTAACTATGAATTGGGCTTAAGACCCCATCAGAGCTGAAGTGGACTAGAAAGTGATCTGCATCATCTTTAAGTGAACTCATAATGTGAACACAAAGAACACAAATGTTCTTGGTTCATTTGACCTCAAAGGCCATTTTAATTGGACTACATTTGGTTCGTAATGGGAAATATAACTGCTGTTTGGCAAACACCGTATAAAACAACCCAAATAAACAAAATAGAATTAGCAAATGTATAGGGCAAACAGGTTAGAATGCATTTGTTTCAGATGTCATATGACCAAACTTGAGCCAGATGACTACTTGAAGGCTGGTGTGCACATGTTCTCATGTGGTCTCAGTTCAGTTTACTTTAAAAGGGATCCGAGTATGCTTAGATAGTTCCTTGGGCCCAAAACAATTATCAGTCCCACTTTCACTTCAAAGTTCAATTTGAAGGCTGAAAGGGACCAGATTTTAAAACACTAATACCGTGTGTGGTTATGGATTAAGTGACATCAGCCATCACTTACCAGGAAGAGCAAGGTAGCCAGCGCACTTTGACCTCTGCTGCCTTCCCCTGCAGAAACACACACACACACACACACACACACACACACACACACACACACACACACACACACACACACACACACACACACACACACACAAATCAGTTCAGTGAAGTTACTGTAATGATTTTATCATTCAAATAATGATGTTGTACTTAGCTCTCTATACTGGCGTTCTTACTTGGAACATCATTTAGTTAACAAGAGTACTTATGTATTTTTTGTAAGCTCAATAAAAAATAAGAATCTGTTGTCGCATTCCATTTGCATTGTTGTTTTTGTTTAGGATTTATAGTATGTCCCTTAAACAATAAGAAAGTATACTTTTAGTCTAAATTTTATATAATTATAAATACACTTTATGTACTTCGTAGAAATACACTTAATTACACTTAGGTGCACTTGACTTATACTGAGAGAAAAGTCCAATTATATTTGGCCTGTACTTGTACTCTATCTTTTTATCGAGATATACTTAAAAGTATAATTAAGTATTCAAAGTATACTTGGCTTGTAGTTTTGTTAACAGTTTTGATCGAGTAGCCTAATAAATAAACAAACTTTTTTTTAACATAGTTTTCATATATAGTCTTATGAAACTTGCGAAAATATTGTTTAGAATATTGACATAAACCATATGTTTCTAATTCTGCATATCTGAAATTTTGTGTTGGCTAGTCCACTGGCATCGGTACATCGGAATTTACTTTAATTCTACTTTACTCTTTCACCACCATTGACTGAATTTTCCAGCTATCCATGTTAGGATAGGACTGTTATACGGTAGAATGCGCTATGACACATCTTCTAATACAGAAACTCTGGATCAAAACACAGGAGAAGAAGAAGCTGAACCAAGTGATAGTAGATTATTCACTCAAATGTAAAATAACGTGATCATCAAACATTAAAAAGCTTGTAAATCAAAACTGCTTAATATTACCAAATGAAATGAAGCGTAACACATGACTGTGAAGCTTTGGGGTTGTTGGACTCGATCTACTCCATTTGTGTTTTCCTGTTTTGATCATCATTCTGAATCTGATTAAGGCGCAGTCTTTAACAAAAATGTGATTTTCTCAAATTCTTTGTTTAAAATGTTGCCTTTATGAAACTTACCGACATTCAAGTGTTGATAAAAAAGAAAGCATGAAGTACAGTTAAATGTATTTTTCAAGTATAAAAAATATCTACATTTGAACGTAGTAGTATACTGCAAGTGCAAAATAATATATAAATAGTATAATGTTATCTTCACTTAAAGAAAACGTACAAGTATACTTGCAGTATAAACTGCTAAACTAGTAGTTTACTGAGAGTACACTTCAGTGCGTACTTTCATTAACTAAAAAATGTACTGCTGGTATTAAAATAGTAAACTACTAGTATACTTATAAATTCACTTGTAGTAAAGATGCATTAAAAATAAGAAACCTAGTTGTGTACTTAGTTTACACTTGTAGTACACTTAAACGTATACTTTTATATACTAAAAGTGGGCCAATTTAGTCCCAAGCAGTATTGAAATAGTACACTTACAAATCTACTACAAGTACACATTGATATTAGTATACTTACTACATAAAGTATACTTACAAATATACTTGAACATTACTTAAGTATACTTCATAAAATTAACTTGAAGTATACTTCTTTTTCGTAAGGGGTAGCACTTGTGAGAGGGTTGATAACTACTGCTCAGTGTTACCGTTTTGTCTCATGTGGATTGAAAGATGAGACAGACATGAGTCAAGAGATAATCAGACAGCCTAATGAAAAATGTGGTTCTACATCTTACCCCATTCATCCGTCTTTCCAATATCTTATCGTATAGATACATTGTCTGTCGACTGCATTTGCAACCTTAAATGACAAAGGCAAAAAAAAGTTTGGTTCACTTCAAATGGGTCTGAGTTTGCTTGAGGTGTTCATATATCACTGAGTCACTGTTCTTAGTTCACTTTGAGGGCTGAAAGAGACCAAGTGTGAATACACCCTGAGTTTGGTCCAATTAAAGGGGGCTACATGCAAAAACACCTTTACACCCAACACATGGCTGCTGATATACACATGGGGTGCAAAGAATAGAAACAAATATACACAACACTTAACAAATATAAGAATGTCTACTTGCTTTTTGTTTTCTTCTTTTTGGCCAGGGTAGCGGGTGGGGCTTGTGTGGCTCCTGTACCTGTGGCTTAGGGGTGCAAGGGGAAAAGATTAAGAATTATATATTCAGTATCTTGGGGAAGTTGCTTAATTAATAGAAGGGGGTGAAATTCACATTGGTTAACTTTATATTAATACAATGATTACAAAACCATGGAGCCTATTTACAGATGCGGTGCAAGGCAAGATTACTTACTTTGTCTTTTCTTTAGTTGACGTTGAATGGATGGTGGGGCTCGTCTGCCTTGGCTTGGTTTGGATAGTGGGGCTTAAGGTGCAAGGGAAAAAGGTTAAGCATTTTATATTCAGTATCTTGGAGGAGTGGCTTAATTAATTAAAAGAGGTGAAATTCCCCCTGTGTAACTTGTTTTATATTATGCACTGATTGCAAAAAAAAAACATAGGATAAATTTACAGATGTGGTGCAATGCAAGATTACTTACTTTGTCTGTTCCTGGGTGGTAGAGGCTCCACAGGCTGCTGAGCCTGAGAGTTGATCGTAAACAGTTCAAGTGTAATAATTTGCTGGTCTTGTGGGATTAGCTGGTCTATGGGCAGGGGCTGGTCTTGCTGGAGGGGCTGGTCTTGCTGGGGCTGGAGGGGCAGGGCCTGGTCTTGCTGGGGCTGGTCTTGGTGGAGGGGCTGGAGGGGCAGGGGCTGGTCTTGCTGGGGCTGGTCTTGGTGGAGGGGCTGGTCTTGCTGGGGCTGGAGGGGCAGGGGCTGGTCTTGCTGGGGCTGGTCTTGGTGGAGGGGCTGGTCTTGCTGGGGCTGGAGGGGCAGGGGCTGGTCTTGCTGGGGCTGGTCTTGGTGGAGGGGCTGGTCTTGCTGGGGCTGGAGGGGCAGGGGCTGGTCTTGCTGGGGATGGAGGGGCTGGGGCTGGTCTTGCTGGGGCTGGTCTTGCTGGGGCTGGTCTTGCTGGGGCTGGTCTAGGTGCAGGGGCTGGTCTTGCTGGGGATGGAGGGGCTGGGGCTGGTCTTGCTGGGGCTGGTCTTGCTGGGGCTGGTCTTGCTGGGGCTGGTCTAGGTGCAGGGGCTGGTCTTGCTGGGGCTGGTCTTGCTGGGGCTGGGGCACATCTGTTGTGAAGTTTGCAAAAATATAAATTCAGTACACATTGTCAAGGAAATCAACAACAAACACTAATGAACTATACATAAAATTATCTTACCATTCAGTTTGATTATGAAGTCATATGCCCTCTTCATGCTGGTTAAGAAACGCGTGTGTTTTTGCATTGGTGGCAGATGCGTGACTACATCTGCCATCAACTTGCCTGTGCCCTTGCGCCTCTGGCTTATAAATAATATGGGCATATAGCCCAAGGCAGAAAGTTTTTGGACCTGAAATGAAACAAAATAATTAACACATTTCCAATATATTATATTGCTACATTACTACATATATGGCAGTCCGTCTACAATTTAAAGACCTAATCTGGCAAAAAATATTTGTTCACGCTTTCAACAAGTGTTAAGTATTATTAAAGACATGTTGTAAAATTAATACACAGAAATATTAATTCATGAGTATTTCTTAAATTGCAACTGTCAGTGCTCGATTTTGTTTGAAGATAATTAATCAGATGTTGTTACAGTAATGAAGATGGCGTCTACTCCACACTGACTTTGAATCAGAAACAGAGGGCAGTTTACTTGGTGTATAAACTAGCTACTATTTGATTCATAGTTCATCCCTATCCCTGCTATCCCTGCCATCAGTTACACAAGTATTTTAAAGATAAGTGTAGTCTAGAATATTTCCATCTTATGTACATACACCAATGTATTTTCAAGATTTTTTTTTTCACAACAGAAGTACACCTGCATAAAATGAAAGTATCTTTACATATTGTGTAAGGAGAGCTTTTTGACAAACTGTTTATCAGAGCAACTTGTATGTGATGTACATTTATCACTTGAGCATCATGTGTGCTGCCAAAGCAATTTAATAGGGATGTACAGTATGGTGTGGTTTTTAAACGATTGTCTGTTCATGCTGTTCATACTCAAATTTCATACTGACAAGATGTGCCAACTTCCAACATCCAGGCACGAATGTGAATCCTGGTACACAGCACACAGCATGGCTGCTATGTCTTCTGTCCATCAACAAACATGATACCAAATACTGTATGTACTTTGGGCTTAATATTGATTACCACTCAATTAATGAAGCATAAGCATTTTTACTTACAGCTATTTGGGCAGAGGCCACCACCCGAGATGCATTTTTGTTTTTGATGACCCTCTGGCCCCAGTCATCATTAATTTTTTTGAATAACCGCTTGCTTGGCAGTGTGGCAAAACAAGCACTGCAGGTTTTGCGGTTGGCCTGCTGACAGACCTGGCAGCTTGGGCAAGGCCTGAATTTTGGCTTTGTCATTCTAAAATGTACACACATACAAAAAATATAAATATTAAATATCATACAGGGATCCAAACACACATACAGTAAGTACAAGAAAGACAGAGCTAGTCAATCTATTAGCACGTGTCATACAGCAGTAGGCTATGCTTAACGTATCACTTTTCTAACATTATCAAAGGCAATACTAGATCTGGATGCTTGCAAGCTGGCAAATTATTTAAGTGCAGAAAAGGTGTGAAACAAAGTCGCCAAGCGAGCTATTTGCTTTCCTGTAGTCATAAACCATCTTTGAATACTGACATTCCTCACAAAACTTAAGTTTGATTTACAGTACCTCATGCCAACAGCAATCTTTATTTTAAAGGTTGGCCTATATTGTGCAGACTCCTGCAAATTTAATTTGGTGCAATAACCAGGTATTATGCCAGTCTATATTCATTAAATTGGTAAATGATGTACTTAAAACAACACCAACAAATTAATCTATATTCTCTGATCCCGACCTTTACACTTTCAGTTGATTACAGTGAGTGAAGAAGAGGCAGCAACCCAGGTCCTCCGTCCCTCTAAAAAGCTACCACCACTCAGATGATTAAGGAACCTGTAGAGAAAGAGAAGAACAAATCAAAAAAGAATAGATCACCAAACTACATATTACAATATGAATAACTACTAGACTAAGAAGTTAAGCAAATCCTGCTCTTGTTCATTCATGCAATCACAATATCATAAAAAATGAATGGCTATTCATTATTCAGAAGTATTTTGAACACATCCTTGTTCTGCTTTAATTCTATATATCCCCAATAACCTTTCCCCCAATAATCATTTACACGTCCAAAATAAAATTGAGTTTATTTCCACACAAAAAAAAATGTTGTGTATATGTATAGCCTACCGGTATATATATATATATATATATATATATATATATATGTGTGTGTGTATATATACACACACTGTATATATGAAGAGTTCAGATGCAAAAGCCTCTAAGTGCCAACTGAAATTTTCTTCTAGAATGATCATTTACAGTATATAAAGCTTGTATTTTTAAGTTGAGTAATTTCACTTAAATGACAATTAATAGGTAATTTGCATTGCATTTAAGTGAAATTATTAAACTTAAATATACAAGCATGATAAAAATGACCATTCTAGAAGAAAATTTCAGATGGCACTTAAAGGCTTTTGCATCTGAACTCGTCATATATATATATATATATATATATATATATATATATATATATATATATATATATATATATATATATATATAATAAAATTACGAGTTTATAAAAAATAAGAAAATTCTAGAATTCTAGAAGAAAATTTCAGATGGCACTTAAAGGCTTTTGCATCTGAACTCGTCATATTATACATTATATGTAATATTAATACAATTACGAGTTTATAAAAAAAAACGTTGTAGGCATATAGGCTAGCCTATAAACTCGTAATTTTATTAATTTTGGGCGTGTAAATGCTTATTCATTTCTCTTTCTTATGAGACTGTTGTATTTATTTATCTTTCTTATGAGACTATTGTAAGCGACTTACCGTGGTGGAATCGCGCTGGGCAATGGTTTCTGCGATGGTCGCACACAGTGACGTGTTGCACAAAATTGCGCCAAAATATCAAGCATAATTAAAAAGCACAGTCTTAATATTTTTTTATAATATTTTTTTATATAATTTTAAAGGGGTCAGCATAAATGTCTAAGTGAAGGAAACACGGGTATATTACATTTAAACACACAACTTCCCAGAATGCATCCATCACTTTGCCAAAGGATATGTCCATATTAAGCAATAAAAACATTTCTGCAGTAGGCTGTTTAATTTAATACAACATCATAATCAGTAATGAGAAGAAAGTTCTATAAAAGTAGGCTATTTTTTTATTTTTTTTTATTTTTTTTGTCGCATAAAAAGCAAAGTTGTAGGCTATAGGATCACTATAGTATAAGCAATTGCAAATTGAAATACCATCGGCAAAATCACACCTAAATTAAGGCATGTTTTAAGCCTACAGCAAATATGCAGTCCTGCAATTATGTCGTTTTAATGTAGCCTAAAATTATATTTAAAAAAATAAATAAATAAAAAGGAGAGAGAGATAGAAAAAGTCGTGATACCGATTTAGTCAAGGATTTCTGCCCCACGAAAATGTATGGTCACCGCGCCAATTATTGTACAGTAGCCTATGCGCCACACGCTACTGTGAAATACACATTTTCAGCATAATTAATCACCTGAAACCATACTTTCCAGCTGGATGGATAACCCCCATTTCGTCAAAATCCAAAGATGAGGGATTTGCATTCAAATATCGGACGACCCTCTCCGTTGTCAAGCGACGAATAGGGGGTACCCTCAACGTCGGCATTTGGACGTGAGGGGGAAATGATCAAACTATGTGATCTAAAATTATAAAATATCCCATCTAAATTAAGGCATGTGTTAAGCATACAGCAAATATAAAGTCCTGTAAATATGTAATTTTAATGTAGCCCAAAATGATATAAAAAAAGAGAAAGGAAAAGGTCGTGATGATACCCATTCAGACAAGGGTTTCTGCCTCACGAAAATGTATGCTCACCGCACCAATGAATGATTGTAACAATATGCGCTGCACGCTACTGCAAAATACACATTTGCAGCATAAAATCAGTCGCCTAAAACCATTCTTTCCAGCGCAGGCAAACCACTGGATGTGTAACCCCCCAGATAGCAATTACGTTTGGGCCACATGTGGGTATTATCTGGCACATATGGCCTAGATGTGGCATGGCTGAACAGATATGGGCCAAATTGTAGCCATATTTGTTTTGCCATAACTTAAAAATCTGCGGGAAATGCTCTCTTGGTTCACAACTGATTTTGAGGTATATGGCCCAGATAACAACGAACACATGAGAACCATATGTGGTTGATCTATGGCACACAGTGAGAAACACCGACTTGTGGTAAACATTTGGCTTATACGTGGAAAAACACAGGAATCCTGAAATCGAATGCGGCAAACATCCGCCGTTCCACACCTCAGGTTGCTATGCATCTTCCCTCCTATTGGTGGAGTGAGACTACGGCGCGAGTTTGACTGCGACGCTGGCCAGCTGACGCCATTTACTCTGCTTTCCTCACGACTGTGTACATTCAGGTAAGTGATGTTTTGGCATTTTAAAGTCATATAAATGAAATATGCAGCATTATGTGTCAATATTGCATGTTATTATGCGTTTAGTTATTCGTTTCATCGAGGAAGGGGTTGAACTAGCTAATATTTTCCTCTGTTTACTGCTATAACTTAAAATAAAGTTTAATGTAACTTAGTAACTGTTAACTTAGGCTATAGCAGTTCGCTGGTTTGCCGTTTTAAATTAAGATGTTTTTGTTTATAAATCAACAGCTCACTGCCGTACAAAATAGTATAGTTTGTCATTGTGTAGTAGTATTTGTGAATTAAGGCGACGTGGTCCAATGTCGGTGTTACTACTTGTCAAAAAACCTAAATCCTAATTTGTGTTCACAATCATTCAACTAATCATAATAATATAAAAATGCCAAGAACAACTAATACGTGTGCATTATTGTATGTATCTTTTTATCTTTGTATTTATCTAACTCTGAAATGATATTATTCATCCAAGACTTTTTCTCATGACTTTTCCCTCTTTAAAATTAAAGTTGTAACGTCTTTCGATACAATACCTGATTAAAATAACTTGTTAACATGAACTAATAATGAACTTCACTTCTACAGCATATATTAATATGTGTTAATGTTAATTTCAACATTTACTAACACATTCAAATAAAAAATTGTACTTGTTAACTTTAGTAGGCCTATGCACTGTGAACTTACATGAACAAACAATGAATTGCTGTATTTCTGTTAACTATCAATTAATTGAACGGTCATTCACTGTCATTATAAAGCTTGGAAGAGGCAGGAAATTTTTATAATTACTCTGATTTCTAACAATAGAGATTATATATACCATGCTATGGTATACTGTCATACCGCCCAGCCCTAATGTGCGGTATGGGTGGGGCAATGACAATAATTTCCATATTAAAAACCTAGAAAATATGGTTTCAGATGGAGTAAGTAATAGTTTATAGGGTGGTCTATTTAAATGCATATTTCAACCACTTACCCAATTGTTTTTTTTCCTATCAGATTACCTATCTGGGTCTGGTTGGTGGCTTTGACCTGAATAACACCGTGTGGAGAGTGCTGAAAGGCACTTTTACAACTGCTGCGGCACGTTGATGAATTGGAGAGAAGTCAATGGGAAGATTGGTGTCCAACGCGCCTGGTCATAAAGGAAGTTGTCATTGGTGAGACCTTTTTTAGAAGTCCCTTTTATTTGTATTGCACTTTGCACAATACACAACTTTTCAAATCCGCTTTACAGAACATTGTATTTTTATTTCTGTTATATCAGTAATAGTAATAGTCACAAATTCATGCCGTATGACTTAGTGCAGGCGCTAACGGCTCCAGGTTTATCTCGTAAATTACTCCACTAATAATGCCCAGAATGGTACCAAACTTCTACAGTAGTACAAATAGGTTCTGAACTCAAAAAACGAGGCATTGGAAAGTTTGTAAGTACATCAGGAGTTTATTTAAATAACACTTGCCTGACGGTGAATGCTACTGCTAACTCGGACGTTGGGGTCACTTCAGTGATTTGGGAAAAGCATGTAAAAGTCCTCACAGAAAGCGATGCGTAAGGATGAAGTGTATTATTGTTTATCAGAAGCAGTCGAAATATTATTGTAATGTTGTTGTTATTATGAATGCATTATAAATAAATAAAAATTATTTACAGTATTTATAATTATTATTTAATATTAATTACAGGGGATGGGGTTAGCTATTCTGGTTTTCCCTCTTTTTTTTGTCATTACCTGATCACATCCGTGGCTCACTTAAAGTTCTCTTTACCAAGTTACTGTGATTTATTTGTATTACTCTCATTAGACTAATTGAACATAACATTAATACACGCTTTGATCGAGTGTTTTGAACTTTGGTGTAAAAAATTAGCTTTGAATGCTATTTATATGATTGATTTGTATTCTTCAATGTTTTCAACTGAATTCTACTTAAAATAAGTACAACTGAGTAGCTGTAATTATGTTTTCTTAAATGTTTTCAACTGAATACTACTGTAATTATTAAATTCAACTCTGTTGCTGTAATTATATTTATTTTTATGAAATGTTTTCAACTGAATACTACTGTAATTATTATTCAACTCTTGCTGTAATTATATTTATCTTTATGAAATGTTTTCAACTGAATACCACTGTAATTAAGTACAACACTTTAGCTGTAATTATTTAAATGCTTGTAAAAATAAATAGTTTTGAGTGCATTTGTTGTTGAGTGTTTAATTTACCTGTGAGTTAATAAGACATTAAATACTGTCAGCTGCATGTGGGCCACATAAGGGCCGTTAGATTTTAACAGAACTCAGCCATACTAAAGTTGCATACCAGGCTCACATATGGGCCACATGAAATTGTAGTATTTGGCTCATGCTTGGTGGAGTTATGGCAGTCCTTTGGTTCAGTTCTGGCAAAGGAGATGTGGGCCATATCTGGGCCGGCAAACACAAGCTAATCTGGGCCACAGCTCAGCTGTTTATCTGGCCCACATCTTTGCCAAAGGTAATTTGCTGACTGGGCCCATTTCGTCAGAATTCAAAGATGAGGGATTTGCACTCAAATCTATCGGACGACCCTCTCCGTTGTCAAGCGACGAATAGGGGGTACCCTCAACGTCGGCTTTTGGACGTGAGGGGGAAATGACCAAACGGCAGTATGTGACGAATAGCTACAGCACGTGAATTCATCAGTTTCTCCCGAAATAAATGCAAGAAAGTGGCCGGTGAACTGAGAAGAATAGAGTAAACTTTAGTTACTTCCACTATGTTTGTCTGATATGAATAACACATGTCGGCAAATTATATTTGAATAGCTGCTTCAGACATCAGTGTGTATTGTACAAACTCCCAATGTATGTGTATGTGTATATGTGTATTTGAATATCTGAAACCTAAAATAAACATTATGAGGTTGAAAACACTGCTTAAGTACTTACACTTAAGTTGTGATATATGACAGCGCTGAACGCGTCCGACTCTGGCTCAGCGCCAGGCAACGTGCGAAAGCACAGTTTGAATCTGGCAGTTATGTGATGTCTCAAATCGGTAAAATTAAATCTGTAAAATTATAGACGTAATGAGTGGCATATAACGTGAAGTAACATGGCATTTTATTTTGTTTGAAATTTAACTTGTCCAGTGGGACAACTAATTTTCTCTTCCACTTGTCCTACAAATAACTAATGTCGAGCCCTGCATGGAAAACAAATGATAAGAATAGAAAATGCAAATACTGAGGTGGACTTTTCCTGTGAATTGCTATAGAAATACAATATACAGGTCCTTCACTCAGATTCAAATTAACATGTTTCCAAAGAATTACAACAACAATGACCAACACAGGGAAAAGATGTAGAGACAAGCAAATGAAGAAGGAAAATGAATAAGGCTTTTTTTATAGAGTTATAAACAAATTATGTTATGTGATGAGCTGAATGAGGGATGAGAGCAGATATAATAATCACGTAGTTTAAATCTGCATACAGAAACATCAGACTCAGGACAGAAACACACGACCTCTAAAGTAAGAACATGTTCATTCTTCAAACACAATTAGACTTTCAGATGTTAATATTGTCTGAATGCTTGTGAATCATGTTATGCTGATAAAATGTTTTTATTACATGATCATGTTAAAACTTGGGTTGAGTTTTTCAATGTGTTTCTTCCTCTTGCTGTTGTTTAGATACTAACTTAAATTGTCATTTTTTACTCCAAAATTAATCAGGGAATGTTTGATGTCTGAGTTTTTCAATGTGTTTCTTCCTCAGAAATGGACCAAACTCTATATTTGATTCTTCTTCTCATTGGTGAGTGTGTTTGTTGTTTTATTTATGGTTTATAGTTTCACCAGGTTTGACCCTGCACTGTAAACCCGGATAAGTAGAATTTACTTAAAAAAACCAAGGTAACTCGTTGCCTTAAAATTTTTAAGTAATGAAGCATTAGTTGAATAAGTGAAATGGACTACGTTCAATGTACTTAAGCCCATAATGGAATGGAATAGAACATTTAAGTTGAATGTACTTATAACCGAGTTAAAGTAACTGAAGATACTTAGTTTAAACAATCATCCCCCACCCATTTATTTAACTCAGCTTGTTAAGTAAGCATTACTCCATTACCAATTCCACTAAATTGTATATTCTAACGTACCCAACTTAACTTTTAGCTCCTGAAACTCAAAATATCTTTCAATAAATAGAGCCATGTAAAATATTTTGCCATTGCCAGCCACATACTGTATTTTTACAGCACTAGTACAGTAAAAAGCATTATAGTACTCCACTGGAATTACCAAATACAGTATATACCACATACTTTTACAATATTAAACTTGTATACAGCAATAAATTGTATTTTACAGGGAATGCTGCTTTTATAATTACATAATTAAAATATTACATGTTAAGGTTTCATAAGAGTAGCCATACTAGGAAAAAGAAAACAACATTTTCTGGGTTTTAAAACATTTATTTTGGTTAAAAGCAAAGATCAGAAATTTGCCTTCTGTGAACATGTTGGCTGAATTTTTTTTCAACATAAAATGCAATTTTAACACTTTAACAACAAACAGGTAACACTTAGCGCTTAATTAAAGGGATAGTCCATCCAAAAATTTTAATTAGCCCATGATTTACTCACCCTCAAGTCATCCTAGGTCTATATGACATTCTTCTTTCAGACGAATACAATTGGAGTTCTATTAAAAATGTCCTGGCTCTTCCAAGCTTTATAATGGCATTGAAATGCTGTTTCTGTTCTGAAGTCCATAAAAGTGCAAAGGAAATCCCATTCAAAGTCTGCAAGTTTTCGCAGAAGTGAGGAAACCTGTAGGCTTTCTGTGGTGTTCTTTTTTTGCACAACTTGGCCAGCTTTCTTTGAAGTTACTTGTCCTTTCTTTGTTTTTGATCCACGTTCAGGATTGATGTGAAGAAAGCGTCTAAAAGGCTGAAAAGAAAGGAAAAAAAACAATGA
This sequence comes from Abramis brama, assembly GCF_963993115.1. NCBI lineage: Eukaryota > Metazoa > Chordata > Actinopteri > Cypriniformes > Leuciscidae > Abramis > Abramis brama. The sequence goes on from NC_139965.1 coordinate 8,531,964, forward strand.
AATATTATGGACTGAGTTTATATATTTTGACAGAGATAGACAGCACAAAAGATGTGTAAATAAAAACCAGATATCGGTTTTAACGACTAATTTGTTTGGAAAAAACTGAACAACATGAAAAAAAAAAGCAATGTTGGATGTTGTGATCAATAACTGATATTTTTTCTGCCCTGGTTAAAATACATCAACTCAATGTGTCTGTTTACATGTGCACTGTCATAATAAATACTACTAACTAAACTTTTGAAAGTAGGGTTGCCAGATTTAAAGTTTTATTCTACAACTTTTGTCTACTCATCACCCAGCTCATTAACAATATCATCCCCTCATCAGGTCCCATCAGAGTATCAGTGGAAAGGCAGTCATAGACTCTCAGTTTATGTACTGCCCTACAAAGGCAAAAGACCTTAAGTCGCTAGAGTGTGGAACTGAGAAAAATGACTTTAAAGATTTTTAGTTGTCCCGTCAAATTAATTATAGGTAGGACACTGGAAATCTGGCAAATAGATGTTTTAGTAATGGAACTTATATACATAAAAAAATTTGAGCTCAAACTTGACTTTTGACCACTATTTTAAAGTTACTGTACTCTGCCTTTGTATTGTCAGCAAAAAGTGAGAAGTCATGCCAAGGCAAAAGGCAGTAACTTCCACATTCTCAATATTTGGTTGCTGATCACCATTAACAAAATCATTATAGTAACACCTGTATAAAATCTAGTGATCATGGCATTTATTTTGTATGATTTACAATTATTTATAGCCATCTACTTATTGCTATCCTGGGCTTTGGTTGCATTCTGATGGCATTATTAATACATTTGACATGACAAAATATGTCCATAGATATATTAGTCCAGCATTGGCTCGACCGTGTTTAGGGCGGGGCTGAAGGCGCCGGCGAAGTTTTGGCACTCTGCCAGCTAGATGCATGAGTGTTTCAACCTATGGTTTCAACCAGGTCCTGTACCCGAACTGAGTGAGGCGGGGCTTTAATTCTTGGTTGTATTCATCTGATACGGCAATGCGTAACGTTTTTCTGTCAACTCTGCATAATCCTTCGCGATCGTTATCGCACGTTTGTCGACGGCGGGTTCAGACCATACTAAATGTTCTGACCGCAGTTGTGCAGGACAAAGCTCTGAGGACATTAGAAGTTAGAGGGACTGATGGCAGCTGTACAAAGTACACAGGCTACACCGTAATTTTAACATTAAAACAAAGGCAGATAACAGTACAATCTGGTAGGTAGCATTATTTGATAGAACACCGGCACAGTAACTTCATATTGACGCGCGGCTAAACAAAGGCAGAATACCGTAACTCAATTTCGAGCGTTCCAAAACAAAGCCAAAGAGCCGTAACTGGTGTTACGGTGTTCTGCCTTTGTTTCTCATGGGCTTTTGGAAGTTACTGTTAAGACAATTCATTATTTTCTCGAAAAAACAACGGAATTGATTTAAGATACTTATCCACATGATAAAGGAGGTCTTGAATGTGCCAAAAATATAAATAACTCATTTTCGACCAAAAACGAAGTTACGGTCTTTTGCCTTTGTACGGCAGTGTAGAGCACACATTGCCAGAATCCAGCCCAAACCTTTGTGACAGAAATAATTTAACTTTAATTGCAAGCCTTGCAATGTGAATTGCATACATGACTACATGATCATGTTAAACATGATATTTACCAGACTAAACATGTTTGCACCCAAAAATGAAAATTCTGTCATTATTACTCACCCTCAAGACTTTCGTTCATCTTCGGGACACAAATTAAGATATTTTTGATGAAATCTGGGAGGTTTCTGTCCCTCCATTGACATCAATGTCATTGCAACTGTCAAAGCCCAGAAAGGTGGTAAAAACATCAGTAAATAGTACATATAACTACAGTGGTTCAACCTTAATATTATGAAGTGACGAGAATACTTTTTGTGTGCAAAATAACCCCAAAATAACGACATTGTTGAATAATCTCTTCTTTTCCATGTCATTCTCCTACACTGTTGACGTAGTGCAAGCCAGTGCAGCGCTTATGGATTCTATATCAGAATGTAGGCTCACTATTGGCTAGCTCTTGGGTCATCACACACGACCAGAGTTGGCCAATAATAAGCCTACGTTCTGACGTAGAACCCAAAGCGCTGCACTGGCTTTTTTTCCAAGACTTGCACCTAGAAATCTAAAACAGGGTTTACATTCTCGAGCCACCAGACACATCCGTTTTGTGCGGATGAGTGGGCCGGAACGCTTTAAAGGGTAACTCTTGCCAAAATGCAACCTCTTTTTGTTAATCTACCCGAGGCAAACTTTCGTTTAAAAGCATAATTAGGATGGAAACGCCACTTTTAAGTTTGACCGTATTTTCGTTTTCGGTCAAATTGCCTTTTGAATGTGAGTGCTAGGGGCACGACTATTATAGCATTAAAAATAGCTATTTTTAAAACAACCAAGAAGGCTCGACACAACATGAAACTTTACTGGAAGTATCACCAGGGGCTCTACACATGAACTCCAGCATTGAGAACATTGTTTGTGTACAGAGTTTACTAAAAAGAAAGATTTTGAACAACTCACTGAAGCTGTGTACGCCGGCATTTTGACGGTCAAAAATAGTCTATCTAATAAATTTATTCAAGAGCTGCTGTAAAGCCTAAACAATCTATGTTACTGTACTTTCCTATTATCACTGTAAAGCTGCTTTGAAACAATCTATATTGTTAAAAGCACTATATAAATGAAGGTGACTTGACACTGTTTACACTACGTCAACAGCATAGGAGAATGACGTGAAAGAGTAGAGATTGTTGAATAATGACGTTATTTTGTTTTTGTGCACAAAAGATATTCTCATCGCTTCATAATATTAAGGTTGCACCACTGTAGTTACATAGATTATTTAAACGATGTTTTGACTACCTTTCTGGGCCTTGAAAGTTGCAAAGACGTTGCTGTCTATGGGTGGTTCAGAAACCTCTCAGATTTCATCAAAAATATCTTAATTTGTGTTCTGAAGATGAATGAAGGTCTTACAGGTTTGGAAGAATTGGTTAGTAATTAATGACAGAATTTTCACTAATCATTTAACTGAAAACAACTTGCACTGACATATCTTAAAAAATGTGACTGCCACTGTTTTGTCTCAAGATGCACACCAGTAATGTTTTTTTTTTATTAGACATTTTTATAAAAGCTGCTTAAATATCCTAATTTTATTAAGGCCTAGACCTGGCTTAAGCTAAGCCCAGTATGGAAACCATGGCCATATTGTTTATACCAGTAGTCAGCTTAATAAATACTGTCAAGACAAGTCACAATTCAGTCCAATATTTATATGAATGGCAAATATGTCAATGACTAACCTCTGAACAAACTCAAGGTGCTGCCTCTTCCTGTACTGCAAGCTGAACTCATAGGAGGAGGCAAACAGCGCTGCCAGGCCAGTGATGAAGATGCTGTGATCCTTTCCACACACACCTTGACCTTCCAAACGTAATATCCAGCACTGGTCGCATAGAGATTGACCTGTAATTGAAAAAATAAAAAATAAAAATAATTAATAAATAATATTAATAATTAAAATAACTAGTGTGAGTTTCACTGTGGTTCGATGTAGTTGTCTATTCATAATTTTATGAATTAAATTTTTCACCTAAACATTAAAATTGATTAGGGTTAGAACGTTAAAAGCACTGGCATATTATTTTGCTTGTTTTAAGCATAAACTCACTTAATTTTGACTTATTCTTTCAGAAAACAAGACAATTTTTACTTGTCTATTAAATGCTTCTTCATGTAAGAATTTTAGATATCTGGACTGGAAACAAGAAAAAAACACTAATTAAGAAAAACATATTTTGCAGTGGGGTGAGTAAATGATGGCTTTTCATTTTAGATTAAAACTACCCAATGTTTACATACCAAGCAATATAAAGTGTGGACTCTCTGGCAAATGTAGATTGCTGGACATCAGCTTTGCAAATTCCTGAAACAATTTTTAAAAAGGACAGCACAGCCATGATCAACAAAACCAAAACATAAAACATATTACAGATTAATGAGATTTGTTGAATAATCTCTACTTATCTGCTTTAAGGATAACACCGTCTAACTTCTCTTTGAATGGTGGGAGTAGTTGTAGGACCATGGCATGGCAATCAGGAATACTACATTTGAAAACAACATTAGGAACATGGATTTTCTTGTGCTAGCAAAATTCTGACAACGATTCAAAAGCACGATCACATAACTGACAGCATTATTTATTTATTTTTTTACCACATAGATAGACTATAACTTGTTTAGCACTTACATTAGCACTGGATTGTCATCAGATTGCAAAGCCTGAAACGAAAAAAAATATATGTATATATATATCAAAAGCGTGTCATGCAAATAACATGGTAAATGCATAGACTGTAAAAAATATGGTAAATGTTGCCTATTAGGCTATGTGAAATGTCGAAGTTAACGTTAACTGTTACTTGGTAAACAGGTGGAACAGAGTGAATGCTTGCGAGGCCGCGGTATAAACCGCGTTCGCAAAATCAAACCAAATACGTGGAAACAATGTAGAAATGCGAACGCAAAAATATCTGGCTTACCGTATCACTCAGTTGAACAATTTTCCCATCTTCTCAAACTCTAAATCCCACTTATCGTCACAGGCGCAGCTAGATTATTCAGATGATTCTTCCATCCATCTTCATGTAACGTTAATGTCGTCCATTTTCTGTTGCGCCTCAGGCAACTAACTGGTAGCTAAGTTACTGTTTGAAACACGAACCGAAGCTCACAAAATCTTAAAAATTGCTCACAGATTCGCAGACACTGTTTATCTTGATAGGCTAACATGAATGATTATTCTGTTCAGTTGAATGAATCTCGCTGACAAATCAAGTTTGCCTGTAGTAGTGTCTGCTCGCATCACATTTGAACTGAATTGAGCGCGAAAGAAATCAATCCCACAATGCAGTACCTTTTCAGTATGATACTGTATTACGAATTTATCGGGTTGAAAACAGAAATGTGCTGTATATTTACAGCTGTTCTGTAAAAGATACAGCCTAATACTAGCTGTATTATGGAAATACACTACAATTCTGTAGGAAATTAGCAGTAAATTTACAAATGGTTACAGTGGACACAACAATAACGTCCAGAAATCACGAACTTACCCGTGACTCCATCTGGAAAATAATTCGCGATTTCGTATTTTGTTTTTGACCCTCTGAACATACCGTTGGACAGGCAAAACTTGGTGATATTAAGTTGTTTGAGCTCAAACACATAATTACAATAAGATAGGCCATTAAAAAGTACAGTTTACTCAGAATTCATAATTAATGTAAAGAAATGACACATGTTTAAGTAATACAAACTCAGTTTGTTTGAGTAGAAACTACTGATTGGACTTAAAAACTCAATTACAATAAGAAAGGACAAGAAAAAGTTCAGCTTAATCAGAATTAACAAGTAATGTCAATAAATTAGACACATTTAAGTAATATGAACTCAATCTCTTTGAGTTGAATCAAAATCTGGGTTTACAGTGTGTTATGAAAAGCATTAAATCAAACGCTCTCTTTCACAGCTCTCTGCTCCGTATCTGAATGTGTTCAGCGTCAGTATCACTTTATAAACGAGAGGAAGAACTGGACTGAAGCTCAGAGATTCTGCAGAGAGAATTACACAGATCTGGCCACCGTTGACAACATGAACGACATGAACGAGCTGAAGAAGAGTGTGAATGGAGTTGGTCAGTATATCTGGATTGGGCTGAGGAAGACGAGTGTTGATAAATGGCAGTGGTCTTCAGGTGAACCTGCGCTCTATCTGAACTGGGGACCTTATCAACCTGATGGCAGAGATGAGTGTGCTTTCATGAGAAATGGAGAATGGCATGATTGGTCATGTAGTATCAGCCTGACTTTCATCTGCAGTTCATCTAACAGTAAGTGCAGCTCCATACAATCACAATAAACATTCATTAATAAAAAGATGCACCATATACTGTACAAAATTATAATGCAATAAATGCTGCTACTTTTTAATTTGCTCATAAATATAGGAGAGACTGTGGATTTTTGTCACAATTATAACTTCTGTATAGAAAATAAACCGATATTAAATGCATGTTGATCTTTTGTTGTTGATACCTGTGAGAATCTGACATTAGAGAGCCTAGAGAATTATATTTTCAAAAATTTCAAACCATTGTTTTGACAAACGATTTAATGAATGCATAATATTTTAACATAAAATAGACATACAACATCTTGCCCCATCTTGATATTTATGAACAAAACTCTTGTCCTGAGAACAAAGTTCAGTTCACATCTTGTCAGTTGATTTGATTGTGTTCAACTGTATTATAGAAATAAGATTGTAATTTATTATTTTTATAATTTATTTATTTTAATTAATATTGTAATTAAAAATATATCATCTCAACATAAACCTGTAAAAAATGTCATTCTTAGATGAACTTTAAATTAACTCACATAGACACAATGGCCCTCATTTATCATTCTTGCGTAGAAACGGGCGTATATGTTGGCGTAAGATTATGCTTACACTCCTCTCACCGCCTGATTTATGAAGCTGTGCGTACCTTTGAAATCCAGGTGTACGCAATACCTGCCCTGTCACAGTGTCTGGTGGTTCCCTGGGTTAAACACTAGAGGTCCTCAGTTTTCACGGTGTCTATGCATTCTCACTACAATTCCCATGATCCTGTCTGTCACTGATTGTTCATTGCCTTACAGCTGTTTCTCGTCACCTTGTTAGCACTTGTGTATATATACCCTGTCTGTTTCAGTGTTTGTCACGGAGTCCTTGTATATTGTCCCCACACTTCCGTTGTTAGTTCAAGCCTGTTTCTTGTGTTTATCTTTTATGTTTTTTGGATTGCCTTTTGGATTATTGACCTCTGCCTGGACTGGTTGTGAGTACGGATTACCCTTTAATAAAACACTGCTTTTGGATCTTACCTTTCCGTGTGTGTGATCGTGACATGCCCTTGATAAATGCCGCGGCTGAAAACGATCGTCATTAGAATAACACGCCCCTATTGGATGAGCAAATGACCTATCACAATGCATTATTTTACAGCACGTGTATCACGTCACATGTATTGGGGTGTACAATAGTGATGATGATGATGTGATGTGGAGTACCATTCATTCACATTAATAATTGCATGACAATTTGTAATATTCTTATTATTATTATTATTTTGAATATGATTTATTAATGACGCTTATTGTTATTTAGAAGAAGAATGTCGTTATTATTATTATTATTATTATTATTATTATTATTATTATTTAAAAGAAGAAGAATGTCATTTTTATTATTTTGTCAGTCTGAATTATTTTTTGGTCATTGAAAGCCTTTCATTACTGAACCCAGTCCGTGCGCACCTGCCGGGCCTAACCCTGAAACGTCAGGTAAAGCGCACAGGCTCGCAACTGAAGGAATACATATGCCTACAAATCAAATGCTTTGGTAAAGTCACACAAATTAAACATTGAAGTCCATGTTGCACAAAAATAAACACTGAAGTTTATAATTACTATGTTGTTGTTTTTTTTACAGTGGGTCATAATATATCATATCTTTTAGTTTGTCAGTGCGTTTTGTGGTGTTAGGAATTGTTTTTCTGCGCATTTCAGCACTAACTCAAAACATGCGTACACCACCTCCTGAGCTGGCGTAGGATTTGAGCGTGCCGTACGCCAACGTCCATATTGATAAATCTCAAAGTCACCGTGGTTTTGGGTGTACGCTAGGTGTACGCTGGAAATTTGGTGTATGCACTTTTGATAAATGAGGGCCATTGTCCATTACAGTGTGAAAAACCAAACAGACTATTAACAAAATAAACACTTACACTATTAGTATTGCAACAATATGAATTTGTATGTATTATTAGTTTACAATTCAACCTTTTGAATTATTTTTTTACTGACATATTTCTAAGGACTAGTTAACAAATATATTTAGCTGCAGTTTAACATCTTCATCTGTTTGATGTGTCTCTCATTCAGCTCTGTGTGTCTTAATACAGTATTCTAGAGAAATGTGTAACAAAACATAATGGAGAAATATAAAGATGCAATACAATTACCACAAAAATTCACAAAGGATACTTAATGTTAGCAAAATCATCATTAATATAATTTGTAATATATCATCAGCTGTAGAAACAGTCTTTGAATTACACGTTTCTGATGCTTCGCTGCTCTTATTCACATTAAAAACCATAAACCAGCGTAAGAATGATGAACAAACTTGATTCATGAATATGTTTCCATTTGTTTTTCTTAAAGTGAACACAGGACTCGTCTTTGTCAATCAGATGAAGAACTGGAGAGGCGCTCAGAGTTACTGCAGACAGAATCACACTGATCTGGTCAGTGTGAGGAACCAGAATGAGAATCAACAGATTCAGAAGTTCATCAATGATAGTCACATATCTAATGATGTCTGGATCGGTCTGTTCAGAGACTCATGGCAGTGGTCAGATCAGAGTAACTCCTCATTCAGATACTGGGCTTCTAGTGAACCTAATGGTGGAGGTGTTGAAAACTGTACAATGCTCAATCCGAACACTCTGGGTCAATGGTTTGACGTCTCTTGCAACAACCAATATCCTTTTGTGTGTCATGAAGGTGAGCAGATCCTCACAAACACACACAATCCATCCATCACCTCCAGATATCTTAAAGTTCACGCTACATGTCTGACATGACAGATTCCTCCACAGTGTTTGTTCTGCATGTTGTTTTTGATCAGTCTCTCTCTAGTTTTTGCTTGTGGTTTGTTTTGTGTCCAGATAAACTGATTCTGATCAAAGAGAATCTGACGTGGCCTGAAGCTCTGAGATACTGCAGACAGAATTATACGGATCTGGTCTCGGTTCAGTCAGAGGAGATGCAGCGTCGTGTGATGAATGTGGTTAAACGTGCGTCTACTGAGGCGGTGTGGTTGGGTTTACACAACTACTGCCAAATGAACATGTGGCTCTGGTTGAGCGGAGAGGTCGTGTGCTATCAGAACTGGGCTCCAGGGAACGGAACGACACCGGAAAACTGCAGCCTTACGAAGAGAAAAGGAGCAGTTCAGTCTGGAGGAGATCAGCGCTGGATCAGCCTTCCTGAGACTCACAAACTCAACTTCATCTGCAGCAGATCTGAGGAGTGAGAAGACGGCAATGTTTGTGTGTTTACTTACATTCACTGTTTTCATTCTTTATTTTTCTTATTCACTTTCATATGTTTAATTTGTTCTTTAGTCATTTCTGAGTGAATCTTCTAATTATATTTTAATAGTCTGTAATATTTCTCTGTTAATTATCATAACATAATGTGATCTTATTAAAGTTTTCTGACATCAATGAATATTCTTTAGATGTCTAAAATACTAACACAATATATGTGTGTTTTAAGACTATTTTTGCATATCTGGTGTGTTTGTGTCTTTATGTTTTTCACTAATCTTATCTGTATCAATAACTGTTGAATATGATTCTGTGAGCAGCAGCTCTTAAGAATAATCATTATTTGTGTCTCAGGAGAATTAAATCTGGTTTATTCTTAGAAAGGCAGAAGTGAAGTGATGTCACAATAAACTGTCAATTAAATGTAATAAATATGCAAAATTTATATTTGATTGGTTGATATTTAGTATATTATGTCACTTACAAAACATGCACATTTCAGTTTCCTGGAATAAATTAGTGGTGTGAATCTCAACAGCGAATCAATTTGATTTTTCGATTCGATTTTTCATGATTCATAGGTTTTCGATTCAAGTGATTTTCGCAAATTCAGAATGATTCAATTTGAGATGATTTACAATGAGATACAATTAAATTAATGATTCGATTCTGAATTTCTAAAGTGCATTCATAAAATTATGTAAATGCTTCCCATAACTTTTCTTATTAATGGTGTGAATCACACAGAAACCTTCAGTGGGTCAAAGAGTCAAAATCAAAACCATTTTTTCCATTGATAGATCATGTTAGTTATTAATGATGATACATCACTTTATTTTATTAGCCTATAAAAATGCTATATGTAGAAATGTACATGAGCCAAGATTTAAAAAAGGCTTTAAAAGTATATTTTCATGTTTACTATAGTGCAGTGGTGGAAAGAATACTAAAAAAAATGTACTTAAGTAAAAGTATTGCTACTTAAGAAATAATTTACCTGAGTACAAGTTGAAGCACTGAAAAATAATAACTCAAGTAAGAGTAAATAAGTTGTTTGCTAAAAAACTACTCAAGTTACTACGTTACAAAGTAGGGGTGAGCGGGGCACAAACTAACGTGGGGTTAGTTGTAACACACATGGTTGAAAACTTTCCACAAATGTCAGCATGATGAAACTTCTACATTTATGGCGCGTTTCCACCGAGCGGTACGGTACGGTACGGTACGGGTCGGTACCCTTTTATTTGCGTTTCCACTGCCAAAAGTTGAGAATGGTACCAAAAAGCCGAACCGTACCGTACCACTTTTTGGGTACCCTTCCGTTGGGGTACCTAGCACAGTGGTACGGTACTAAAAGGTGGAGCTAGACTCACTGCAGGACGTTGATTGGTTGACAGAGAATCGTCACTTGCGCGTGCTACGAGGGGAATGACAACATAAGAAGCGCCATTTTTTTATATACAGTTTAATATAATATACTGTTACTGTGTCACGAAATGTAATTTTAAGAGTTTTTCAGGCGAGAATGTAGTTGTTTAAAGCTCTAATCTGTGGTTTATTTATAAAGATGATTTGTTTTTCCCCGGTTGTGAGATCCATGCGATCAGCGGGCGCTCGGCGCTCATGTTTCCCGGCTGGATGAGCCTTTCCTCGGCTAAGTTAGTTCTTCTGACGTTCGCCGATGACTCCGACGGTAGTGGTTAAACATGAGATATAATTCGTCTTGTGCAGACCTAACGGGCGATCTTTGGTCTCGTGAATATATAATGCGTTCCCTGTCAATCGTTTTGACTGAGGGCTAAGTTTAGTTTCATATTATAGGCTATTTGTATTTAACTTTACTGTTGTAATGTTAGACTAGCGCAGCATTTGGACATTTGACTGAATTGTTTGCTTTATTTCTTATTGTATAGCTTCTTGTACCTTTTACTTAAACTTTTATATTGGCTATTATTGATAAAACTGAAATTTTACAAAAAGAAATATGGTTTCTTGTCATTTTCTTTTTACAAGATTATCACTGATGTTTATTGCAACATTTGTACAAATGCATATATTGCCTGTAATGTGTAATTTTTTTTATTATTTAAACGAAAAGAGGTAACGTTAGGGTTGTGTTTTAAATCGTTTTGTTATAAATAGAATAACGTATAACGTGCAGTGAATAATCAATATGCGTTGCGCATGAACCACATTTGTGTCCCTATAATGTTTAATTTATTTAAATGAAAACGAAAAGAGGCAGAGTAGTGTTTTATAACATATTTCGTTTTATTGTTGCTTAAATTTGTACATACAGAGTAACAGAGATAACCGGAGTAGCAGAGCGAGCTGAGTGACGCTTTTAAGAACGCGCTGTACCATTTGCATGTAGGAGTCGCACATGGCAAGTACAAACTTTGCGTACTTAATATTGAGAAAAGCCTAATGTCGGCGCTTGTCTTCTTGTGACAAACATGTCGAGGAGCAAGAACAAGATCTGCTGTATGTCATCCATTGTAGTTTACTATGTTCTTCTTCGCGCGAAAATTACGTCGATCGAAACACCACGCCTATCAAGTAAGGGTACTGTTGGCAGTGGAAACGCTAGCCAGATCATGGTTAACAGACCCGAACCGTACCGTACTGTACCGTACCGTACTGTACTGCTCAGTGGAAACGAGCCATTAGAGCATCTTGTTTAACAACATTCATATCAACCTTGGACTTCGAAGGATTCAGCTCTGAATTGGGACACAATTATAGTGTAACTTTGCTGTTGTTGCAGTAAAACTAACATGAATAAGACTGAATGACATTTAATGAAATGTCGTTAGAAAAGTGTATTTACTACAGTAGTTGCCATATCAACACTATATAGAGAAAAAATGTGGTAAATTAAAAAAAAAAAACATTGGAAGATATCACTGAACATTTATTTAACCATAGCAAGTACATTTCTTAAGTACATTTTTCATCTCTGTTTTTTGTGTTTATGTAAAATTAGAAATAAGAAAAAAGAAAATTAGACAGATCTGATATTACGTCAGTCGTCCATGAGGGGCTGTCGCCTTTACTTTCGCTTTGTTTATTTATTTTCTTATTATTTAAAATCCGACGAATGTTTGCCGGTTCCCGCCTCCTTCTTCCCATAACAACATACTTTGCTACATTGGTGCCGAAGCCCGGGAGGAAGGAGGGATACGCTGTGGGAGAGCCGTCGCTGCTGCTGGTGGCCGTCTGAGGAGGTGGAGCTGGAGATGGAGAGCTCGCTGCCGTGCTCCTGGGTCGAGGAGGGGTGACCGCCGGTGGCTGTCTGAGGAGGTGGAGCTGGAGCTATTGAGACGGAGAGCTCGCTGCCGTGCTCCTGGGTCGAGGAGGGGTGACCGCTGGTGGCTGTCTGAGGAGGTGGAGCTGGAGCTATTGAGACGGAGAGCTCGCTGCCGTGCTCCTGGGTCGAGGAGGGGTGACTGCCGGTGGCTGTCTGAGGAGGTGGAGCAGGAGTGATTGAGACGGAGAACTCACTGCCGTGCTCCTGGGTCGAGGAGGGGTGACCGCTGGTGGCTGTCTGAGGAGGTGGAGCTGGAGCTATTGAGACGGAGAGCTCGCTGCCGTGCTCCTGGGTCGAGGAGGGGTGACCGCCGGTGGCTGTCTGAGGAGGTGGAGCTGGAGCTATTGAGACGGAGAGCTCGCTGCCGTGCTCCTGGGTCGAGGAGGGGTGACCGCTGGTGGCTGTCTGAGGAGGTGGAGCTGGAGCTATTGAGACGGAGAACTCGCTGCCGTGCTCCTGGGTCGAGGAGGGGTGACCGCCGGTGGCTGTCTGAGGAGGTGGAGCAGGAGTGATTGAGACGGAGAACTCACTGCCGTGCTCCTGGGTCGAGGAGGGGTGACCGCTGGTGGCTGTCTGAGGAGGTGGAGCTGGAGCTATTGAGACGGAGAGCTCGCTGCCGTGCTCCTGGGTCGAGGAGGGGTGACCGCCGGTGGCTGTCTGAGGAGGTGGAGCAGGAGTGATTGAGACGGAGAACTCACTGCCGTGCTCCTGGGTCGAGGAGGGGTGACCGCCGGTGGCTGTCTGAGGAGGTGGAGCAGGAGTGATTGAGACGGAGAACTCACTGCCGTGCTCCTGGGTCGAGGAGGGGTGACCGCCGGTGGCTGTGTGAGGAGGTGGAGCTGGAGCTATTGAGACGGAGAGCTCGCTGCCGTGCTCCTGGGTCGAGGAGGGGTGACCGCTGGTGGCTGTCTGAGGAGGTGGAGCTGGAGCTATTGAGACGGAGAGCTCGCTGCCGTGCTCCTGGGTCGAGGAGGGGAGACTGTAGTCCGAGAGTATGGGTTACCATACTTGGCCTTCTACTTTTACTTTCACTCTTTTTCAAAAAGAGATAGAAAGAGGTTAAAAAGAAAAAAAAAGTTTTAAGTATCACTGAAATTAAATAGAAGAATGTTTTGAAACACCAGTGAAGGAAATTTATATTTAAATTTATTTCTAAATTTGTTATAATGTTGACCGTGAGTTGGCATCATATCAAGAGTGAGTGATGTCAGTCACCTACATAGTGAAATAATGTAGAGTTTTGTGTAACCCAGGTATTTTATCTTCCTTATTTTCCCTTCATACGGCTTCACACTATGTTCACGTTATCACGAGACTTCATGCTGGTATCGCGAGATTTGACGCAGAGCTTGCGTCACTTTCCTTTAACCCTTGTATGGTGTTTGGGTCTGTAGGACCTGTTTTCATTTTTCATCAAAAGAAAAATGATACGATAAATTATTTTTTCAAACTGAGACTCATTGGCCTTGGCTCATTTTCTGTGAAGAACATATATCAGAACACATTTTCAATGACCACACACTGTACACCCCCCTACACATTTATATTACACACAGGATGTTCGGGTCCACTGGACCCGGGGCTAATAAAAGTGTGGAAATTTTAGATCCTGTGTACCTTTACTCTGTCCTCCTCCTGTCAGGGCTTGCTGTTATTGTATGTGTGTGTGTGTGTGTTCTTGTATATGGTTTATGAGGACACAAATGTGTATAATGACATGGGTATTACAACGTGTATACATCTGTGTCCTCGTAAACCAAACGGCTTAAAAAAACATACTAAATGGTGTTTTTTGAAATTCAAAAAATGCCAAAAGTTTTCTGTGATTGGTAGGTTTAGAGGTAGGGTTAGTGTAGGGGGACAGATTATACAGTTTGTACATTAGAAAAACCATTACCTATGGAGAGTCCCCGTAAACCACATATCCAAGTGTGTGTGTGTGTGTGTGTGTGTGTGTGTGTAGTATGTGTGTGTGTGCGTGTGTGTGTATGTGCGTGAATGTGTGCGTGCATGTGAGAGAGAGATTGTGTGTACAATAAGTGAGAGAGAGTGTTTGATTACGTTGAATTAAAAACCCAAAAATGCAGCGGGTCCACCAGACCCACGAACACTGGCTGAGTAACAAAAATATGAACACCACACAAGGGTTAAATATGGCTGCGCGCTGTTGGTTAGTGTGTGTGGGCCGGTGTGTTTGAGCTGCTGCAGGTTGGAGTTTAGCCCTGTAAACGTATAATTTAACTCTCTAAACTGCTGGTTTGACTGTTATGCCTGCCAACCTTTTTAGACGCCTCTACCATTCGGTTGAGACTGTGCTGTTTGAGTGACTTAATGATACAGGAACTGGTGAGTGTCATTGTTGGTATCATACGGCACTAAAAAACTAATGCTATTGAAAATAGTGTTACTCATAGCTTGGTCCTGTTTTGTACAGGCCAGGTTACATATGGATGGCGAGCTACTAGGCCTTGAGGCGAAGATTAAGAGTGCACGTGTGACAGGATTAGTTAAGTGATTGACAGTTGTGGTGTCCTATCAGGGGAGAGTATGGTCTATTTAATGCGGGTTGGCTGTATCCTGAGATGCGTCACGTCTTTGCTCCGCCCCCTCGTGCGTCATCCACTAGCGCCTCAGGTATGTGCTGGTAGCGAGTGTTTTAAATTGTGTGTTTAGAACGCTACTGATGTGTTCTCTTCAAATTGTAGCGTTTCATTTAAGCACTTTTCCGACGGTGCATTTCATCAGCTCAGAATAGGTGTCTGTAAGTGTTATGTAAGATGCCTGGAAGATTGTAGTGGAAAGAGAGGCACTAACATCTCGCTGCTTCTCTTTAAGGCGTTCGTGAGGCGCGGGTCCTCCCTTTCGTCCTCAGGACCATTTTGCTGGTACCCTGCAACATTTCCTTCTCGTTTTTCCGTGTTTCTATGAACTTGAGTCCACCCGGATAACCACGATGCTTGCGCTGCCCTCCGTGTCGCGCTGATCGCGCCGGCGGGAATTCATAAGGGCACAGGATTTGTATCGTCTACTTCCTTTCTCTCTTTTTTAGTGTGATAGAAAAGTTGTGATCAATAATAATTGCCTGTTTTTTGTACGAGAACCAGTGTGTGTGCACGCGCGAGTGCGTGTGTGTGTGCTGCACCAGCTCTATTCTTTTGTTATTCATTTCTTTAGTTCAACTTTGTGTATTTTGTTTAGATTTATTGTGTTATCTAAGTACGTGTGTCATTGTTTATCTTGATTATTGTATGTGTAATTTGGCTGTGACATTTTCTTTGGTTATTATTTTGGGGTTTTACTAAACTTAATTACTTTTTTTGTCTATTCATTTTGTTTCTTCCAGGAACTGAGGTGGCCAGGCGGAAGGACCTTCTCTTGCAGTGTTGTGGTGGTGTTGCAGTGGGTGACACTTTTGAAGTGCCTGCATGTGTGATCCAAGTGCACGGTGACGTGTGTGTGTGTGTGTGTGTGAGTAGGATTGCGCTTTTGGAAAAGCCATTAAGTGGTCCTTCCGCTGGTCGACTCAGCCTGGTTTTATTTTTTTTGTTTGGCTGAAACTCCTCCTACCCTCATGGGTAGAGGACTATGTTGGTGTGTGCTATTCATATTGCCCCCTGCGAGCACCTGTTTTTGTCCTTTGATATTTGTGCATTGAGTGCTGAGCACCCTTGTTTTAAGAAAATATACTGTTTTTAACTATTTTTGTATGTCAATAAAATACCTTTTTTGTAATTTAGTTGTACTCTTGTCTCTAACCTCCCTGACACACACACAAACCTGTGAGACCTAATGCAAATTGCTGGGTTATTTAGATATTCCCTGATTTATTCAGGGTGGCGTAGTCGACAATTATCACCGTAAGCTAGATTATTTATCGAGAGCCCTTACCGCCTCATGCCACACACGCATCTGCCGGTACAGTAGGAGGCACTGTAGCCGCTCCCCTCACACAGCCTCACACAGCCTCACACAGCCTCACACACATTAATACTGACCTCGTGGACTGATTCCCTCATGAACTTTTCTTCTAAATTATTGGACTCTGCCCTTTGCATGGGCTGTGTGTGAACTGTTGCAGCTTCGAGCACTTGGATCGTTGTGTATGAATCCTGACTTGGCTCTTTAACAACTTTGAACTGAATACTACCTATGAGCACATGTTAATATTGTAAATACCTGTCATCTTATTTCACTGTAATATACTCCGCAACTTGGCACTGCAACCTTGTGTCTGTGTTTCATTAAACCCAGCCTTTTCCTTCTTTGAGCTGAACCTAGTTCATCTGATATTGGTCTACTATTTCTACCTACCATTGCAGCACTTATACATGCTACATGCGTGTTTCTGCTGTTGTCCTTTTTTTACTTTGCATGTCCGTTGTTGGCCATTAAATTGTGTGCATACAGTGCTCCAATATGAAGAAATATAGTGCTGATGGAGACAGACTGCGTCTTAAATATTGTGTTTGGGATGCAGAAAAAAAGGTATTGGTCACTGACAGTGTTGATGGTGAAAGAACATGGAAAACAAATAGAATATAGACTGAAACAGAATAGAAAATGCAAATACTGAGGTGGACTTTTCCTGTGAATTGCTATATAAATACAATATACAGATCCTTCACTCACATTCAAATGACCATGTTTCCAAAGAATTACAACAACAATGACCAACACAGAGAAAAGATGTAGAGACAAGCAAATGAAGAAGAAAAATGAATAAGGCTTTTTTTAGAGTAATAAACAAATGATGTTATGTGATGAGCTGAATGAGGGATGAGAGCAGATATAATAATCACGTAGTTTAAATCTGCAGACAGAAACATACAACACACAAGGAGAGCAGTACACTCTCAGTAACCAGTATCACTACTCTTCACTAATGAACTCAACCCTCATCAATCAGATCATTAGTGGGTTGTTTGGTTCACACACAAACAGATAAAAAGTGACCAAAAACAGAGAAACACAAACAGACATGTCAAATTGAACAAGGACGTAACACAAGTTCCCTTTCGTAAGGGAACTCGCACTGTGTCCTGAGACACTATTGGGGAACGTCTCAGCGTGACTGATGACTGAAGCACTGTAATATACACAACAGTCATGACGTCACTACTAGTGCGACCAGGAAGTATAAAAGCGGTGCCTAGAGAACGTCATCCTCTCCTTCATCTACAGGGACTGTTTTGCTGAGTACTGAGAGATAATGGAAAGTGACAAGCGCTTTAATAAGTGTGCTGACCCTTGTCTGAGGTTTCTGACACCTGGTGACACTCACAACTTATGCGACTTTTGTTTTGGTGAGGAGCATGGTGCTCGGCCCTTTGAGGGATCCGTGTGTTCAGACTGTGAGTGTTTTTCTCTAAAAATGCTCCGCTCTCGTCTGTCTCTCTTCTCGAGGGAAGAGGGACAGTCATCTGCACCCCACGGCTCGGGTCCCACTCACGCCGAGGCGGAGAGGAGACCGAGATCATGGGGATCTCAGATGGAGCTACTAGTCCTCAGCGAGCTCCATCTGAGATCTCTCGCACCCCTCAGCAGCTGACGAGGGTGAGCTTCTGGGAGAAGATGCATCATCAGATGTGTATTTTGGTCCGGCAGCCAGTGCTCTAAGCCGGGATGAGCAGTAGGAGGCTGACACGGGTGAAGATGCCGAAATGGCTGAACCCTGCCAGCCCCCCTGCCCCGCATATATTGAGCTGGTGAAGGAGCACGCTTCCGCCAGGCTCCAGTTGCCATGGCGGTGCGGGAGGGAAGAGACCGCTCATGGAAGGCTAGATGAGCGGCTTCTTTCTGGCCATAACCCGCTAGCTCCCATGAGCCTTCCATTTCTTTCCAATCTGCAATTTTGAGATCGAGAAGGCATAGAAGAACCTGTACTCTGCCCGCATTGATCGGTATCAGCATGCCAATCATGCAAATATTGAGGAAATGCGCGAGCACGGGTACTTGTCTATGCCTCCCACTGAAGAGACATTTGCGAGCTACTTCTCGCTGGGTGACACATCGACACTGAAAGCTCCGGCCCTGCCATCTGAACCGTTGAAGACTGCATACGCAGCAGCAGGTCAGACTGGGGCTTCACTGCACACAATAGCAGTGCTCCAGGCATACCAAGCCAATCTGCTGAGAGACTTGGACCAGGGTCAGGGCCACCAAGCAGACCGCCACCACAGTCAGGAGATCAATGGTGGCTATGGTGACCATGGAAAGACATCTTGGCGAGCATCCAGAAGAAAGAGAAGGCCTTTCTTCTCGATGCTTCAGTTTCAGTTGTTCGGCACATCCGGTGGTTGGAAAATTAATATTTTTTAGTTTTAAAAAGGGAATTTTGCGCAGCTTTTGTGTGTGTGCACACTTTTAGGATAACATCTATGGATACTTTTATACATAAGGGTGTTTTGGTGATTTTTAGTGGATGTGTGAAGTCAGTTCTCCTCAAGATTACACAGGTGAAATAGCAAATGAACCACAGGTGTAGTTCATCACAAGGCCGTATCGCTGTCTTGAACTTTGGACAGGACCTGTAGAATGATGTGGTATTTCCCTTTAAGGCCAGCCCCTCCTCCCATGTCGAAAAACAGAGAGTACATGTGGAGAGGGCAGATTAATAAAACAACTGTACGGATTAAGACGACTTCTGTGTTTCTGTCTATCAAAAAAATACATGGTGTAAGAAGCGGGATAAAATGGCCCAGGGACTTTGCCGTATCCATCTGTTGATCTTTGATGACAACATTGCAGATAACTGGAGAAAGTTTGAAAAGGAATGGCACATCTACTGCTAAACATAAATTTATAAATAATAGAAAGTACAAGCCTACACATTGTTAAACCTTGCCTGTCCCAAAGCGGTTGACAAGTCTGAAACGTGTGTATGCTGACGGGGAAGATCATGAGGAGGTACTTCCAACTAAATTCTCTGAATTGTGCTTACCCGCAAAAAAACGTCATCATGGATAGACACGTGTTTAATAATTCTGGCAAAGAAATGTGAATTCGGATCACTACAAGATGAACTCATTAGAGGCTGCATGGTTTGCGGTATAGAAAATGACACTGTTCGCAAACAGTTACTCCGTGAAAAAAAAACTCACCTTGGACTTGGTTGTTAACATATGTTTGCTGCCGTCTGAGAGAAGCCTGAAAGAGCTGATAAAAAGACAAAGTATGGTGCAGTATGCTTACAGCGAGGGCGGCCTGTGGCATTTGCATCACGCCCACTGAGTCCCATTACGCTGAAATTGAAAAAAAAAAATGCTGGCACTTGTTTTTCAACAAAAAAAATTCCATGATTTTATGTATGGCCGCCCTGTCACTGTACTGGACCCAACTCATTTTTTGACCAAGATATGTTGAAAACAGCTCTGTTAATGTTTAATATCTCTTCACTATCAATTATGAATCACATTAATCACTGAATGATAGCCTAGATTTGTCATTCAAAAAGGTTTTGTATGCATAAATGTATTTTGTTTCAGAAAACAGTTGTCAAAAATGTAGCCACTAAATTCACACTCAGGTTCTGTGAAAAGTAAACCCGCCTTCTTTGATTTGATGCACTATTTCAACCTTTTTGACACTGATGTGCAAGGAAGCCCATCCTAAAAATGTAACTTTTTCTATTAACTTGAACTTGCAACAAAGCAGCATCACAAACAAAGACAAACACAATACTGTCACATCAGATCTATTAGATCAGCCAATCTTGACGGACAGCTGTATGTTTTGGGAGGATCTTCAGCTGGTTCGGCCTGTGATACACCCTGGGAGCAATGCCGCAACCTTACGCCGATCTCGCCGCATGTGCTTTACAGCTGCCTGTGCGCCTGAAGAGCTGAAATAGAGCAATGTAATTTTTTATGAATATATAATAGGTTATAGTAATGCTACTATTACTTCTATTACTCTCACTGTCTACATTGGCTTGCTTAGTTGGGTTGTAAAAGACACTTAATAATCAATAATATTATTGATTTGTCAGCACTGACACTATTGGATGAGAACAAAACTGAATTGAGCTGAATTCCTTCTCGATTACATTCATAACAGACACATGCATACTATACTGAATGGGTCTGAAGTATTTAGTTATTCATCTACTCAGAGATTTTGTGATTTCGGATGCAGCCACAGCCTCAATCCTTCCCAGATGCATCCTATAATGCAGTGTAAAAAGCGCAATAAAGATAATATGAACATGAGTTTTAGTATGAAATTACCTTTTTTTTTTTTTACCTAGTCTAATTTCATGTCTAGTCATAGTCATTGCAGACCTGAAGGTTTTCATATGCGTGATGATTAGCGAACATCAGCCAAAATGGGGCAGTCATGGCTTAATACAGTAGTTAGGGAGTCAGACTGGTAACCTGAAGGTTGCGGGTTAAATTCTCAATACTGGCAGGAATAACTGAGTTTTCTTTGAGAAAGGCTCCTAAACCCCAATCGCTCCTCGGGCACCACAGCAAAAATGGCTGCTCACTGCTCTCTCTCTCTCTGTGTGTGTGTGTGTGTGTGTGTGTATTCACTAATCACTACTCCTGTGTGTGCACTAACTTGGGTGGGTTAAATGTAGAGGTCAAATTCTGAGTATTACCATACCTGGCCTTCACCTTTTACTTTAGAAAGAGGTTATAAAGAGAAAGAGGTTTAAGTAGCACTGACATTAAATCCAAGAATGTTTTGTAATGCCAGTGAAGGAAATGTATCATGTTGTAATGCTGACCATGAGTTGGCATCATATCAAGAGTGAGTGATGTCTCCTACGTAGTGAAATAATGTAGATGTTCTCTGTGCTGCTGATTCATATGATTAAAGAGTTGTGTGTTGCTGCTGTTGTTGTTTAATTTCTTTGCACACGTCTGTTGTTGGCCATTACATTGTGTGAATATAGAGATATGAAGAGATATAATGCTGATAGAGACACAGACTGCGTCTTAAATATTGTGTTTGGGAAGCAGAAACATGCTATTGGTCACTGACAGTATCGATGGTGAAAGAACATGGAAAAGAAATGATAAGAATAGAAAATACTGAGGTGGATTTTTCCTGTGAATTGCTATAGAAATACAATATACAGATCCTTCACTCACATTCAAATGACCATGTTTCCAAAGAATTACAGCAACAATGACCAACACAGAGAAAAGATGTAGAGACAAGCAAATGAAGAAGGAAAATGAAAAAGGCTTTTTTTAGAGTAATAAACAAATGATGTTATATGATGAGCTGAATGAGGGATGAGAGCAGATATAATAATAGCGTAGTGTAAACCTGCAGACAGAAACATCAGACTCAGGACAGAAACACACGACCTCTAAAGTAAGAACATGTTCAATCTTCAAACACAATTACACTTTCAGATGTTAATATTGTCTCAATGATTATGAATTGAGTTATGCTGCTAAAATGTTTTTATTACATGATCATGTTAAAATTAGTTTTTTGTTTTGTTTTGTTTGTTTACTTGCGTTTTTGAGTTTTCAATGTGTTTTTCCTCAGAAATGGACCAAACTCTATATTTCTTTCTTCTTCTCATTGGTGAGTGTGTTTGTTGTTTTATTTATGCTATATTTTCTAAATGTCATAATCATTTGTTAACAAACACGTATTTATTACTTCAATGAGCTCATTTTATCTGCATTAAATTATTACATTCTTTCAATAAATACATTTTTAGCTAACTGTGACTTTGTATATGTACATTTCTGTAATACTTAGACACTTCTGATAACAGAACACTCTAAACTGTAAAATGAACTCATGCATTTTCTGTAAAGCTGCTTTGAAATGATGTGTATTGCTATACAAATTAAACGTGAATTGAATTGTATAGTTTCCTCAGGTTTGACCCTGTTATGAAAAACATTAAATCAAACGCTCTCTTTCACAGCTCTCTGCTCCGTATCTGAATGTGTTCAGCGTCAGTATCACTTTATAAACGTGTTGAAGACCTGGACTGAAGCTCAGAGATTCTGCAGAGAGAATTACACAGATCTGGCCACCGTTGACAACATGAACGACATGAACGAGCTGAAGAAGAGTGTGAATGATGGAGGTATTCAGTATGTCTGGATTGGGCTGAAGAAGACGAGTGTTGATAAATGGCAGTGGTCTTCAGGTGAACCTGCGCTCTATCTGAACTGGAGACCTGGACCACCTGGCAGAGATGACTGTGCTATGATGAGAAATGGAGAATGGCATGATTATCCATGTAGTATCAACCTGACTTTCATCTGCAATTCATCTAACAGTAAGTGCAGCTCCATACAATCACAATAAACATTTATTAATAAAAAGATGCACCATATAATGTGGTCATAAATGTAAAAGAGACTGGATATTTGTCACACTTTCAACTTTTTTATAGAAAAACTGATATTGAACATTTTGATATTTGTTGTTTCATAACTGTGAGAATCTGCCATTATGGGCCTAGATAATTATATTTTCAGCAAACTTTATACTGTAATTTTTAAATTGAAAAATATCAAACCATTGTTTTGACAAACATACTGTAAATTGTAATGATTTAATGAAGGCATAAAATTTCAACATATAATAGATGTACAACATCTTGCCCCATCTTGATATTTATGAACAAAACTCTTGTCCTGAGAACACAATTCAGTTCTTGTCTTTTCAATGGGATTTTATTGTGTTCACTTGTTACACGTATTACAATAAAAAATTTAATAAAAAAATATCTTAACACAAACCTGTAAAAATCGTCATTGTTAGATGAACTTTAACTGACCTCACAAAGACAAATTGTCCATTACAATGTGAAAAAACGATCAGACTAGAACAAGACAAACACTAATAGGGCCCGATCTTGCACCCAGCGCAATTGAGTTTGTACACCGACGCATGTATCATTCCTATTTTGCACCCGCGCACAGCGGACTTTTCCCTCCACAGACGCACGTCAGTTAACTAAGAAATACACTTGCGCTCCCCGGGGGCGGTTCAGCGCAAAGAGGAGGCGTGTTCCGGCGCAAACGTTCCCTCATGCTATTTTGCAGGTTTAGAAAACAATTCCGCCACTGACCGAAAAAAAACAGTTTAAAGTCAGTGGCGCGTTGCGCATGTTATTCAGATGCTATTTTAAGGGCGCATGCTTGGCCATAATCAATGTAGGGTGTGCACAACGCGCATACACTTTGATTCTCTCATCTACACAGAAGCAGCAGTTTTGCAAATCATACATTATTACGATAGATAGATAAATAGATAGATAGATAGACAGTTTATTATAAAAGCATACATCTAGCTTACACATTTACCCAAATTATCATACGCCTGTTTAACCGAAGCTAATTTTGGTGGGTTTCTCCATCCCCAATGTCACTTCTCTGTGTTTTATGGCCCTGACGAGAATGTCAGTCTCCTCGGCTGTGAACCGCTCCTGGCAAATCCGCCGTTGTAATAGGAATCCGCTTTAGAACAAGCGCGCCTGCTCTTAAAGGGAATGTGAGATGTCGCTCTGATTGGTTTATTTCACGTTACGCCCAAACCACACCTATGAGTAATGAAGCTACTTCAGACCAACACATTTTAGAGACCCGCCCACAAAGTTACTTGCGTTTCAGATCGTTAAATTAGGGCCCATAGTGTTATTATTGCAACAATATTAATTTGTGTGTATTATTAGTCTACAATTCAACCTTTCGAATTTATTTATTTTTTTTGCTGATATATTTCTAAGGACTAGTTAAAAAATATATTTAGCTGCAGTTTAACATCTTCATCTGTTTGATGTGTGTTGCTCTGTGTGTCTGAATACAGTATTCTAGAGAAATGTGTAACAAAACATGATGGACAAATATAGTTGCAATAAAATTCTCACAAAAATTCACAATGGATACTTGATAATCATCATGAATATAATTTTAATATTTAATATATCATCAGCTGTAGAAACAGTCTTTGAATTACATGTGTTTCTGATGCTTCGCTGCTCTTATTCACATTAAAAACCATAAACCAGCATAAAAATGATGAACAAACTGATTCATAAATCTGTTTCCATGTGTTTTTCTTAAAGTGAACACAGGACTCGTCTTTGTCAATCAGATGAAGAACTGGAGAGGCGCTCAGAGTTACTGCAGACAGAATCACATTGATCTGGTCAGTGTGAGGAACCAGAATGAGAATCAACAGATTCAGAAGTTCATCAATGATAGTCACATATCTAATGATGTCTGGATCGGTCTGTTCAAAGTCAGAGGCTCATGGCAGTGGTCAGATCAGAGTAACTCCTCATTCAGATACTGGGATTCTGGTGAACCTAATAATGTTGGAGGTGTTGAAAACTGTACAGTTCTCAATACAAACACTCTGAGACAATGGTATGACACCCGTTGTGACAACCAATATCCTTTTGTGTGTCATGAAGGTGAGCAGATCCTCACAAACACACACAATCCATCCATCACCTCCAGATATCTTAAAGTTCACGCTACATGTCTGACATGACAGATTCCTCCACAGTGTTTGTTCTGCATGTTGTTTTTGATCAGTCTCTCTCTAGTTTTTGCTTGTGGTTTGTTTTGTGTCCAGATAAACTGATTCTGATCAAAGAGAATCTGACGTGGCCTGAAGCTCTGAGATACTGCAGACAGAATTATACGGATCTGGTCTCGGTTCAGTCAGAGGAGATGCAGCGTCGTGTGATGAATGTGGTTAAACGTGCGTCTACTGAGGCGGTGTGGTTGGGTTTACACAACTACTGCCAAATGAACATGTGGCTCTGGTTGAGCGGAGAGATCGTGTGCTATCAGAACTGGGCTCCAGGGAACGGAACGACACCGGAAAACTGCAGCCTTACGAAGAGAAAAGGAGCAGTTCAGTCTGGAGGAGATCAGCGCTGGATCAGCCTTCCTGAGACTCACAAACTCAACTTCATCTGCAGCAGATCTGAGGAGTGAGAAGACGGCAATGTTTGTGTGATTACTTACATTCACTGTTTTCATTCTTTATTTTTCATATGTACTTTCATATGTTTGATTTGTTCTTTAGTCATTTCTGAGTGAATCTTCTACAGTAATTATATTTTAATAGTCTGTAATATTTCTCTGTGTTAATTATCATAACATAATGTGATCTTATTAAAGTTTTCTGACATCACTGAATATTCTTTAGATGTCTAAAATACTAACACAATATACGTGTGTTTTAAGAATCTCTTTGCATATCTGGTGTGTTTATGTGGCTGTATGTTTTTCACTAATCATATCTGTATCAATAACTGTTGAATATGATTCTGTGAGCAGCAGCTCTTAAGAATAATCATTATTTGTGTCTCAGGAGAATTAAATCTGGTTTATTCTTAGAAAGGCAGAAGTGAAGTGATGTCACAATAAACTGTCAATTAAATGTAATAAATATGTAAAATGTATATTTGATTGTTGGTGTGTTTTGTTGATATTTAGGATATGATGTCACTTACAAAACATGCATATTTCAGTTTCCTGGAATAAATTAGTGGTGGTGTCAATCTTTGGGTCGACAGCGACTCGATTTGATTCATGATTCATAGATTTTCGATTCAAGAGCAATTTTCGCAAATTCAGAATGATTAGATTCGAGACTATTCACAATGCGATACAATTAAATTAATGATTCGATTCTGAATTTCTAAAGTCAAAAATCAAAGTCAAAATCAAAACCCTTTTTTCCACTGATAGATCATGTTAGTTATTAATGATGCGACTTCAAAAATTCCAAATTTTGAAGACTTCATCTTCAAAAATGGCACATAGAGCATCATTACAGCTCCAAATATTTTCAAAAGAAAGCAGATCATCAATACTTTATAATAATAAAAATCAATTAAGATTCTAGATTGTACCAAGTTAAAAAAAACAATACAACAGTGTTTTGTATTACATCCTGTTCGATTTTTTTCTCCTACTCAAATAGATGGCCATTTTTGCTTGTCCCACCACAAAATTAAGCAGTTGACACACACACTTTTTTTAGGACATATTCAGCTTTCTGTCACAAAAAAAAAAAAAAAATCAACACTTAAAGAATCAACTTGTTCAAGATAAAAACCAGCACACCCATCCAGCTTAAGAGAATAAAACAAACCCGGAAAACACTCTTCCGAGTCTGGATTACACAGTTTGTTTTTATAGTCCAATAGCAAAAGTCTCTCTTGATCACTTATTGCAGATTCCCATCTCTGAAGAAGTTGTGCTATAACACGAGTAGAATTGATTCCAAGACATCAAGATGTTGCTTCCTTGTTTTTAAAATCAAGTCCAGCTACTTCCAGCAAATGGCCAAGAGTCACTATTTTGTTGTCAATAAGTGCTTTGTTTATTCCGGGAAGAAAAAAATTGTTTGTTAAGTCCAAACGCTTCCCATGGATTAAAGGCTCTTCCAATAGCCAGTTAAGAGATTTGGAGTCTTCCACTTTTTGAAAAGTAAAAAGATTCCACACTTTAAAAACAATACTATAAAAAACAGGTAACATAGGAAAACTTAATTTCACTGGATCCAACAAAAAAATTGTCCTGCCCAAATTAAAATTACCCAACCTGTTCAAAATCAACCTTGCTACAGCATTCCAGTTAAAAACATCTGAAACAGTTAAAAGTCTTTGCACAAAATGTAATCTATTCTACTCTGCAGATGTATCAGTCCCTGACCACCTTCTTCTTTGGACAGAAATGAAACACTTTGCGGGATCCAATGCAGCTTATCCCAAAAAAAATCCACAAGCAGTGCTTGTAGTTTTATTAACAAAATTAACGGGGGATCTAAACAAGCAAACTTGTGCCACAGCGAAGAAGCCACTAAATTATTAGCTCGCCCTCTAAATTACATTTTTGGAAGCAACCATTTCCATTTCTCAAGTCGACCTTTAACGTTCTCAGTTATACCCTCCCAGTTTCTATGTGTAACTACTTCATCTCCAAAAAAACCCTCCTAAATATTTAAAACCAATTTTTCCCCACTCCAGGGCCATAGGAAGTTTTGGTTTATCATTTTTCCAATCTCCTATTAAACAAGCTTCACTTTTTTCTAATTTATATTGGCAGAAGATAATTTTTAAAGTTTTCAACAAATTTAACAAAGCCTGAATATCACTTTGTCCATTGTTACACGCAGTCACGTCATCTGCATAGGCCGACAGTGTGAATTTATTCCTACATTCTGGTAAAACTATACCTTGAAGCTTACACCTTATCTGATTTTACAAAGGCTCAATCGCTAAAGAATATAACATACCAGATAATGCACAACCCTGTCTTATGCCTCTAAACACTGTAAAAGGAGTACATAAACCACCATTGACCTTTAAAATACTCTCAACATCATTATAAAGAACTTTGATGTAGTTAATGAAACTATCACTAAAGCCAAATGCGTTTAAAACCTTCCATAAAAAACAATGTTCCACCCGATCAAAAGCTTTCTCTTGATCTAGCGAAATAAAACCACAATTTAGCTTTAGCATCTTGGAGACTTCGATAAGATCACGAATAAAATAAATGTTGTCAAATATTGATCTACCTGGGACACAGTAGGTTTGATCAGGATGAATAACATTATCCATTACATTAGCCAGTCTGTTAGCTAAGACCTTCGATAAAAGCTTAGAGTCGCTGCAGAGCAAAGAAACTGGACGCCAACACTTTATATGTCCAAGATCTCCTTTTTTCGGTAGGAGGGTCAACACAGCTCTTCTGCAAATTTGAGGCAGTTTACCCCTTGCCAGACTGGTATTCAACACTTCTAGGAGATCTTCTCCTACTGTTGACCAAAAAGACTTGTAAAAGTCCACTGGTATACCATCAATGCCTGGTGTTTTTCCAGAAACCATCCCTTGAAGTGCTTTCTGTAGCTCACTCATACTCAGAGGGCCAGAAATTCCAGTGTTGATGCTTTCAGGCACCTGAGGAAAGTTTTCAAAGAAGAACTCACCCTCATTTTCTAGCTCTACAGCAACTTCACTTTTATATAAATTCTCATAAAAACCAACTGCCCTCTGGTGAATATCCGAAGGATCTGTCAAAAGAATTCCAGATTTAGATCTTAAAGCATGAATGGTTCTACTCTGACCATTCTTCTTTTCTAAATTAAAAAAGAATTTAGTTGAATCATCCATTTGATTGACGTTTTGAAATCTCGACCTGACCAAGGCCCCCTGTGTCCTAGAACCAAGTAGATCAGCCAATTTTGTTATTTTATCTAAAAGTAAGTCTAAGAAACCTCTTGTACCAGTAGACTCTGCCAATTCTTGGAGTTTTAAAATATCAGCTTCCAAGATACTCATTCTAAAAGTAGTCTCTGTAGTGATGTTTCAAGTAAACTGTAAAAAAAGCTGTTTAATTTGGGCTTTTCCTACATCCCACCATTGTTCTACAGAATTATAAAAACCTTTCTTAGTTTTAAAATCATCCCCCCAAAAAATAAAACATTCTTTAAAATGTTTGTCACTTAATAATGAAGTGTTGAATTGCCAATAAGCACTTGGGGGTTTTAAAAGATTTATAAAAACTGAACATTTGACCATACAATGGTCAGAAAAACTAACAGGTACAATGTGACAGTTGCTTATAACGTTATAATGGTGTTTGAAAACGTAAAATCTGTCTAATCTTGCCATAGAAATGATTCTATCACGCACATGAGTCCAAGTGTACTGTTTTTGCATGCCCTTTTGTCGTCTCCAAAGATCACACAATTCATGCATCTTAACAAATTGAATCAATCAATTTATAGAAGGTATATGAGGTTATAAATGATTCCTGTCTAGATTAGATTCACTGCGCCAAAGCACACCGGCTTCTCTTTTCTTGGAATGTAAAGCAGGTAAATGTTGATGAAGGTTAATGGATGAATATGGCTACAGCTATTTCAGTCTAATATAGCAGCCAAAACCTCATTGAAAAAGGTAAAAATTGTTCATTACAACAGCATTGCATAGCCTACTGTCCGTAGAAATAATCATGAAATCGAATCATCACCTCACTAACCTCATGCTGGAATGTATTGTATTGCTGGTGTATCACACTACATTGGTTTAGTTGTGGTACCTAATACTCAAGTGTACCATTTTTCCTACAGACTTCTCTTAGCGGCCCTCCACTTCAATAACAATGGAGACAGAGACGTAGCTCGAACGAACAATGGTGAGGTGCGCTATGCAGTCCGTTACCCCCGGTTTCGTAAGGGTGGCTAGGTCGTCCGACCCATAAAAGAGAAACCATCATACGGTGAGCAGTTTCATGATCAGTTTCTAATGATAATTTTTTAGGTGACTCAATGAATTAACTAGTTAAAGGGATACTCCACTTGAAATGAAAATTCTGTCATCATATACTCACCCTCATGTTGTTTCAAACCTGTATGAATTTCTTTCTTCTGCTGAACAGGAAGGAAGATATTTAGAAGAATGTAAGTAACGTCAGATGTCAGAATGTCATTTGTTTCCCTCATCAATAATATGCATCGGCCCTGATGGTCTCCCTGAGAGAGGGATATATAAGGTCACCACATGCCCTCAAAGAAGACAGCGCCATCCTGTCCTCAGCTGCACCTGCCCCTCTTTCCACGCATCACAAAATCGCCAAGGATGAGGCAGTCGGCCACCATCTTGAACGTCATTCACATTTTAAGTCCTAATTACTGTCAATGAAATTAGAAATACATTTTATACACCAAGACAATTTGTGTGATTTTGTGTTCATTTTGTACAAAAATACATATTTATTGATTGACTCCCATATGGGGCCATTGGAAGCCTCTGTATGTTCCTCCTTCCTCTGGAAACTGCCTCCTGATTGCGACCACAACACAAGCAAGTATCGCCTTCCTGATCTCCCTGCCCAGAAACCCATATGCCCATCGGACCACCTGCCTGTAGGCTATGTATCGGAATTGCCTAGAGCAATGAAGGGGGCAATCATGATATTAACAATCCTATTATAGTCACTACAATTAAGTGATAAGTATTTGATGTAACATTTTCTGTTATTCTATTCCATAATGGTAACGTTAATTGTAGAGCCTCCTCAGCATCAATAATGCACATTCTTTTGACACAAAGTTAGTTATTTATGTAGAAAACTGACAACTATAATAGATTAGGTGTGTGGTGTTATAACTTCGTCTAAACATACTCTGGTCTGTTGACTTGGAGAGGGCCATGCTCCTGCCTGAAGTTGAGGTATGCTACCTGCAGTGAAAACGGGTTGAGGCAACACGCATCAAAGCCGGGATGGAGCGTCAGGCAGGTAATATCTGTAGCCAGAACTAAACCCTCAACTACGGCCCAATAGGCATCCACCTCTTGACAACACATGCTGTCCACCGCCGACGTCATAGACTCACAATGTCCGCACAAGCACCTAGCCAACAAAAAGCCATCAGAGAGACACTTGCCTCTCTTCCTAATCTGCCCCTCTCTCCCTCCCTCTTGCAGGCAAAACCGCGTAACTTACTGGATTTTTATACAGATATGATTGTTAGACCGTTGTTATTGTTATTTATTTATGTTGTTATGGCATGGTCATTAGTCAATGTAGCTAACGTTAGGTCAATGTAGCTAGTGCTAACCAGCTTGGATGGACTGCATAATCACTGTCTCAGCGTTCGAATCGTAGGTTGTAGAATATGAGAAGACAAAACATTGCTGGCTTAAATTAAGACAATCTAAATGGATGTTTAATCAAGAACAAGGTCGAACGTATGTTTGCTAAAGCAGATTTATTGCATAACGCCAAGGTACTAGCCCTACAGTAGATGAACCAGCGTTAGCCACGGTGCTAACTTGCACTCACCAAGTCACTTGCCCTATTCACCACTGGTTTTCTTGACACCACAACTCTACTTCTCTCCTCTGCCCATTGTTCCTCCCCCTAATCTCCCCCTGGCCTCTATCTCACCTAGGAGGCTCATAATTATAGGCCTGTGGGCCATCATAGGCATGCTCGTCGACTTCCGAGAACTCGGTTTCTTCATTCACATTCATTGTAACCTGAGCTTCAACTTGACCGGACTCCCTCGCCGATCGTCACTTCCAGTTAGTGCTTTATAGATTCGGAAGTTATTTTATCACAATTTATCTCAAAATATCGTTAATGGTAGTTATATATCACTCCAGTTATGAAAATCTAGTTGTTTTATCATCAACAAATGTGTTTACTCTGAAGGAATCCCTCACATTAGCTGTGCACTTGTAATGACACATCAAGAATGTTAAGAGGCTAAAAGCAGGTTTAAAACTTGCCCCATTGAAGTCAACAGGGTGCAAATTTTAAAAAGAGGATAACATGGTGTAGGCAACACCGATTTTTGTCGTTGTTCTCTGTACTGACAGCACTCCAAATTTACAAAAAAATTGACCGAAGTTCTCCTTTAAGAGCCATCGTATTACAACTGAGTAAATCTATAGCCGCTTTCAGACCGGAGGAACCTTTTCACAGTTCCTAGAACTATTGGCTAAAGTACCCGGATGTCGGCGTGTTCGCACCGCAGGAACTAGGAACGATTTTAGTTCTAGGAACTCCATTTGTAGGAACTAATTTAGGTCCTACTTCAGAGTAGGGTCTAAACCAGCACTATAGGAACTACCCGTGACGTTAGTGTACGCTGATGACCGAATGCATGCGGAACACCAGCACCCGCCATTTTTAAAACAGCTAGAATGTAAACACACAGATTATAGCCTATATATTTACTCCATAAACTAACTATACAAACATGGAAAACAGTGATAGATGGGTCTCTAAACCTTTATGCTGAAGAGAAAATCCAACGCAACTTTGAGGGGACCAAGCCTAACTTGATTATGTTTATCTGCCCGGCTAGCAACACTGGACTTCAACCACACGGCATAGGCTAATAACCTTTTTTTCATATACTGTCTACTTTCTATAACAGTTCTATCTAATAACATATTAAACAGTACTGTTAGACAGATCGCTAACTAATAAACACAGAGAATGCGAGCATTGTTTGCTCTGGCGTACTCAGCGCCGCCAAAATAAAGGTCCGTCGCGCCGTCAAAATAAAAGTCGCCGTGCTTGCGTCACTCCCTTACCCCTCCTACCAGTTCCTATGGCCACTTGGCGAGTGCGAACGCAAACAGCAAAACCGAGTTTGGGGGAGAGTAGTTCTTAGAACTGTTTAGAAGTGGACAGTTCCTAGAACTAAGTTCCTATAACTACTTGGTCGGAAAGCGGCTTATGAGTCATATATGTTCAAATAAGTATTGATTGATATAAATAAGAGTAATTCACTTATTTATGGTATTTGTGGTATTAAGTATTTGTGGTAACAGATTTTTGGGGGGTCTTACTATTTTAGTCATTTTAGTCCGAATATTTAGAGTTTTGGGTCACTTAAAGCAACACTATGTAACTTTTCAACCTTCATAATATATTTCCAAGATTCTTGTGATGGTACATCGACTTACAATAGGTTGAATGACACGTCTGCCATAGCCTGACAGGGTATGTATCACTTTTACTGGCACTACAGTATGTAACTTCGGGGTTCGGTAGTAAACAGAGCACAAAAAGAACTACAAAATCCGACTGCTTTACGGCATACATCACTTCCCCCACCACTTCGTCAAATTTAGACATGAGAGGCCAACCAGCGTTTGTTTTCGGCTTTCGTGCGTATGTTTTTGTCATGAGGGCTGTTTACACCTGGCCACTTCATGCGTTTTCTCAGATCGGATAGCTATCCGATCGTGAAAAGTCCAGGTTTAAATGCCCTCCGAAACGCATTTGAGACGGATTTGAATTCGATCGCCCAAACCACTTCAGGAGGAGATCTGAGACGCATTCCAGACAAAACTGGACAAGTGTAAATGCATATGGTTGTTGAAACCATATGTAAATTGTACTCCTCCCAAAAATGCTAAAAAAAAAAAAAAAACGTGTGAGAGCGTGTTTTAGGCTATATGTTATATCCAGGCGATTATATCCAGGCGACGCGCTGGAACATGCATTACCGCAGATGAGCAACTGCATCAAGCCAACGTGCAAACTATTGCAAATCAAAGTGAAAGTAAGTCGCAGACGCTTAACACACAATCTTCATCATTAAAAGTAAAGAAACGAAATGATCTTACCAGGGCTGTTACTGCTCTCTCTTATTGCGGTCTTTGATTTTGAAATTTTAGCTGATGATCAATAAAATGCAGCTCATATCTGTTGCTTTCGGTGACGTGCACTCCATTAAATCTGCATATAGCGCGAGAATTGAAGATCGAATTTAAATCCGTTTTGCAAAAACACATGTGACCAGGTGTAAATGGAATCGTTTTGATAAATCAGATAGCTATGCCTCACGAATTAGTTTGCCAGCTGAACTCAGGTGTTGTGAGGTGTATTTATCATGTAGTCCTGAGGGATATCAGACGACACTGTTGACGTTGATTTCTGCGATTATCATGAGAACAGCTTTCAATATCTCACATAATTATCAGGACATAAATAAGCCTAACGTAGAGGTTGTAAATAGTGTAAACGAGCACAATTTGCAAACTATTATGATAAATTGCAATAACCATGTCTAATGACATCATAACGGCCAATGTTATGAAATAATGCGACGTACATTTAACTTAATTGATGTTATCTGGCATTTTGTAATGTTTACATTCCAATAAAAACAACACAAATTAAATTATACAGTAGGCCTAGACTATAGACTATTTACTTGTGATTTAGCTGCAATCATGTAAAAACGTTATAATATAAGCTAATATATTTACGACAGTGCAAGTATTCCACAGCGACTCTAGGGGTCGCTGTTTGACAAAAACACAATTTCTACTTAGTGTGGCTTTAAAGTGCTGTACTATTTAAATGTGGTAACATTGTATTGTATTGTATTGTAGGTTTCCCTGAACCATTCAAGATTCCATCACTGTGTAAGTAAATTATTCTGTAGTTTCATATTCCTGCATTTGTTTAATTTGTATTTTATTTTATTTAGTTTATTTATTTATTTATTTTATTTAAGTTTTAAAAAGTATTTTATTATTATTATTATTCTCAAAAACATGAGAATATATGTTTATTAATTGGAGGCACAGCGCTATTTAACAAATTATTCTTGTAGTATTCTTGTAGCTAACTATCAATTCTTCAGGGGAAGGACCAGACATTACCCTTTACTTCATCCAAAAAATGAAAAATTCCTGATTATTTACTCACACCAAAGCCATCCAATATGTATATAATCTTCTTGCCTCAGCAGAAGAGAAGTTAGTTTTGGAGGAAAAAAACTCAAAGATTGTGTTTACAAGTGAATGGCGCACAACCTGGGCCATTTTTGACAGTAAAAAATCCATATTTATGGCTTCAAACACCCAGCTGGCGAATTAGGGTCTTCTCTAATGAAAAGATTTACCATTTTCAGAAAACAATAAAATATATACACTTTTTCAAAATTCTGAATGAAAATTAAATTAAATTAAATGTATGTTTCATTTAAAAGCCGGAGGGTAATTTGTCCCAGAAAGTACATTTACATTTACATTTAGTCATTTAGCAGACGCTTTTATCCAAAGCGACTTACAAATTAGGACGAGTCATCAAGAAGAGGCAAAAGCAACAAAAGAAGTGCTCAAAATACAAAGTTCAGGCATTCAGAGTAGCATAAGCCCGATAAGTGAGGTTTTAAAGGGAAAGTTTTTTTTTTTTTTTTTTTATGAGGTTAAGTGCTCACGGAACAAAACAAACGTACAAAAGTACAAAACGGACTCATACAATTATGAAGTTCCAGGAAGTCCCTCATATGGACAAATGAATCCAACAAACACACAATTGCGACTATATATTGTTTGTGCTTGTATATTGTTTTTCAAGCAACATCGGTTTATTTTCATATCAGTAAATTATAAACAATGCAGTGCACATTTCTACAGATAAGATTAGTGAAAAGCATAAAGACACATAAACACACCAGATATGCAAAGAGATTCTTAAAACACACATATATTGTGTTAATAGTTTAGACATCTAAAGAATAGTAATCATTGGTGTTAGACAACTTTGATAAGATCACATTATGTCATGACAATTAACAGAGAAATAAAACAGACTTTTAAAACACAATTTGTAGATTCACTCAGAAATGACTAAAGATCAAATCAAACAAATGAAAGTAAACAAGAAAAATAATGAATAATGAACACAAACATTGCCGTCTTCTCACTCCTCAGATCTGCTGCAGATGAAGTTGAGTTTGTGAGTCTCAGGAAGGCTGATCCAGCGCTGATCTCCTCCAGACTGAACTGCTCCTTTTCTCTTCGTAAGGCTGCAGTTTTCCGGTGTCGTTCCGTTCCCTGGAGCCCAGTTCTGATAGCACACGACCTCTCCGCTCAACCAGAGCCACATGTTCATTTGGCAGTAGTTGTGTAAACCCAACCACACCGCCTCAGTAGACGCACGTTTAACCACATTCATCACACGACGCTGCATCTCCTCTGACTGAACCGAGACCAGATCCGTATAATTCTGTCTGCAGTATCTCAGAGCTTCAGGCCACGTCAGATTCTCTTTGATCAGAATCAGTTTATCTGGACACAAAACAAACCACAAGCAAAAACTAGAGAGAGACTGATCAAAAACAACATGCAGAACAAACACTGTGGAGGAATCTGTCATGTCAGACATGTAGCGTGAACTTTAAAGGAACACTCCACCGTTTTTTAAAATAGGGCTTATTCATATACTTTCATACATTTAGATAGGTGGGTAAATGCATTTTTGTCTCAGTGCATGCATTGTTTTAGTTTGACAGGGTCGGCGCTAGCTTAGCTTAGCACAATGAATGGAATCCTTTGTTGCCAGCTAGCATGTCCTGAGTAAAAGTGCTAAAAAATTTTTTCAAAAACCCACGTAATTACTTCTTGTGGCCTGCATATTCACAACGAGTACAAATAGCGATTCAGATTAACACTAGGTGATTTCTTAGGCAGATATTGACTTGGGACTATATTATGGGGAAGCACAGGCGAAGCATGGCTACTTAGGTGAAGCACTGCTACTTGGGCGCAGAGATATCACGCAATACATGAAATCCCACGACTTCTGTCAACATACCGGTGTGCAACGAGTCAAACCACAGAAGAACAACATGCGTGACCTGCACAGAGTGTCTTCGCTTTTGGATTGTTTTTTTTTTGTTTGTTTTTTTTTTGGAGAAGTTACAGCTACAGTTACAGCAAATATGGTAATTATCGGCGTAGCAAAAGGTTGTGAGAACAAGCAAAGGACATACACAAATGTAATGTTTCACAGAATTCCATCTAATGTGGAACTGAGAAATAAATGGCTAGCTGCTCTGGAGATCTGTACGCCTCTCTACAAAATCAAACAGTATCGTGTTTGCAAAGAGCATTTTGCACCGGAGGACTAAGTTACTTTGAAAAAATGGAATATGGGCTCAGAAAGACGGTCTGAAACATACGGCTGTCCCCATCCCATCTATTTTCAAAGCACAGGCAGAACAAAGTGCACATGTAAGTTGTCTTTTATTACTCTTCCTTATGTTTATCTGTGTCTTTATTCGGTTATAAGATAGATGCTGAGAAGCTGTATACGTTAGCCTCCTCTAGTATAACCTCATGTTGAATTCAACCTGTTTAGCATGAACAACCAAACTAAAATAAAAATCACTGTTATCGTTACCTGTAAAATGAAATGACTGAGGGCTAAGTTAGCTATATTTTTCTCACCGAGTTAGTCTGGTTCTTTTGACTCTGGAGTTTTAGTATAACAACTAGAGTGTAGAAGGCTACAAGCAGTTTACATGTGTCATGTTTAAAATAATCACTTACTCTGTGGACAGCTGTCCATTTGGTCTATTCGGCGTGGGGGCGTTTTTTCCTGTTCACTTTATCACACCGGAAAAAAAAATCGAGTACTGCCAGATGGATCAGCGCCGTGAAATCCGCGGTAGCTGTGACACAACTGCGGGCATGCTCATCTTGATCTGACACGTTGAGCCTGGTCATCGATGGCAGTAACGTAACTTGTCCCACTCGCCACAGCACAGACACTATTTCAGTCGGCATAGATTGGCATATTCCCCCACATTCACACCACCAGTTCGTGTTGGCTCTCATCCTCACGTCCTCGGGCTGTTGAGCGATCGCAACCTCCTCCTGTCGTTCTATTTCCACTCATTTTCTGTGAACTCTTGTATATAGGTATGGTTCTGGCTCACACAAAATCAGCCATGTTCATCGCCATTCATGTACTGTTGGGAAAATAGCCAGGCAGCTACTATTCTCACCGGTATGTTGACGGAAGTCGTGGGATTTCATGTGTTACGTGATATCTCTGCGCCCAAGTAGCAGTGCTTTGCCTAAGTCGCCGTGCTTCGCCTGTGCTTCCCCATAATATAGTCCCAAGTCAATATCTGCCTAAGAAATCACCTAGTGTTAATCTGCATCGCTATTTGTACTCGTTGTGAATACGCAGGCCACAAGAAGTAATTACGTGTTTTTTTTTTTTTTTGATCACTTTTACTCAGGACATGCTAGCTGGCAACAAAGGATTCCATTCATTGTGCTAAGCTAAGCTAGCGCCGACCCTGTCAAACTAAAACAATGCATGCACTGAGACAAAAATGCATTTACCCACCTATCTAAATGTATGAAAGAATGTGAATAAGCCCTATTTCAAAAAAACGGTGGAGTGTTCCTTTAAGATATCTGGAGGTGACGGATGGATTGTGTGTGTTTGTGAGGATCTGCTCACCTTCATGACACACAAAAGGAAATTGGTTGTTGCAAGAGAAGTCTCCCCATTGACCCAGAGCGTTTGGTCTGATCACTGTACAGTTTTCAACACCTCCAGCATTATTAGGTTCACCAGTATTCCAGTATCTGAATGAGGAGTTGCTCTGTTCTGACCACTGCCATGAGTCTCTGAACAGACCGATCCAGACATCATTAGATATGTGACTATCATTGATGAACTTCTGAACCTGTTGATTCTCATTCTGGTTCCTAACACTGACCAGATCAATGTGATTCTGTCTGCAGTAACTCTGAGCGCCTCTCCAGTTCTTCATCTGATTGACAAAGACGAGTCCTGTGTCCACTTTAAGAAAAACACATGGAAACATATTCATGAATCAGCCTCTTCATTAGCCTTATGCCGATTTACGGTTTGGAAGTAAAGAGGACCAGTGGTCATCAGAAACTAGTGATGTTAATCATGACACTGAAGCTTCAAAGCGCATATCGAGTTTTCAGCGCAATATCTCATGAATCTTCGTGCCGGAGCGCGTATTGCTTTCAGAGAAACACGTGATCAATGAAAAATGAAGCCTCACTTTCTGTCCAGTCTCGCGAATGCTTCACTTTGCGTGTCGGAATGTTTGAACCCAGAACAATACTCTACAGGTTTCTGAAAGTTTAAGTCCATTTACTATTTTTATTTTATTTTTTATAAATAGACCTATAGCCTGTGTTACTTGATCACATATTCTGCCATATAAACATCATAGAAACCATAAAGTAATTAGACCACCATTTACTTGCATCAAGCAACTTTGTTGGTATTTTAAAAAAATAGTATTTATATAATTTTTAGATTAAATTTATTGATACATTTTAATATGTGATTTATATTATCAGAAAACTGAACATTTAGCGTAGTCAGGCTTTTATTTCTGCTCAATAGATAAAACAGCGGCGCTGTGGACAGGGTTTATGGCTGCTATAAATTTGACCTGCCACAAGATGGCGCTGTTTTCGACACTCTTGATGCTTCCAATCTTTTCCCGGAACAATCGTGGAATTTCTCAGTGCTTCACGACGAGGCTTCATTTCTCCATCCCTATCAGAAACATGTGTCATTCATAGACTGATTTTGCTGATAACTGTTGCGACAAACTGCTGGCCCAGCCAGACTGCACCAGGTGGAGTGGATCTGCTCATTAGCAGGGTAGACACAGGCTGTGTACGAATACACCCTTAAATAGGGCACTATTTGAGGAAACAGCCATTTGTAGTGGTGTGTGCAAAATCCTGTTTTGTATCTTTGTATGCTTTTAAAGTGGTGTTTGTATTTGTGTTTAAAAGTTTTTCACCTGACTGATTGACTGCATCAAACTTTCAAAATAAAAAAGAAAGAGAGCAAAAGTGTGGTCAAAAGAGTGAAGTCCAGTTTAATTATTATTGTAGGCTATTGGAAAGTGGCAGACTTCTGCACACTGAGAACCGTGCAAAATATTGAGGAATCACTTGACAATAACATTAAAGGGATACTTCACCTCTGGAAAGACGAATGTGTATTTGAAATGGGTCATTTATGTAGTAGAAATGTGAAATTATTTTTTAATTTGGAGCCTTCTAGACTGAGAAAAGCCAGAAAATGTATTTTTGGCTTATGTGGATGAAAGACAACTCCCAGAATGCACTTGCTTCGCTGCCCTACGAGGCCACTCCTAAAGCCACGCCTAGTTAAACAACTAGACTAGGCTAATAGTTGACTCGAAACTTAAAAGAGTCGTCTTCGTGAGTCTTCGTGACGAGTCTGCCCGGGATTTCGAGATCGCCCAAAATGTTCGGGATTTTGTTCGGGACAAAAAATCCTCCAATGATGCAAAATGAAGATTTTTGCCAGACAAAAAAATACATAAATCTCTCATATCAGGGGGATATGAGGGAGGGAAGCACGGTAATTCGAAAATACTACAGGTTTTCTACTGATACAAAGCTTAGTGCTAAATGCTGATGTATCCCTTTAAATTTACTGAATTTTCATGAAAATTTTATTGCAACTTTATATTTCTCCACTATGTGTCCGTACACATTTCGGTGAAATACTGGATTCAGACACACAGAGCTGAATGAGAGACACATCAAACAGATGAAGATGTTACACTGCATATTAATGTTTGTTAACTAGTCCTTAGAAATGTGTCAGTAAAAAAAAAAAAAATGTCGGATTGTATACTTATATTTTAGGCTATTCAAATGATTATTGTTCCAATATTAATAATAATGTTACTGTTTATCTTTTTTTTTTTTTTTTTTTTAATTGCAATGGACCGTGTGTCTGTGTGAGTTCCCTTAAAGTTCATCTAAGAATGAGGTTTTTCCGGGTTTGTGTTGAGATCCTAAATCAGCAGCTCAAGGCGTTCAGATTGTTTATCACATGCTCTGATGATCACAAATTCATGTCTGAAAAATTGTTCTCGGTACAAGAGTTGTGTTCATATATATCATTCAAGATGTGTAAAGTTATTGTATGTCTATTGTATGTTGACATTATATGCATTCATTAATTCATTACAATTTATTTTGAATTTATAATTTACAGTATAGTTGCTGTAAAAAATAAATCTGCTCTCTAATGGCAGATTCCCAGAGTTATCAACAACAGAAGATCAACATGTTCAATATTGGTATATTTTCTATAAAGAAAGTTGAAATTGTGACAGATATCCACAGTCTCCTCTATATTTATGAGCACATTAAAAAATAGCAGCATTTAGTATTACATTATTTTGTAGAGTATATTGTGCATCTTTTTTTATAAATGAATGTTTATTGTGATTGTATGGAGCTGCACTTACTGTTAGATGAACTGCAGATGAAAGTCAGGCTGATACTACATGGGAAATCTTCCCATTCTCCATTTCTCATGATAGCACACTCATCTCTGCCATCAGGTTGTCCAGGTGCCCAGTTCAGATAGAGCGCAGGTTCACCTGAAGACCACTGCCATTTATCAACACTCGTCTTCTTCAGCCCAATCCATATATTCTGAACACCTCCATCATTCACACTCTTCTTCAGCTCGTTCATGTCGTTCATGTTGTCAACGGTGGCCAGATCTGTGTAATTCTCTCTGCAGAATCTCTGAGCTTCAGTCCAGTTCTTGCCCACGTTTATAAAGTGATACTGACGCTGAACACATTCAGATACGGAGCAGAGAGCTGTGAAAGAGAGCGTTTGATTTAATGCTTTTCATAACAGGGTCAAACCTGGTGAAACTATAAACCATAAATAAAACAACAAACACACTCACCAATGAGAAGAAGAATCAAATATAGAGTTTGGGCCATTTCTGAGGAAGAAACACATTGAAAAACTCAGACATCAAACATTCCCTGATTAATTTTGGAGTAAAAAATGACAAATTAAGTTAGTATCTAAACAGCCGCATGAATTCACTGAACATAATCATTCAGACAATATTAACATCTGAAAGTGTAATTGTGTTTGAAGAATGAACATGTTCTTACTTTAGAGGTTGTGTGTTTCTGTCCTGAGTCTGATGTTTCTGTCTGCAGATTTAAACTACGTGATTATTATATCTGCTCTCATCCCTCATTCAGCTCATCACATCATTTGTTTATTTCTCTGAAAACCCGTATTTCATATTTTACTTCCTCATTATTTGTGTATTTGTCCAACTCTTTCCCCTTATTTGCATCTTGATGCCTGTCAGTCTGTATTAGTCTATGTTAATATGGACCTTATCAGAAAATTATATATTTCAAGTATATATTTGTATAGCGCTTTTTACAATACAGATTGTATCAAAGCAGCTTCACAGTATTAAAATAAAATAATACAACAAAGTTTGTTTCTAGTGGAATTTATTGATTGATAGAATAAAATTAAATATCCCCAAATATCCCCAACTGAGCAAGCCAAAGGCAACAGTGGCAAGGAACCGAAAAACTCCATCAAGTGACCTAATGGTGTCCTAAAACTCCATCAGGTGACCTAATGGAGAAAAAAAAAACCTTGGGAGAACCCAGGCTCAGTCGGGGGCCAGTTCTCCTCTGGCATTTATGAACTAGAGGCCGGATTGTAGTTTGAAACTGTGAGATTAACAATATTATATGAATGCCTGGCTGAAAAGATGCGTCTTTAATCTAGTTTTAAACTGGGAG
Organism: Abramis brama; assembly: GCF_963993115.1. NCBI lineage: Eukaryota > Metazoa > Chordata > Actinopteri > Cypriniformes > Leuciscidae > Abramis > Abramis brama. The sequence continues at coordinate 8,574,406 of NC_139965.1, forward strand.
AGTGAGTCCGAGTAACGAACAGTATCAGGAAGGCTATTCCAGAGTTTTGGAGCCAAATGTGAAAATGCTCTCCCTCCTTTGGTTGATCTGGATATCCTAGGTATGACCAAAAGCCTCGAATTTATTGATCTTAAAGAGCGCGATGGATTATAGGGTGATAGAAGATCCGTTAAATAGACTGGAGCTAAGCCGTTTAGGGCTTTATAAGTCAGTAGCAATACCTTATAATTAATACGGAACTTTATAGGTAGCCAATGTAGTGATGATAAAATCGGTGTTATATGATCATATTTTCTTGATCTAGTAAGAACTCTAGCGGCTGCATTTTGGACTAACTGTAGCTTGTTTATTGAGGATGCAGGACAACCGGCTAATAAAGCATTACAGTAATCTAGTCTCGAGGTCATGAATGCATGAACTAACTTTTCTGCATCAGAAACTGATAGCATATTACGTAGCTTAGCAATGTTTCTAAGGTGGAAAAAGGCAGTTTTTGTAACATACGAAATATGATTTTCAAAAGACAGGTTACAATCGAGTATAACACCCAGGTCTTTTACTGTAGAGGATAAAGTAACAGGACATCCTACGATGTCAAAGTTGTATTGTGAGAGGTTCTGTGGGCGGTTTTTTGAACCGATAAGTATTACCTCTGTCTTGTCTGGATTTAATAAAAGAAAATTACGCGTCATCCAATCTTTTATATCTTTAACACACTCTGTCAATTTGGATAAATTAGCGTTTTCATCCGGCCGTGATGAAATATATATTTGAGTGTCATCAGCATAACAATGGAAACTAATTCCATGTTTCCTTATAATATTTCCAAGTGGCATCATATATATTGAGAATAACAGAGGGCCTAACACAGATCCCTGCGGCACTCCATAGTTTACTGGAGTTATGATCGATTTTTCTCCATTTAAATAGACAAAATGGTAGCGGTCAGATAAGTATGATCTAAACCAGCTTAATGCTTGTCCTTGAACACCAGTATAATTTTGAAGTCGATCTAAGAGTATTGTATGATCTATAGTATCGAACGCAGCACTTAGATCAAGTAAAACTAGTATTGAGATACAGCCTTGGTCAGAAGCTAAGAGTAAATCATTTGTGATTTTAACGAGCGCAGTTTCAGTGCTATGATGCGGCCTGAATCCAGACTGAAACTTTTCATAGATATCATTTTCTTGCAAGAAAGAGCCCAGTTGAGCGGACACAACTTTTTCTAGTATTTTAGACATAAAAGGTAGATTTGAAATGGGTCTATAATTTGCTAGATTATTATGATCTAATTGTGGTTTCTTAATGAGAGGTTTTATAACTGCCAGTTTAAATGTTCTTGGAACATGACCTAAAGATAAAGACGAGTTAATAATATTGAGGAGACCACCTTCCACTACAGGTAACACTTCCTTCAGTAGTTTAGTTGGTATAGGATCTAATAAACATGTTGTTGTTTTAGATGAAGTGATAAGTTTATTTAACTCTTTTTGTTCTATAGTTGTAAAGCACTGTAATTGTTCTTGCGGGGGGGAAATTGAGGCTGAATTATAAGGCGCGATTGAGGATTGAACATTTACAATTGTGGTTCTGATGTTTTCTATTTTCTCAGTGAAGAAGTTCATGAAATCATTACTACTAAACTGTAACGGGATATTTTGTTCGGGTGACGTCTGTTTATTTGTTAGTCTAGCCACGGTGTTAAATAAAAACCTAGGATTGTTTTGGTTGTTTTCTATTAGTTTGCGGAGATGCTCAGCCCTGGCCGCTTTTAGGGCCTTTTTATAACGTGACATACTGTCTTTCCACGCGATTCTAAAGACCTCTAAATTAGTTTGTTTCCATTTACGCTCTAAATTACGGGTTTCTCTCTTTAGAACATGCGTAGTATTATTGTACCATGGTGCTTTAATTTTCTCTGTAACCTTTTTTAATCTAACGGGTGCAACAACATCCAATGTTCTAGAGAGAATGGTGCTCATAGTGCTAGTTAGTTCTTCTAGTTCATCTGTTTGTTTGGGTTCAGGCAGCAGCTGAGACAGATCAGACAAGCAACTCGAGAAATTATCTATGGTGGATGGAAGGATTGTTCTGCCTGGTCGAAAACGCGGCGCCGCATGACATATTACAGCAGTACGTAATATGCAAGTTACCAAGTAATGGTCAGTGACATCATCACTTTGTGGAATGATATCTATATCGGTTGGATCGGTTCCATATGATATAATTAAATCGAGTGTGTGATTAAGACGATGAGTTGGTCCGGTGACGTTTTGCTTGACCCCAAAGGAATTTAATAAATCTATAAACGCAGCCCCTAACGCATCATTTGGATTATCTACGTGTATGTTAAAATCTCCAACAATTAATGCTTTATCTACATTGACCAATAGATCTGAGAGAAAATCTGCAAACTCTTTTAGGAAATTAGCGTAAGGCCCAGGCGGTCTATATACAGTAGCCAAGGCTAGAGATAATATGGATTTTTTTCTAACATCTAAGAGCGTAACATTTAGTACAAGTATTTCAAACGAAATAAACTTATAACCCGTTTTCTGAGTAACATTGAGAATATCTCTATAGACCGCTGCAACACCGCCGCCACGACCAATCAGACGGGGTTCGTGCTTATAGGAGTATCCTAATGGAGTAGACTCATTTAGACCGAAATAATCATTAGGTTTAAGCCAAGTTTCAGTAAGGCAAAGTACATCGAAGCTATTATCCGTGACTATTTCATTTACAATAACTGCCTTAGGTGTGAGTGATCTAATGTTTAGAAGACCTAGCTTTAGAAATTGTTTTTGGTTACTAATAGCAACATTTTCTGGTTTAATAACAATTAGATTTTTTCTAGATCCTGCAGTAGATTTATTATTTGATCTCACTAAACGATATACATACGAACATTCATTATTTACATTTGAACATTAATAACTGAACAGTTTCTCTAATGTTATTGCTGGACTGTATAACTCGCGTTACATCCCTGTTCAATTTGACATGTTTGTGTTTCTCTGTTTTTGGTCACTTTTTATCTGTTTGTGTGTGAAGTGAACAACCCACTAATGATCTGATTGATGAGGGTTGAGTTCATTAATGAAGGTGGGGGGGGGGGGGGGGGGGGGGGGGGGAGTTGAGGGTTTGAGGGATTGAGGGATAGAAAAGGACTATATCAAAGCTACAATATGTAAGATTTTTGTAATAAAATATCTAAAAATCACTTGCACAGTGTGATATATTTTCTGCAGTTGTGTACTTACAATATCCCAAAAGTTCCCAAAGATTTCCAACGCGTGCCGTTTCCGAGATGCCGAGAGCTTCACGTCCACGACTAACTTCGACTTGACAGAGACGCCGCTCTTGCATGTGCTTTATTAGACAGGTGAGCAAATGTACATAAAACTAATCAATGTCATACAGTGTGTGCAGAATTATTAGGCATGTTGATTTTCTGATCATATTTTTTTTCCAGGCACATTTTACCAATTCCAAACCACATTAATCGTAACAACTACTATTAATTTTGTATTTAATAATTTATAAGTGAAATATAATTGTTCATGACTGGAAAGTCCATTTCTAATGTTAGTAAAGGTTGTTGGACTCTCATTATCTCACTGAAATAATATCATCATCTTCTGCTGCTGCTGTTTCAGAATAAACGTGTCTTTATTTCCTCCGTCTAAATACTTGATTGTGATTGGCTGGAATGCAGACATTAAAACATATTTAAAAAAAAAGTCATATCTGTCTCTTTGTGAAAATTCTTATTTTGTTTAATTTCATACTCCTGCTTTTACGGTTTTCTTTTCTTCTTTTTTTCGTTTTTATAAAGCATGAACACATTTGCATGTTAACACATTCTCATCACTCATTTGTTTATGTCCACGTTTAGACGTTCAGGCTGGACAATATTTACATCTCTGACGGGAAACATGAGAAACAGTGTGTTATTGTTCTAGTCATATTTCATTCAGTCGTATTAATTTAGTTTCACTGAAACAACAGGAAAGTTACACTATAACTTTGTCCCAATTCAGAGCTGAATCCTTCAAAGTCCAAGAAGTTCGAAGTGAGTGTTGGCTGCGTCCGAAAACTTAGGCGGTGACTTGTTGCCTCGCTGCCCTATCAGGCAATGACTTGCAGGCAGACACGAAGGTACCTCACAAAACTGATTTCAGACACACTTCTGATGCAGCGATTACAGCAAAATCTACAGCAAAAGAGAGCGAGCTTCAGTGAAAACTAAGTGAATAATTAATGACTATAACAGAGGTGGAATGACTCTCTAACATCACCTCATCCAGAGGGACGAACCACGGCCTAGTTGCAGAAGAGGAAATAAATAACGCCAGTTAACATTTGTTTTTTTGGTGTTCAAGGGAGTCACTATACTCAGCATGCACATTTTTCTCCAGAATCATCCTAAATCAAGAGAAAAGGGAAACTTGTGAGAAATGTTAACACAAAAATGCAAACTTATAGGTTAAAAAACTATTGGTACTTAATAAATAATTTACCTGAGTACAAGTAGTAGTACTGAAAAATAACATAACTCAAGTAAGAGTAAATAAGTTGTTTGCTGAAAAACTACTCAAGTTACTACGTTACAAAGTAGGGGTGAGCGGGGCACAAACTAACGTGGGGTTATTTGTAACACATGGTTGAAAACTTTCCACATGCCAGTGTGACCTTTGCTTTTTTTATCTGACCCGGTTTGTCCCACCCTTCCTCAGCACACACACTCGTGGATGATATCAGCATTTATTGTCCTGCACACAGAGCAGTGAAAGAGAGACGATAGTAAGTCGTAGTGTTGTTAAAGCTCGACCCACCGCAGTTCTCTTTAGCTCTGCTGCTCTCAATGTAACAGTAAACACTCATTCACATTATATTGTACTTAACAAAACAGTAAACAAAAATAAAACAAATCAGAAATGTAATAATCTTTACAGGAAAATTACAGACTTTGTAAACAATTCAATGTTCTCATTTCCTTCTTAAACTTCGTGATGGTATAAAACTGATTACACAGCTTACATCATCCACTTTATGTTACTCTTGAATGTATGAAATTAATGGAAATAACATCTGGTAGGGGAGACCGGGGACAGTTGCAACACTTTTTGCATTTCTCTCAGTTACTCAGAGACTATTTGAGCTAGACCAACCAAATTTGTATATATTAAACTAGCATCTGTCTGCTAATTACCCATACCATTTAAAGATGATTATATATGACATATCATTCACAGTATTTATTTGAATGGAAGAAGTCAGATGTTGCAACTGACCCCGACCCAGGGACGGTTGCAACACGTTAAAAATACCTTAAATTTCTCTAATTAATTTTAGCTTTTTGTCTCAATGAGCATATAATTCTGAAAATATAAACTGTTTTAGGCCTACTATAATATTATAGTATTATTTATTTCAATAATATTATTGTATTATTGTAGATTCAGTGTGCAGATGTTACAGATGCTATTCAATCTCTCCATATTTCTGTGTCAGACAGGAAGAATTGAACAATTTGTAATGCAACAAACCTTTATTAAACGTGCAATTTATAACTTGTTGCAACTGTCCCCGACCCTATCAGCCATGACAGAACATCATGTGCCTGCTAGACACACTGACTTTTACACATGCTAACCATGTCACTTAGAAGTCAACAAAACAAAACAATAATTCAAACTAAGTAAGTTTTGATTAATTCATACAAAATGTCAGGACAGTATGACAAAAAATATATCTCATGAAAAAAATAACTTTCATACCTCCAAAACAAGTTTTGTTCAATAAATGCAGCAGCAGATGTTGAATATGTCTACTGTCTTCTTGGTGGGGGGAGGGTCTAACTGTGCATGTACAGTATGAGTGTCATCACTCTAGCTTGTTTCTGATTGGAGAAAAATTACATGTTGCAACCATCCCCATGTTGCAACTGTCCCCGGTCTCCCCTACTTTAAGTAAAACCATGAATTAAGTGCTTTATAAAACACAGTTCGTACCAAATATTTCTTAACAATACAGAAAACACAACTACATGAACAGAATAAATTCTAAAACACTATATGATAAAACATTTACCTGCACACAGAGCAGTGAAAGAGAGACGATAGTAAGTCGTAATGTTGTTTAAGCTCCACCTATTCAAAATACATTTCACCTCGTTAGAAAGAACATGGAAAATGGCGCAGATAGAAAGATCGTAGAGTGCATCCAAACGGACATAAAACGATCAAAATACTCATAAATATAAACAAAAAAACACTCTCCACAAATCAATCAGTGTCTACTGTGAGCAATCCTTTTATAAAGTGTCAAACATTTTATATGAAATTATATATTTGTATCTTTTAGTGTGGAGCGACCACAGAAAGGACTCTCCCACAGCCGTTCTCTTTAGCTCTGACACAGCGGCCATAGACATAATAAATACACAGACGCCCTATAGGCCTTTTTCACGGAGGTCAGAACACACATCCGGTTCAGCGTTTGTTGTGTAAAGCGACTTCCGGTCGAAAAAACAATGGCTGAAGCAACATCGAGGTGTCACTGTAGCGTCGCTTATTGCACAAATAATGAGCAGTGACAACCATATTTGAGTTTTCATGCTTTTCCAAGCGATGACTGTCTGACAAAGAAGTGGATGCTAGCATGCTATTCAACGCATAGAAGGCCCAATGTTTAAGATCCCTAGAGCTAGCACATTTGTTTGTAGCCGGCACATAAGCAAAGCAAATTCCTGTCCCGATTTATGTGGAACAAAAGGGGAGAAACTTCACGAGAGTCGGTTTACAACAGAGTTAGAGTTCAAACCATACTTGACACTTTTCCTATCCCTTTCTCTGATACGGTGACACATTGCTGCCACATACATACTATTTTTCCACTCAATTATCTCGTAATAATGAGATGTTATGTCATTTTAACTAGGGATGTCCCGATCAGGTTTTTTTGCCCTCGAGTCCGAGTCCGAGTCATTTGATTTTAAGTATCTGCCGATACCGAGTCCCGATCCGATACTTCTATAATGCAAAAAAATCCTTATTTTTTATTTAATTCACCTTATTTTAACATTCAACAACTCTGTTAACAAACAGAGCACTTCTGTGAGGTAGCTTGAACAATCAAGTAATAAATAAATTCTTAACTTTTGGACTTTAGTGCAACAGTAAATATTTAAAAAAAAGTCTAATATATAAACAAATAGCACCTCAACTTAAAATATCCGGCAGGCATGTAAACAAATAAAAAATAAAAGTGCTACAGTGTTTGCAAAGCCAGTAATGTGCTTTTAGGAACTGCACTCCTAACTCTTACGCCGGTTTCACACTGCACTGTTAAAACAGAGCGTGCAGCGCGTATTTTTTTCGCCGCCCATGTTAACAGATTAAACCAGGCTTTAGAGCATTCACACCGCGCGCAGAGGTGGCGCGGCAGTGCGTAGCAGAGCAGAGCAGGAGTGCCGCGATCGTTTCGGCGCCGAGTCTATTTTTGCCAAAATACATCATGGCCAAAATACACCGCAGTTTTATCCAAAAAGTGCATTGATGATATCTGTTGTGTTTTAAACAGTCAATCAAATGACCAACAGCAATTTGAAAAAGAAAACAAATGTCCAAAAACAAACTTGTTGCCATAACAATAAAAACAAAGATGAACCAAAAGTTATATAAATGAAATTATTAATAAAATAAGCTTCTTGACAAGTCTTTTCTCTTAAATGTATTTGAAAACGAAAAAAAGCAATGCCAACTTATCCATTATAGACTCTGTCTGTACACAACCCGCGGTTCAGCCGCGCGTGACAAACGCTGCCAGTATGAAAGCAAAACGCGCGTGTCCTGCTCCTGCTCACCATACGCCCTGCTCCTGCGCTGCTTACACAACGCGTGCAGTGTGAAACCGCCGTAACTCTGTATCACCGCATAATAGAGGTGTTAAAAAATAATGAGAATATAAATACATATATATCCGAGTCCTGATCGGGAGGTAACGTCCGATTCCGATCGAGTCTGAAAACACGCGATCGGGCCCGATTTCCGATCACGTGATCGGATCGGGACATCCCTAATTTTAACGTCAACTTTTCTCGTAATAACGAGATGTTATGTCGTTAAAACTACATTTTCTTGGCCTTGTAAGTACATGTACACAATATGCCTTTATCCACATAAAATGTACTGTATATAGCCTATCACACCTTTATCACACTTCTACGTTCAGAAAGCATAAGCAAATAGTAGCAGCCCCCAATCAGAGGCAAACCTACACTAAATGGGGGCCCCAGGCAAAATTAATCAGTGAGGCCTTTTTTTTAAATATATTTTATAGTAGTTATTTTTTACAACATTGTGTTCTTATTTTGTTTAATTAACAAAATGTCAATCTTCGTCTTTATAACAGAAGATACAATACAATACAAAAATCTTCAAGATACAGCCTACAATCTTCACATGTATAACGGATTGTCACCTTATAAACAGTCCTTTGTGTGGTGGAATAAGCAATGCGATATATATATATATATATATATATATATATATATATATATATATATATATATAGGGATATATATATATATATATATATATATATATATATATATATATATATATATATATATGGTTGGCATTTTATTATTTTATTAGTAATTATGCTAACTCAACTAATTAAATGTAAAGAGCTGGATACTAATTACTAATTAAATGATGTCAACTATTAAATGTAGGCTATTGATTAGAGTTGGCATAGACTAATCCTGGGTGAATCCTGGAAAGGTGTAATTACAGGGTCACATCTCATATATATATATACAGTACATATTCTAAGCTAGCCGTAATTTAAACCCCCATTTGGCTGCTACATTCCCAGTGTTAGCAAACGCTATCTAGTCTGTTAACATGAATATTTGCAAGCCTCCAAGCACACACAGACGTCACACTTTAAATCCTACCTGTTGCCTTTCACCATCCACTTATTTAGCTGCTGTCGCATCTCTTAACATGCCATCTCCTTTTCCCTCTTTCTTTTTCTATTTTTAGCCTCCAACAGCTTTTTTGCTTTATCCATCTTTTTCAACGACAACTCACTACTCGTACCTGCTCGCTCAGCGCTCAAGGTGCCCCCGACCTCTCGCGATATTCCCTCCACACACTATGTCAAAATTCAATGAGGGAATCTTATGAGGGCCCCGGCACCTACTCTAGCCTGTTAGTAAAAATGTTATATAACATTGAGGAAATGTAGAAATTATTTAGAAACGCACAACAGCAGCTACATATAGGAAATACCAAAAAAAAAAAGAATAATTTAATTTTTTTTATCATTTTTTTCATCGCTTTGGCGCCCCCATGGTGATGCGCCCCATATAGCGCATACCCACTTTTTGCACGACTGCATGTTTTACTCCACTGCATTTTCGCTCAAATTGACCTTTGTACTTGCACATTGCTTTCTGTATGTTTGCGAGTCGAGTTTTCCTTTGCAAAGCAGACAGAGTTTGTTTGCAAAATGCTGGATTTTTTTTTTATTATGGCACAATATTAACTCCATAGGGATAGAGAATAATCTCTCTCTGCGCTGTCCGAACTGAGTTGCTGACCAGTTTCGTTACGATTCATTACGGAATTTCGCGCCGTGAGCGGAAGACTGGATCGGAATTTCGAGGGAGAGCGGAGGACTCGTTCGCGGCTTCTGGTGGAAATTCACCCACGGCCTAATGGAGGACTGATTCATCGGCTTCGGCGATTTGAGATTGTTACAGTCTGATTTTTGTTTCTGTTTGAAGAAACAAAACAATTATTCGGGACCTTGGACTGCCATCACACCTTACACATGCAGATGAGTGAGTACAGTTGGACTGAACTAGCTCTGTTAAATATCAAATCGTTTGGAGGAAAAGTGCACCAACGGTTCATGGCAATTTCAAATGTACTGGTTTAGAGACTATAGGGGGTTCTCACTTTTATTATTGATGTATTGAGGGTTTAATATCCGTTTTGACACATGTGAACGAGATTTGTAAGTAAGTAAGTAAAATTTATTTGTATAGCACCTGTCACAGGTCGGGGTGGGCCAAGCCAGACTGCACCCACCCCTGGAAACCGGGTACCACCTCGAGGAACGTGTCAAGGACCAGACAGACAAGGGAATAAAGGAATAGCAGTTTTCTTTATTAAGTTAAGAACAGTAATTTGAAAAATCCTAATTAAAATCTTCCTTCTTGTCACCAGAGGGAATTCGATGGCCCCCTGGACCGTAGAGGGGAGAACGATCGTGGCGGCCCTGCAGCTCGTTGGAGAGGGATCAGGAGGAAACTCACACCATCTAGGTAGGTCACTGGGTAAGTACTCTTTACAGGACTCAAGAGGAAGTCGTGGTTATACGGACCCCTTTCGGACTGGAACCAGGTAAGTACTCATGGAGCGGTTGCCTCAGACTCGGACGAGCACAGGGACACAGGTGGCGAGCGGACCGGGCCAGGAGGGGAAACAGGTGAGTATATCCCGGTAAGTGTCCTTTATGCCAAACCAGTTAGAACGGGGCCTTCAGCCGAGACGTGAGGGAACCTTGGGCAACAGGAAGACACTTCGATCGAGGCACGTGCCACGGCTAATCCTTTTCCTTCTCAACAGGGGCAGCGGCTTGCAACGTAGGCATGGAGGGCCACCAGGCAGAAGAACACTTTGAGCGAGACGCTCCCCCTCGGCTGTGTACTGCAACAATACAACAGAGTTCAACGGTTCAGCGGTATACAAGCGCTCAACAGTGATACCTTCTCTCTTTCTGAACAGGGCGGAGGCCTTCAATGGGGCATGTGGAGACCACCAGGCGGGGAGGACACTTGAGCGAGACACTCCACTTCGGCTGTGCGCTGTAACCAGGTAGCAGGGTTTAACTATTCAACAGCACAATAAACATTCAGTTGAAATACCTTCTCTCTTCCTGAACAGGGCAGGGGTTTTCGATGGGGCGTGTGAAGACCACCAGACGGGGAAGACACTTAGAGCGAGACACTCCACTTCAGCAGTACACTGTATCAATGTAACAGGGTTTAACCATTCAACAGTAGATGAAACATTCAGCTGCAATACCTTCTCTCGTTCTGAACAGGGCAGCGGCTTTCGATAGGAGCGTGTGGAGACCACCAGATGGGGAGGATGCTTTAAGCGAGACACTCCACTTCAGCTGTACACTGTAACAATGCAACAGGATTTAACCATTCAACAGTAGATGAAACATTCAGCTGCAATACCTTCTCTCGTTCTGAACAGGGCAGCGGCTTTCGACAGGAGCGTGTGGAGACCACCAGGCGGGGAGGATGCTTTAAGCGAGTCACTCCGGCTACAGCTGTATGCTGTAACAATGTAGCAGGGTTTAACGGTTCAATAGCATATATAACATTCGGCATTAACAGAGCCGGGCTGTCTCAAAATGGTAGGTTGGGCGCTTGATGTGTCAAACCCTTCCTTGGAGACAGCTGGTGAAAGACTATAGAAGAGAGTGCACAGCAGACTACTATTACTTCTCCACACGATAAACTTCACTCCATAACACAACCCGTGTGAATCGTCACTTCAGGCACTGCATTCCACTCGCACACCGTGCATTCGGGCCAGCACTCACCCACCAGTCTTTCTCCCACCAGATCAACTCTCGTCTCTCGCAGGGGCTCAACTTCTCTCCGGAGACAGCAGAAGACGGGTGCAGCGATCGTCACATTCAGCGAAGGAAGAACAAAAGTTGGAGACAGATCAATAATTCACTCGGTGTACTAGTTCACTCGTGCCACACGCTTTCCAAACTCTCCACACCACTTCAGTGTTAGTGCATATAAACAACGAATCCAATACTCATCACTTTGCGTCTTTCCCACTGCTGACGATATCCCTTGGGTTTTCGTTGACAAATACTTCACTCTCTTCTTTCCACTTCTCAGCTTCAATCTTCACCCGCTTCACAGCCCAGCCTCAAATACAAACCACCCGCCGACAAACACAGTATCTCACGGGAGGAGAACCACCCCGACAGTCTGCTTCCTCTCTCTTTTTAAAGCCCCATCTGAATACGTGTCCCTCTCACAATGCTCTCTGTAATTATTCCACACCTGCTGTCAATCGGGCAATTGGCCTTGCTGCCATGGCAACAGATTCGCAGTGCAATAGAGACGGGTGTCCACAGGAGGTCTCCAAATAACACTGCATTCACAAGGACTTTAGTCTCTTTTCTAATTTTTTTTGTCACACCGTGACATACCCCCCTGCCAAACGGGATCCGGACACCCACTCTCCATACCTGGTTGGGGGTTGCCCCTGGTTCTCCCGTTGGGACCGTCTCGGCGGGGAGTTAGGTTCCTCGGGCCTTGGCCCTATCCCCAATCTCCGAGGGACCACAGCCCATCCCACCACGGGAGGCGTCCACACTGGTTCAGTCGGAGGTCTCTCTACAGCTGGTTTGGGATAATTTGGACAAGGGCGCATCAGGTTTCGGTGGAGCACCCGCTCTGGACCTGCTCTCCCTTCGGGACGGATGGCATACACAGGCTGATCGAGATGCGGCTGTCGTTGGACCACATACGGCTGGGGCTCCCACCGATCACTGAGCTTACCCTTTCCTTGTCGACGGTTATCTCGCACCAGAACTCTCTCGCCAGGCAGTAGCGGTGCACTTCGAGCCGTGCGGTCATACAACCTTTTGTTCTTGGCTGCGGCTTGGTTAATTTGGTCCGAGACCCGTTCATAGGCCAGTTGAAGGCGTTGATGGTGTCTGGTCACCCACCCCGTTACGCTGCCTCCCTCTTCAGCGGCCGCAGTCCCCAGCAGTAGGTCAACTGGTAGCCTCACATGCCTTCCGAAAATCAGGTAAGTCGGTGCGTAACCGGTTGTGCTGTGAATGCCGTTGTTGTACGCCTGTACCATCGCCGGGAGGTTGTCAACCCAATGTCCCTGTTGGTCGCCTTCCAGGGTCCCCAAGAGACCGATCAGCGTCTGGTTAAACCTCTCACACCCTCCGTTCCCTTGAGAATGATAGGGCGTATGGGTCTTCCTACATCCATACAATTGACACAACTCATGCAATACCCTGGATTCAAAATTTGGCCCTTGATCCGAATGAAACACTTCAGGACACCCGAAGGGCTGGATGACGTACCTCCACAGGGCATTAGCGGTGGTGATGGCGGTTTGGTCCAGAGTTGGGATGGCCCAGGCATATTTGGTGAACAGGTCCGTGATCACTAAGATGTTTTGAATACGGTCGACCGGCCTACCCAACATCAGATAATCCATAGCGATGATATGCATCGGTGCTTTGGCTCGAATGGGGACCATTGGAGCTCGAGGCTCTTTCCTGGCTTTAAACAAGGTACAGCGCGGGCAGCCCTGCAGGTAAGTCCTCATAGTTCCCTCCATCCCAGGCCAGTAGAAGTGGCGTTGCAAGAGTGCCGTCATCCTCTCCTGCCCTTGATGACCAAGCCTGGTGTGATAAGCCTCCAGCAGAGCGTGACACCTCCCCTCGGGGACCATTACCTGACAGACCGGGTCACTCGAGTGCGAGTCCTGGAGGGACAGACAAATCACCCCCTCCTTCAGATGGAGCCTCTCCTTCTGGCCCAGCAGGCCTCTCACAATTCGGGTTTGAGCCCGACGTTCCGCGCCCTCTGGCCAATTGCCCTGTCCCAACCAGGCCCGGACCAATAACAGGTCCTCATCCTCACCCTGCAACATCCTCCAGCGCTGTGGGTCCCATCCCCAACTTGCAGGCGGCTCCTCCGGTGGTTGTCCCGGTGCCTCCACAATGCCCACCATCATTCCCTCGTCGCGGTCTACCTCAAGCATGGATCTCGGATCTTCCGGCCCTCCTTCAGGCCACCTAGACAGCACGTCAGCGTTGGTATGTTCCCTTCCTGGCCGGTACTGAAGCTGATAATCGAAGTTGGCCAATTGCGCCACCCACCTCTGCTCCACCGCCCCCAGCTTGGCGGTTTGCAGATGCACCAGCGGATTGTTGTCGGTCACCACGGTTACCTTTGCTCCCCATAGATAGTCTTTGAACTTCTCACTGAGCGCCAACTTCATGGCCAGTAACTCAAGCTTGAAGGAACTATAGTTGGCATCGTTCCTCTCCGCGGGATGTAAACTCCGACTAGCATAAGCAATAACTCTCTCCTCCTCCTGTTGTTTCTGAGCTAAGACAGCCCCCAAACCCAGATGTCTAGCATCAGTGTAAAGAATGAAGGGCTGTGTGAAGTCGGCGTATGCCAGGATGGGTGCTTGTAATAACTCTTGCTTGAGTCTCTGGAAGGCAGTCTCGCATGCCGGATCCCACTGAATCGCTGGGGACCCTCGGCCCCTGGCGTGTCCCGTTCCACCCAGCAGCTGGTTCATGGGTTTGGCAATCTTAGAGAAATCTTTAATGAATCGCCTGTAGTACCCCACGAAGCCGAGGAAGGATCGAACCTGGCGCACGGTCTTTGGGGCAGCCCACCCCTGTACAGCCGACACCTTCTCTGGGTCCACAGCAATTCCTGCAGCGCTCACTATATGGCCCAGGAACTTTACCTCTTTCCGGAAAAGTTGGCATTTATCCGGTTGGAGTTTCAGCCCGTACTTTTCAAGAGAGCGGAACACCTGCTCAAGGTGCTGAAGGTGAGACTCGAAATCGGGGGAATAGATAATCACGTCATCCAGGTACACAAGAGTGGTATCCATCAGCTGGCCCCCTAAACAGCGCTGCATTAGCCGTTGGAACGTGGCAGGGGCGTTGCAGAGGCTGAACGGCATCCGATCCCACTCATATAACCCAAAGGGGGTCGTGAAGGCCGTCTTCTCCCGGTCCCGCTCGTCCACCTGTACCTGCCAGTATCCGCTCGCCAAGTCCAGTGTGGAATACCAGGCCGCTCGTGTAAGACTTGTAAGGGAATCCTCGACTCGAGGCAATGGAAAAGCATCCCGCTTCGTCACTCGGTTCAACCTCCGATAATCCACACAGAATCTCCATGCACCTGTCTTCTTCCTCACCAGAACGATCGGGGCCGCCCAAGGGCTTCTGCTCTCGCGGATGATCCCTCTATCCAGCATCCCTCGCAGAAGAGCACGAACCTCAGAGTATAATGTCGGGGGTACCGGTCGGTAGCGCTCTCTACTAGGCGTAGCTTCTCCAGTGGGAATTTGATGTTTCACGATGTTAGTACACCCATAGTCCTCGTCATGGGTGGAGAACAACTGTGGCCATTTTGATAGGAAAGCCTCGAGCCGTCTTGTCTGATCCTCCTCCAGCCCTTCTCCCCGTAGGGACTCACCTCCAAGGTGGGCCAGTAGTCCTTCTCCAGCCTCTCTTCTGTGCATCCCCGTCTGCGCCAAAGCAACCTCCACTACAGTTGGGCCTACTTGGCTGAACTTGACTCCTCCTGGCTCTTGCACTTGCTGGGGTTTCACCGAGGTAACTCGGGCCAGATACTGATGACGGTACAGTTGGATCGGAAAAGGATTCGTGTTTCGGACTCTCACCCGGATTCGGCCTCCTTGGGCGGATGCCAGTCCTCTGGCCACCTCCACCTTAGGACCATCGTTGTGTGGTTCCACCAGCACCTACTCGTCCGGGTGGTAAAGTCTAGGGGGCATCCTGACCCAGACCTTAGCCTCGCTTCGAGCCGGGATGGACAAAGCATAGCGGCAAGCCACTCTTCCAGTGCTCTCCCGGTCTTCTTGCTGTTCAGCCAGGCAAACTCGGCGACAGTCAGCTCTAATGCGCTCCCATTCTCTGTCCTCAAGTGTCGCAGTTGCTCGGGCCGGCCTACTCTGGAACAGCTCTTCCCAGCATTCGGAAATGACATTCATGCCCAGCAGGGCGCGATGAGACCCCAGACACGCGTCACGAACCACCACCACTCCCTTCTGGGGTACAACCATACCATGAATTTCTAGGTCTGTCACTACGTATCCCACGTACGGGATGTCGAGACCATTCGCCCCTCGCAGAGTTAACCAGGGGGCTTCAGTCGTCGGCCGGCCCTGGGTGCCGAATAGTTCCTGGACTAGGCTCTCCGTGAACAGAGTGACTTGTGACCCTGTGTCCAACAGACACTGCACCTTCTTGCTATTGACTTGAACCGTGATAACCGGACAGCGGCCCACCAGGCGTTCCTTAGACAGTTTGGGAGACGAGGGGTCTGAAAAGGGGGTCCCGACCACTTGACCCACAGTGGCCGGAGACTCTAAAAACCCCCTTGCGAAGTGCGTCTGGAGGGGCACTGACGAATGTAATGTCCTGCTTCTCCACAACCATTACAGATAGGACGCCCCTGTTCGTCCCACTGGAATCGGGGACCCATGGATCGGGTGACATGACGCTCTGGGGGGCGACTCCCGTCAGAGTAGGCTCGCTCCCGCGGTGAAGGAAGTGAATGGAGGCGTTCTCGGCGGAGTTCTTCAAGGACAGATTTGGACAGATCAGACATTTGTTCACGGATATCCCTTTTCAATTCTTCCCGGAGGGCATGCTTCCAATCGGAAGTAGCAGGGGCCGAAGGCCCACTAACAGCGTTCGCAGCCAGACAGCTGGGAGGATCCACACCTTCGGTGTGATCACGCTCGAGGGCTAGAGCCTCTCGCCGCAGTTCTTCGAACGTGAGGTCAGGATTCCGTCTCAGTTGCACCCGCAGACTCTGACGCACGGGGCCCTCCTGTAATCCTAACAGAAACTGATCTCGCAATAGGGTTTCCTCGTCCCCCAGGCCGTGATCCCATCTTCCCCTTAGCCTGGTAAACTGTTCCCTCAGTTGCAACACGAATGGCCGAACAGTTTGTCGAGGCCCTTGCCTACAATTAAAGAATTGTGTTCTCAGGACAGCTACCGGGGTGGTGTCTCCGTATTGTACCGTGAGGAAATCAAAGATGGCTCGGACTGTGGTTCGGGTTGCTTCCGGAGCTGCCTGTACTTCTCTTCTTGCTTCTCCCTCCAACGAATTTAACACGAACTGTACCTTCTGAGGGGCATTTAGCCCTTGGAGCCCGGCCAGGTATTCAACCTGGGTCTTCCATGCTGACAGGCTTAATTCTGACCCCGGACCTCCGTACTTCTGGGCCCACGGGGCCCCCATAAAGAAAGGCATAACCGGCTGTCGGGCCACTGGCTCGTCTTCTTCTGCCATTTAGGTCCTTGATCGCTCCACTCGAGGTGGTAATCCTGCCGACTACGCCAAGTTCTGTCACAGGTCGGGGTGGGCCAAGCCAGACTGCACCCACCCCTGGAAACCGGGTACCACCTCGAGGAACGTGTCAAGGACCAGACAGACAAGGGAATAAAGGACTAGCAGTTTTCTTTATTAAGTTAAGAACAGTAATTTGAAAAATCCTAATTAAAATCTTCCTTGTCACCAGAGGGAATTCGATGGCCGCCTGGACCGTAGAGGGGAGAACGATCGTGGCGGCCCTGCAGCTCGTTGGAGAGGGATCAGGAGGAAACTCACACCGTCTAGGTAGGTCACTGGGTAAGTACTCTTTACAGGACTCAAGAGGAAGTTGTGGTTATACGGACCCCATTCGGACTGGAACTAGGTAAGTACTTATGGAGCGGTTGCCTCAGACTCGGACGAGCACAGGGACACAGGTGGCGAGCGGACCGGGCCAGGAGGGGAGTATATCCCGGTAAGTGTCCTTTATGCCAAACCAGTTAGAACGGGGCCTTCAGCCGAGACGTGAGGGAACCTTGGTTAACAGGAAGACACTTCGATCGAGGCACGTGCCGCGGCTAATCCTTTTCCTTCTCAACAGGGGCAGCGGCTTTCAACGTAGGCATGGAGGGCCACCAGGCAGAAGAACACTTTGAGCGAGACGCTCCCCTTCGGCTGTGTACTGCAACAATACAACAGAGTTCAACGGTTCAGCGGTATACAAGCGCTCAACAGTGATACCTTCTCTCTTTCTGAACAGGGCGGAGGCCTTCAATGGGGCATGTGGAGACCACCAGGCGGGGAGGACACTTGAGCGAGACACTCCACTTCGGCTGTGCGCTGTAACCAGGTAGCAGGGTTTAACTATTCAACAGCACAATAAACATTCAGTTGAAATACCTTCTCTCTTCCTGAACAGGGCAGGGGTTTTCGATGGGGCGTGTGAAGACCACCAGACGGGGAAGACACTTAGAGCGAGACACTCCACTTCAGCAGTACACTGTATCAATGTAACAGGGTTTAACCATTCAACAGTAGATGAAACATTCAGCTGCAATACCTTCTCTCGTTCTGAACAGGGCAGCGGCTTTCGATAGGAGCGTGTGGAGACCACCAGACGGGGAGGATGCTTTAAGCGAGACACTCCACTTCAGCTGTACACTGTAACAATGCAACATGATTTAACCATTCAACAGTAGATGAAGCATTCAGCTGCAATACCTTCTCTCGTTCTGAACAGGGCAGCGGCTTTCGACAGGAGCGTGTGGAGACCACCAGGCGGGGAGGATGCTTTAAGCGAGTCACTCCGCTTCAGCTGTACGCTGTAACAATGTAGCAGGGTTTAACGGTTCAACAGCATATATAACATTCGGCATTAACAGAGCCGGGCTGTCTCAAAATGGTAGGTTGGGCGCTTGATGTGTCAAACCCTTCCTTGGAGACAGCGGATGAAAGACTATAGAAGAGAGTGCACAGCAGACTACTATTACTTCTCCACACGATAAACTTCACTCCATAACACAACCCGTGTGAATCGTCACTTCAGGCACTGCATTCCACTCGCACACTGTGCATTCGGGCCAGCACTCACCCACCAGTCTTTCTCCCACCAGATCAACTCTCGTCTCTTGCAGGGGCTCAACTTCTCTCCGGAGACAGCAGAAGACGGGTGCAGCGATCGTCACATTCAGCAAAGGAAGAACAAAAGTTGGAGACAGATCAATAATTCACTCGGTGTACTAGTTCACTCGTGCCACACGCTTTCCAAACTCTCCACACCACTTCAGTGTTAGTGCATATAAACAACGAATCCAATACTCATCACTTTGCGTCTTTCCCACTGCTGACGATATCCCTTGGGTTTTCGTTGACAAATACTTCACTCTCTTCTTTCCACTTCTCAGCTTCAATCTTCGCCCGCTTCACAGCCCAGCCTCAAATACAAACAACCCGCCGACAAACACAGTATCTCATGGGAGGAGAACCACCCCGACAGTCTGCTTCCTCTCTCTTTTTAAAGCCCCATCTGAATACGTGTCCCTCTCACAACGCTCTCTGTAATTATTCCACACCTGCTGTCAATCGGGCAATTGGCCTTGCTGCCATGGCAACAGATTCGCAGTGCAATAGAGACGGGTGTCCACAGGAGGTCTCCAAATAACACTGCATTCACAAGGACTTTAGTCTCTTTTCTAATTTTTTTTGTCACACCGTGACAGCACCTTTCACAGATAAAAATCACAAAGTGCTTCACAACAAAAGGAGGAATACACAACATTTATAAATAATCAAACATGAATAACAAAAGCAAAAAATAAAACAGAAATAAATAGAAATACACATAAGACCGGCCTAACCACCCTACAGTCTAGCCAAAAGCCTCTTTAAATAGAAGAGTTTTTAACTGTGTTTTAAAATTTTCCACCGAGTCCAAGCAGTGTATGGAAGGAGGCAATGCGTTCCACAGCCTAGGTGCCACAGCTTGAAACGAACATCCACTCTAGTTTTAAAATGTGTGTGGGGGGCAACTAAAAATTAAGAGATGTAAGGGGGCGCCTGTCCTTGTAGGGCTCTAAAAGTAAGAACTAAAATTTTAAAGTGCATTCTAAATTGCACTGGTAACCAATGAAGTGAAGCTAAGACAGGTGTGATGTGTGCCCTTTTGCTGGTGTGGGTTAAAAGCCTAGCAGCAGAATTCTGGATGGTCTGGAGTCGACAAAAATCTTTCTTATTAAGACAAATAAAAATACTGTTACAGTAGTCTAAGCGAGATGAAATAAAGGCATGAATGATCATCTCCAATTCGGCCTTTGACACCAAGGCTCTTATTTTAGAAATGTTCCTTAATTGAAAGAAACAGTTTTTAATAAGTTGATTCGAGTGTTTCTCCAAGGACATGGCAGAGTCAAAAACAACACCTAAGCTCCTGAGACTTGGCTGGACAGACGAGCCTAAGGCACCGATATGTTGTTTTATCTGAGGGATGCTTTGCTCAGGGGCAATGATTAGTGTTTCAGTCTTAGCTGAGTTCAGAAGTAAAAAGTTATCATTTAGCCACTGCTTAATTCTACTCAGACAATTGATTAAAGAAGACATTTTATATAAATCAGTAGGCTTAAAAGAGCAGTACAACTGAATATCGTCTGTATACAAATGATAAGAAACATCAGTAAACTGGCCGATTATCTGTCCTAGAGGCAGTATGTACAGAAGAAAAATAATCGGTCCCAGGACAGAACCCTGAGGTACACCACTCGACAAACCTGCAGTATCTGACATGATCTGATTAATAAAAACACTAAAACTTCTAGCGGAAAGGTAAGAGGAAAACCATTTTAAAGCTGATCTATATATCCCTACTAGATCCTGAAGTCTATTAATCAAAATATTGTGATCAATAGTGTCAAAGGCAGAAGTAAGGTCCAATAAAACTAACACTGTATGCTTCCCAGAATCAGCTGACATCAAAGTATCACTCGAAACTTTAATTAGTGCAGTTTCCATAGAATGTTTTTTACGGAAACCTGACTGATATTTGTCAAAAATATAATTTATCTCTAAGAAAGTAGTAAGCTGCTCTGCTACCACTTTCTCTAAAATCTTAGCCATAAAAGGGAGTTTAGATATAGGCCTATAATTCATGGGTTGCGATGGGTCTAAACTGGGCTTTTTAAGAACAGGTTCAACAATAGCATGCTTAAAAAAGTTAGGAACCACACCAGTTAAAAGAGAAGTATTGATCATTCCCTTTCGTGGTCACTCCGAGTTACGTCGGATGACGACGATTGGGGTTTCGCTTAGAAAGCCTATCATCTTCGAGTATATAAAACGAGCCAATGGCAATGAAATGCCATGGGTCTGCGGAATTTGCATAGCGTATCTCCGCCCACCGCAGGGGGTATAAAGGAAGTACGCTGGCAACATGCAGATATGTTTTCGCTTCGGAGCCAAGAGTTTTCTTCACTCCTACAAGCCATTCTGTATCATCTTCACTCTACGAGACGAGCGGCTCTTCAGTGTGTTTGTGTGACGGCGTGTTCCAGCGAGATCGCATTGCCTGCTGCTGATCTGTGCAGTGATCTGCCGACAGTGAGTGTGTTTCTCCCTGGGCGCTTCAGCACACTGCTGAGCTTTTCCTCTCTCTAAAAGAGCTGCACGCGGCACGTCTTTTTCAAGACGGTTCGCCCGTGTATTACTGGATGTGGGCGCGTGACTCATCTGTTTAACGGTCGCGAGCGCTGTTTTGTGTGTTGGGCTTAATCACGCTCAGCAGCGTGGATGAGTTATGTTTTCATTGCAGGAACATGACCATCGCGATGTTTATAGGTCGAGACTCAATGATCTTTGTGTGAGAGTCCCCTCTGCCACACCCCAATCTATCTCTTCCTAAAAAGAAAAACGTGAGGGATACTTTGCCTGGTGGCCAGGGTGATCTGAGGGTTATGGTGTGGCATAATTCGGACAAGCTTTCCTCGGGCCACGCCCCCCTCCACATCGCAAACCGTGGAGCTTCCGTGTGTGCCTGGTTCCTCTCAGGGACCCAGTGTTTTCATTCGGGACTCCAGCAGATGGTGTCATGTCACTCACAGCATCATAAGGCGGGCTTGATTCCTCTGGAAATGAGGATTCGACTGCGTTGCCTCCCTCGGGAGTGTCAGCGTTAGTCGAGTCAGATCCAGAGCTGATGGCCATGCTTTCCCGGGCAGCTGAAAGAATCGGTTGGAGTGGCATCCTCCCCCCGAGCGCTGTAGGCTTCCCGGATGTGCATCAGGACGCTTCCGGCCCGCGGGAGTCCACGTGACTTTTGCGGCCCACGGGCGTCCTCCGCCTTCGCTGCCCTCGATCGTGAGACGATCTTGGTCTGTATGTTCTCTGTCACTATTGTGGCACAGGCATGCAGTCCTGTGTGTCGCCTTCGCCTTCGAGGCAGTGCTGACTCTGGAGTTCTGTCAGAACCGGCCGCAGTGGAACGCTGGTCCTTCCCTGGCCAACACTGACAGAATGCGGAAGACTCGACCACGCCCCCTTGCTGGGACGCTATGCCTCCCACGCCTGGCCTGGTCGTTCCGCCGCGCACACTACTGGCCTCGCTCTCCGGCGACGTCGGTACCTGCGTGATCCTGGGTCAGGTGGTGTCCACTAGAGTGGTCCAGACATGAGCTTAGCCAGGTTGATGTGAGCGGCTCTGGGAATTCATTTTCTCAGCTCCCCCATGTCCCAGACTGGGCTCTTCGGCGGGGTGGCTTCAGCCACTAGAAGCAGACTCAGGTCTGTCTGCACTGATGGTCATCCATCTGTGTGCTTCCCGCCAAGGCCACCTCCATGCGACCCCTCCCCTCCGGCCTTCACCGGCCCTGAGCAGGAGCAGGTCACAGGAGGGCGGCGCTGCCAGTCTCTGCCCCTTAGACTGCCACGCCAGTCTAAGCAGCACTCTTGAGACAGGCAGCCTGGTCAGCGGGGTGATTGAGGGCTGCGCCCAACAGTCTTCGATCTCTCCAGAACGGACTAGGGGCATCTGCACTGACGGTCATCCTTCCGTGTGGCCTCCTTAGTCTGTTTCCCGCCGACGCCACCTCCATGCGGCCCCTCCCCTCGAGCCTTCAATGGCCTGGCATAGGAGATCGCTGGAGGCTGGCACAGCCTGTCTCTGCCCCTTAGCCGACTAACACTTGGTTAAGCAGCACTCCTGAGACGGACGGCTTAGAGTTAGGGCTCAGTTCTTTCCGGGGCTGGTAGCAGGGACCACTCCTTCCCCTGGTGGAGGGCTGGGGGAGAATCTCATTCCAAAAGAACTGACGCTCTTTCTCTGAGCCCCAAGAGGGTGTGGAAGACAGCACGCGCCGCCCACGGGCCGCGCTCCTCTCATCCCCCTCTGTCGCCAGACCCCTGCCCTCCCCTGGCCTCCTCTGGCAGGACGCGGTTAATGACCGTGCCCCCGCACAGGGCCGCTATGCCGTCCTCGCCGGTGCCGGTCATTCCGCCTCGCTGCCCCACCGACTGTACGTCTGTGGTTCGTATGACCCCGCTGGTGCACTTTCTGGAGGCCTGGCTAGAGCTTCCCAGTCTGTCCCGCTGGGTCGCGAGAACCATCAGATTCGGCTACGCGATTCAGTTCGCGAGATCTCCTCCCCGCTTCAGGGAAGTCCGCTCCACTTGGCCGGTGGCAATGCCCCTGTCATGAGAGCGGAGGTCGCCACCCTACTGGCGAAGGGTGCGATCGAGATTGTCCCTCCAGCCGAGATGAATTCCGGCTTTTACAGCCCTTACTTCATTGTACCCAAAAAGTCCGGTGGGTTACAGCCAATCCTCGACCTGCGCGTCTTGAACCGCTCCCTTCACAGGCTGCCGTTCAAGATGCTAACGGCCAAACGCATCCTCCAGTGCCTCAGGATTGGCTTGCAGCGATCGACCTGAAGGACGCCTACTTTCATGTCTCCCTCTTACCTCGACACAGACCGTTTCTACGGCCTGCTTCGAGGGGCAGACGTACCAGTACGCGGTGCTCCCATTCGGGCTAGCCCTGTCTCCTCGCGTCTTCACGAAGGTCGTCGAGGAAGCCCTGTTCGCATCCTGAACTATCTCGATGACTGGCTGATTCTAGCTCACTCTCGAGACCAGGTTTGCGAACACAGGGACCTAGTGCTTCGGCACCTAGCTCGTCTGGGCCTTCGGGTCAACTGGGAAAAGAGCAAACTTTGCCCCGTGCAGAGGATCTCTTTTCTCAGTATGGAGTTCGACTCGGTCGCCATGTGCGCGCAGCTTTCGAGCGAGCGCACGCAGTCACTACTGACTTGTCCTCAACAGTTCGAGGGCAAGAGTGCGGTTCCACTGAAATTATTTCAGAGGCTCCTGGGGCATATGGCATCCGCAGCCGCAGTAACGCTGCTTGGATTGCTTCATATGAGACCGCTTCAGCTTTGGCTTCGCGATCAAGTCCCGAGGTGGACATGGCAACACGGCACGCTCCAAGTCCCAGTGACTCCAGCCTGCCGTCAGACCTTCACCCCGTGGATGAACCTCAAGTTTCTACGGGCCGGAGTGCCCCTAGAACGAGTTTCCCGGCATGTTGTTGTATCAACAGATGCCTCCACCACGGGCTGGGGCGCCATGTGCAATGGACATGCTGCCGTGGGCTCCTGGACAGGGCCCAAGCGCCTTTGGCATGTCAATTGCCTCGAGTTGCTGGCTGTGCGTCTCGCCCTGCACCGCTTCCATGCGCTGCTCAAGGGTCAGCACGTACTAGTCCGATCAGACCGTCAAGGTGGTCTACGCTCCCGCCGTATGTCGCAACTCGCCCGCCACCTCCTCATATGGAGTCAGAAGCATCTGAGGTCGCTTCGAGCCATTTATATCCCGGGAGACCTGAACCAGGCAGCCGACGAGCTGTCTCGGCTTCGGCCTCTCGCTGGAGAATGGAGACTCCATCCCCAGTCGGTCCAGCTGATTTGGGATCAGTTTGGCGATGAACAGGTAGACCTGTTTGCCTCCCGCGACTCGTCCCACTGCGACCTGTACTATTCCCTGACCGAGGGCATGCTCGGCACGGATGCACTGGCGCACAGCTGGCCGCGGGGCCTACGCAAGCATGCGTTTCCCCCAGTGAGCCTTCTTGCGCAGACCTTGCGCAAGATCAGGGAGGACGAGGAGCAGGTCATTTTGGTTGCCCCGTATTGGCACAACCGGACCTGGTTCTCCGAACTAGTACTCCTCGCAACAGCACCTCCCCGGCCAATTCCTCTGAGGAAGGACCTCCTTTCTCAGGGACGGGGCACCCTTTGGCACCCTCGTCCTGATCTTTGGAACCTCCACGTGTGGCTCCTGGACGAGACGAGGCAGGTTTGAGTACCCTACCACCTGCGGTGGTGGCTACCATCACTTCCGCTAGAGCATCGTCCACGAGACATCTCTATGCATTGAAGTGGAACCTCTTCATCAACTGGTGTTCTTCTAAACATCAAGAACCCACGAAATGCCCGATCAGTGTCGTGCTTTCCTTCCTGCAAGAAGGGTTGGAGCGAAGGCTGTCTCCCTCCACCCTGAAAGTGTATGTTGCCGCCATTGCCGCACATCACGATGCAGATGATGGTAAGTCTCTGGGAAGGCACGACCTGATCATCAGGTTCCTGAGGGGAGCGAGGAGACTGAATCCTCCTCGTCCTCCCCTCGTACCCTCTTGGGACCTCTCAGTGGTTCTAACTGCCCTGCAGAGTGCTCCATTTGAGCCTTTGCAATCAGTAGAGCTTAAGTTCCTGTCTATGAAGACAGCGCTCCTGGTTGCATTGGCCTTCATCAAGAGGGTAGGGGACCTGCAGGCATTTTCGGTTGATGAAGCGTGCCTGGAATTCGGGCCGGCTAACTCTCACGTGATCCTGAGACCCCGGCCTGGATACGTGCCCAAGGTTCCTACCACACCCTTTCGAGACCAAGTAGTGAACCTGCAAGCGCTGCCCTTGGAGGAGGCAGACCCAGCCTTGGCACTGCTCTGCCCAGTACGCGCCCTTCGTGCTTACGTAGACAGAACGCGGTGTTTCAGGACCTCAGACCAGCTCTTTGTCTGTTATGGTGGGAAGCTGAAGGGAAAGGCTCTCTCAAAGCAAAGGTTATCTCACTGGATAGTGGATACCATTGCTTTGGCATACCAGCAGCAAGGTCGTCAATGCCCCCTTGGTGTGAAAGCCCACTCCACTCGTAGTGTGGCTTCCTCTTGGGCTCTAGCGCATGGCGCCTCGCTAACAGACATTTGTAGAGCTGCAGGCTGGCCGACACCCAACACATTCGCGAGGTTCTATAATCTCTGAGTAGAGCCAGTTTCTTCCCATGTACTCGCTTCAACCAGCCGGTACTAGATTCTGCTCAGGTGTCTTCGCTTGCTCGCCATTCCTCTCCACGGACGGGATACGTGCGATTATCTTCTCAGGTGAGTCTGATAAGCTCTGAGTTTCCTCCAGCACTGGTTACGTCAACGCCTGAGTTATGCCAATCTGCCATAACGCAGCTTTTGCGCTTGACTAGGTGCCTCCATGTGCATGGTCCCCCCTCTGGGCGACCCCCACATGTGTATTCCACTATAAGTCTCTTTTGAGCGTGTGTCTTTCCCTTGGCGAGCCACCTTGCCACCCCTGGGGTTTAAATATTCCACCTGCGGCTGGACACCCCAGTGATACCCCATATGCGTCCCTCTGGCTCATATGTGTCTCTCAAGTCCCCCCCTTGGTGGTTGGGCGTAATTGCATATTTCTCCTGAGATATGCTTCCCAGTGTACCTTGGTATTCCTGTGTTAGGTAGGACTCCTTCGTTCGTGCTAGTCTCACAACAGGGAGCTCAGACTTACGCAGGGCACTGGATGACAGCCGAGGTGGCGTGATTAGACTGGAACCCCAATCGTCGTCATCCGACGTAACTCGTAGTGACCACGAAAGGGAACGTCTCGGTTACGGATGTAACCCTCGTTCCCTGAGTAGGGAACGGAGACGTTACGTCTTCCTGCCACTTCCGCTGTATCGCTGAAAAACGCCTGAGTTCTGTCTCGGCTCCTCAGCAAAGACATATCTGCATGTTGCCAGCGTACTTCCTTTATACCCCCTGCGGTGGGCGGAGATACGCTATGCAAATTCCCCAGACCCATGGCATTTCATTGCCATTGGCTCGTTTTATATACTCGAAGATGATAGGCTTTCTAAGCGAAACCCCAATCGTCGTCATCCGACGTAACGTCTCCGTTCCCTACTCAGGGAACGAGGGTTACATCCGTAACCGAGACGTTTCTACAACACAGGGGACAATACTATCAAAAACCTGCTTAAACAGCATAATCGGGAGAACATCACTGTGACAAGAAGAAGGTTTCATCTTATCTAGCAGAGTGGTGACCTCATGTAATGTCACTAGTTTAAAAGAGAATCACGGATGGGAAAGAGTCAAAGTACATGCCTTAATACAAGCAGGTGGAGGTAAGATACTAACTCTGATATCCCTAATCTTCTCAACAAAGAAGTTAAGGAATACTGTCTGATGGAGAGAGCACTGCAATTAGAGGGACAGATGGCGAAACAATAGAATTTATGGTGTCAAACAAGAATTTGGGTTGAGAGAAGTAGTATTTAGAAGTATTTAGTTATAACTGTAGCACTTTTCAGAAGTTCATTTAGGGAAGCCATTAATTCCCTAAGATAAATCCTGTGAACTTCGAGTTTAGTTGTTTTCCATAAACGCTCTATTTTCCGATGTTTACTTCTACAACTCTGGATAGATTTATTTATCCAGGGGCAAGGCTTTTTAAGAGAGACAATATTTGATTTCACAGGTGCCACTTCATCTAAAATTGCTAAACAGTGGCTGTTAAAAGACTCAGCATACACATTTGCATCACTGCAACCCCTTAGCCGGCATGGATCAAACAAAATAGAAAACTTCCCAGCAACATCCTGGTTAATAACTCTCCTTTGAGCCTTAATTCTCAGGGGCAGGGGTCCCCGAGGTAAGTTCAGGTTAAAGAAAACACAACTATGGTCACTCGTATGTACATCCTCCACACACACATTTACTATCTCAAGACCTAATGAGAAAACAAGGTCCAGGGTGTGCCCCTTTAAATGTGTAGGTCCTGAGACATGTTGCGTAAAATTAAAAGAGTTAGTAATGGATAGGAGATCTGTAGCTGCAATACATGAGATATCATCAATATGAAGATTAAAATCTCCCATAAATAAAACTTTCTCCAGCTTGATTATAGAGGATAAAAAAATCAGTAAAATCAGTAAGAAAGATGCCTGCAGGACCAGGAGGGTGGTAAATTAACACACACTAAAACATGTTAACAGAACCAACCTTAATCATCTGTGACTCAAAAGAGGAGAAGGTTTCAGAGTGAATTAATCTGCATAAGAATCCATCACGATACACAATAGCAAAGCCGCCGCCTCGGCGTGCCGTTCGAGGTGTCCCAATCACAGAGCAACCTGCAGGGCAGAGCTCATTTAAATGTACAGCTTCCTTATCCTTTTGCCACGTTTCTGTAAGAAACATAAAATCCATCTTTTCCTTGGTGAAAAGATCGTTGATGGCATGTGCCTTATTAGTGATGGAACGAGCATTTAGCAGCGCTAAACGGAGCGATGATGGCAGGCCGGCCTCCTTAATGGCAAGTTGTAGTGGCCGCAAACACCTGGTACAATCACGTGATTTCCAGCGGTGCCGTGCGGTCAATCGCTGGTCAGGCAGGTCGGCCACAAACTGCAATTTCCTGACTGCGTCTCCACCATCGCCCCATGATGACCGAAGGGGTATCTTGTAAATATCTTGTAATGAGTGAACTGATTATCAAAGACACGGTTTAGGGAACAAATTGGTTTAAGAGCCATTTGATTACATATAAGGACAATTTGAGTTGTTTTGATTCGAACGAGTCAATTTAAGAGTCATCTTATTACAACTGAGTAAATCTGAGTCATATATGTTCAAATAAGTATTAATTGATATTAGTAATTAGGGTAAGTGTACCCATTAAGCCCACCAAAATCTCAATCTAGGTTTTTTTCATATATATTGACATAGTTTATAAGAAAAATAATTTGTTAAAATGCAAGATCAATCTCTCATTTGAAAATGTATTAATTAGTTGATGTACATTTTAGAATATAAAATTAAGATAATTTAGGAATAAAGTCAGAAGTCTGGCATGGGCTTAATTGGTACTTTGGCACCATTTAAGCCCGCATGTGTTCCAAATAAGCCCATATCATCTTTGATTCACAAAATACATTTTTTTTTATTGATTTTAAAGAAGTAAAACATCAATATATTTATTCAGTGACAGGGAAGAATTAAAAAAAATCCTTTTGCTAATGTTTGATTAAAGCCCTGGGTGGGATGGGTAGGTGTTAGTGGCCGGTGGTCTGGAGCTTTAAGTTGGCTTGACTGGAGTTGTAGCTGGAGTCAAGCTGGAAGTTAGGCCGGGTGTATCTCGGGAGCCAAGCCGAGTTGGGGCTCCAAATTCTGGGCTTAGGAGGGGCTCCTAGTGGGCCCCCCACACCGGGAGTCTGGAGCCTTAAGCCGGCTTAGCTCCCAAGTTATGCCTGGTCAAAGGTGGAAGTTTAACCGGGTGTATCTCGGGAAGGAAGCCGAGTTGGGGCTCCAGACTCTGGGGTTTCTGGGGACTCTCATGTCACACCGGGAGTATGCAGCCTTAGGTCGGCTTGATTCTGGAGTTATGCCCAATCAAAGTTCCACTGGAAGTGACCATACCTTGGGAAGAAAGCCGAGTTAGGGCTCAATACTCCCGGCATAGGCGGCCC
Source organism: Abramis brama (assembly GCF_963993115.1). Classification (NCBI taxonomy): domain Eukaryota; kingdom Metazoa; phylum Chordata; class Actinopteri; order Cypriniformes; family Leuciscidae; genus Abramis; species Abramis brama. Next base: position 8,603,888 of record NC_139965.1, read on the forward strand.
ACTGGGTGACCCCTCCATGCCCTTAGTCTAGAGCCCCATCTCGGCTTGGGCCCCAAGTTTTGCCCGGTCAAAGCTGGACAGGAAGTGGCGGTATCTCGGAGCCGGACGGTCCCAGGGGCTCAAGACTGTGGGGAATATAGGGTCCCTCTGGGACCTCTCCATGCCCAGAATCTCAAGCCTTAACTCAGCTTGGCTCCCGAATTATGCCCAGTTATACATACAGGACTTTAGGACAAACCAGGCTCTATCTCATTTGAATGAATGTGTGTAATTTGTGTGTAAGTAAGGTAAGGTTAAAAGGTTAGTAAGGTAAAAGCACACAAAGACATGTTATCTTTAAACACTTTCAAAAAATGTATCAAAGTTTGCAATTAGAGGGATTCCTCATTGAAATACATAAGGTGGGCTTAAATGGTACATAGTGAGTAATGGTGAAAAAAGACAATGTTTTCCTTTAAAAATGTAAGATATGTTTACAAATACATGCATGGAGCTTAAATATACTGTGGACTAGTATCATAGTAATTTTCATTGTGCCCACATTGAAAAATGTTAAGTTTTTTTCATTCAAGGTTAGCTTGTGTTGGCTCTAGTTTGCATGCGTTTTGTGGCGCTGTACCATTTAAGCCCATCTTAAAAAAAAGTTAATTTATAAAAATAATCTTCTCTACAAAACAATTTATGATGCATTTATTTGTAAATGAATGTAAAATGAATCACAAAACATTCATTGTTTGCAGTTCACATGCTTAATTCTTTGGCAGTCTATCTTTCTGTAAGGCTAATGGCTTGACCTAGAGATTAGCTTTGAACGCAAGCTAATAAAACTCATCTTTCCATTTAAAGGAAAATGATATAAAATGATAAAGTACTATTTGTTCATACACAAAAAACAATACATTTATCTCTTATTTGACATAATATCAATGTAGTTACCAAAGAAATGGCTGAAAATTGCTGAAATGTGTTGATTTCTGAAGGGTCCCGAAACACCAAAGTTTTGGGGTGACTTTGTGTGAGGTCCCTTGAGACAGCATGCACATGGGTGGGGCTAACTCAACATTGCCAAATGTAATTGGTATGCAATTAAAAATGCCAGGGAAGTAACAAATCACTGGATTGGTTAAAATAATAAGCAGCATAAAATATTATTTTCTCTTTTTTTAATTTGACTTAAGAGTTGAAAGTGGGCTTAAAGGGTACATGGGCTTAATGGGTACACTTACCTTAACTTGTATTTATGGTAACATTTTTTGGGGGGTCTGACTATTTTAAGTCACTGAAGTATTGAGTTTTGGGTCTCTTAAAGTGTTGCACTATTTAAATGTGGTAACATTGTATTGTATTGTAGGTTTCCCTGAACCATTCAAGATTCCATCACTGTGTAAGTGAATTATTCTGTAGTTTCACATTCCTGCCATTTGTTTCATTTTTATTTTATTTAGTTTGATTATTTTTTTATTTATTTTATTTATTTATGTTTTTGTTTGTTTGTTTGTTTGTTTGTTTGTTTGTTTGTTTGTTTGTTTTTTTTTGGGGGGGGGGGGGGGGGTTATATTAGATAAACCTCAGGGTTTATTATAGCTTTCTTATGGTCAACCTGGTTTTTTTTTTTATTATTATTATTATTCTCAAACACGTGAGAATATATGTTTATTAATTGGAGGCACCGCGCTTAACTAATTATTCTTGTAGAATTCTTGTAGCTAACTATCCATTCTTCAGGGGAAGGACCAGACATTACCCTTTACTACTGCTGGGATACCAGGGCTCCTTTAATAGTATTATACGAGTGTACTCGGCTGGTGAGGGTTACACAACCCTACCCTGCTTATTTCAAATATGAAATGAAATATCAGTTAAATAACATGAGAAATCTATAATACTTCTTTTAACTGTCTATGGTCTTGTCTCAGCCTGAGATATGCCGGGCGGCTTCTAAAAAAAATAGAATCATTTCTGGCTCCATTTTTGTATTTAAATATCTGTCAGAAACACATCTGTCACAGTTGCTAGGCGACAGGAGCGGGGGGGCAGGAACAGCTGGTGATGTAAACAGGAAATCCTCCATATTTTAGAGTGTCTCATTTAACAATATTCACTTCTACCTTACTGGACTTCGAAGGATTCAGCTCTGAATTGGGACTCAATTATAGTGTAACTTTCCTGTTGTTGCAGTAAAACTAACAGATGAATCTCACGGTTTCATGTCAGAGATGTAAATATTGTCCATCCTGAACATCTGAATGTGGATATAAACAAATGAGTGATGAGGATGTGTTAACATGCAAATGTGTACATGTTTTATTAAAGGAGAAGTTCACTTTTAAAATGAAAATTCTGTCATCATATAATCACCCTCATGTTGTTTCAAACCTGTATGAATTTCTTTATTCTGCTGAACAGAAAGGAAGATATTTAGAAGAATGTCAGTAACCAGACAGTTTTTGGGTCCCATTGACTTCCATAGTATATTTTTTTCCTACTATGGAAGTCAATGGGACCCAAAAACTGTCTGGTTACTGATATTCTTCTAAATATCTTCCTAAAATGTTTTAAGTACAGTTGAAGGTATTTTTCAAGTATAAAAAAATCTACATTTGAAAATAGTAGTATATTGCAAGTGCAAAAATAATATATAAATAGTAAACTATAAGTATAATGTTTGCTTGTATCCTACAGGAGTGGAGCTGAGACGCGAGGAAAGAAAACAAGGATGCACAAATAAGAAATGAGAAGCACCCATACTCTCTCAATAGTCAAACTCACTCCTTCATCTCACACACGTTTCTTTCTCTTTGACTGGAGTCTCAAACAGGGGCTTTTAAAGGCTCTCAGTAACCAGTATCACCAGTCTTCACTAATGAACTCAACCCTCATCAATCAGATCATTAGTGGATTGTTCAGTTCACACACAAACAGATAAAAAGTGACCAAAAACAGAGAAACACAAACACACAATAAATTGAACAGGGATGTAACACGAGTTATACAGTTCAGCAATAACATTAAAGCAGCTGCTTAGTTGTGAATATTAAAAAATTAATTATGAGTGGAAATATGATTACATTTTCTGTTCAAGGTCCATATGTTTATATGGACTGATATTGACTGACAATATGCAAATAAAGGAAAAGAGGTGGAAAAATGTACAACTAAGGAAGAATTAGGATATGAAAATTAGTTTTAGATAAATACACAAGTGACGTGATGAGCTGAATGAGGGATGAGAGCAGATATAATAATAGCGTAGTTTAAATCTGCAGACAGAAACATCAGACTCAGGACAGAAACACACGACCTCTAAAGTAAGAACATGTTCATTCTTCAAACACAATTAGACTTTCAGATGTTAATATTGTCTCAATGATTGTGAATCAAGTTATGCTGCTAAAATGTTTTTATTACATGATGGTTTTTTTTACACGTCTGTTTTTCCTCAGAAATGGACCAAACTCTATATTTGATTCTTCTTCTCATTGGTGAGTGTGTTTGTCGTTTTATTTATGGTTTATAGTTTCATCAGGTTTGACCCTGTTATGAAAAGTGTAGCAAAAGAGATACTTGACACAGGGACAGGTCACTCTAGGCACCTGATATTGGACCAGTGACTAGGTTCGTTACAGGAGGGTAAGTGATCAAGGCACACAAGGACACAGATAATAGCTGGAAATGACTCAATGTATTTTGTTGGTGCAAAAGTAATAATAATAAGAAACAAATGTAATACAACCACAACAACAATAGAAGAAACATAAATAAAAACAAATGAAATAACTGTTCTTTTCAATCCCTTGTTGTGCTTTTTGGTATCTTTGAGCTCTGTTCACTATTTAAATTGTTGTTGTTTAAGTTGTTTAGTTTCTATTTTGGTTTATAGATATTTAGCTTTACTAACTGTTAGTTTAATAAGAGCGTTTTTTATATCTTTATATAAAAGATCATAGAAAATATGAACCCAAATTAAAACAATTGAAATAAGAAAAGTACAATATCACAATAGTTCAATTTGAAACAATTTGAAACAATTCCAACAATATAACAGTCAATAACTTCTCAGTCTGTGTATAAATGAATGTTTCTTTGTCATCCAGAGTGGAAAAAATATGTTAGTGTGTGCAAAAGTCTCTTGGTGTAGATGAAAGCTTCGTTCAACAGTCAATAGTGCAAAATAATTGAAAAGTCAGATCCTACCAATCAGAATATATGCAATGAATTGGATTCCACCTGATCAGTAGAAGCACTAATCCATTGGAACGCACAGGATTACTCCGTCTGCACTTCTCAAATTCACAGAGGTTCAGTTGGGAGGCTCGCCATCTCATTGTATGAAGGGTTTGATCCAATCACACAAAAAAAACCTGACCTGTTCATACAAACAGCGTCTTAAAGGTGCCGTAGAATGGATGATTTTATTATTTTATAATGTTTCCAGGGGTGCCCTTATAATGTTAGTATGTTTTTTAGATCAAAATGTGTTATAATTTAGAAATAAAAGGCATATTTCCTAGCCTGATTTCATCCTCTGATTTGAACACTCTGTTTGAAGGGGCTGTTTGCGTGTCTGCTGTGAGACTTCAGTGTAAACACCCACTGCTGTGATTGGCTGACATGCTTGCATATGAAATATCTGGCATTACATGTAGAGCTATCTGGAAAACTTTTACTATTACAGCTTTTATACGTTTTTACTATTACAGCTATCGGGATTAACGAATCATGAGAAGTTTTTTAAGTATTTAGATCTATTCCCATCACATAAAAGGTTGCAGTGATGAGCATTGAGCAGATGACAGCCTGTTGATCGCGTGAATGAAGATCTTATCACTGCAACGCGATTTACTGATGCATAAACAGTGTTGAACGACTTTGAGAGAAAGATTATCTGTCTGAACTTGAACAATTACACATCAGAAATTCACATAACCCACTGGTTCTCCAGAGGCTCGGATGAAGGAGCTAAAAAAATATTTTTGTGTTCATTTGTACATCCAAACACTGAGCAACTGCCATGCTTCGTTCGCTCGTTTGCAAGCCACGATGTCTCTCGAGGAAAAAACAATATCGCGCTGGATCTAGATAACACAGTGTAAATTATCGTTAATAAAATCACTACTTACCGCTTGCGGGAATATAACGTTAGTTGAAATTGCCCCCTTCGTCAGTATGAAACGCTGAGAGAAGCCTGGCTGCTTGATATTGTTCCAGGTTAGAAAAACAGTCGTGAAATGGGCAGAGTAACTAACAACTTCGAATTAAACTGTAGCGGTATCCGATTATAGATAGATAGATAGATCTGCCATTTTCCCTATGATCCTCGCTTGTTTCTTCACCTGCAGAACTTCTGATGATTCGGCTGTGCAGTTTCAGCCCGTTCTCATCCCAAGGCGTCATAGTACTGACGCTGTTGACATTTCGTCTGCATCAAACGCACATGGCACCCTTTATCGTCAATATGAGACGCAGATAGATATGAGCCAGAAGGCGCCTCCTAGCGGTCTAACCCTAAACCTACCCCAGAACTAAACCTACCCATATCCTGTGCGTGTCATATTGACGCTAAAGGGTGCCATGTGCGTTCGATGTAGACGAAATGTCACAAGGGTCAGTATGTGACGTCCAAGGATGAGAATGCGTTGCAAGTTTCGCCTGGCACTGAGCATGGGCTGGCATATGCAAATTTTTAGAGGCGTACATATTAATGATCCCGACTGTTGCGTCACAGTCGGTGTTATGTGGAGATTCGCCTGTTTTTCAGGGGTGTTTTTCAAAAACGAGATTTAAATAAGAGAGAGAAAACTATGGTGTTTGAGACTCATTGTATGTCATGTCCATGTACTGAACTCTTGTTATTTAACTATGCCAAGATAAATTCAATTTCACATTCTAGGGCACCTTTAAATAATTTTTTGTGATCTAATTTGGCTTCAGATAAAAAATCAGACAGAAAATATACTATTGGATAGTGTTCTGCACAACGATTCTATATAGATTAGCATTACATTATAAATATAATCTATTATTATGGAAATACCTGGCATGGATTGAAAAACACAGGTAACTCAAATATCATAGCAAACATGTTTATTGTCTTCAAAACTGCATGTTACAGCCATAGTTACAGCGCGATCTCGTTAGCTTTGTGTGTGTTCGAGGCTTCCTGGATTGTCACATGATTATGGCACTTCTTCATGTTCTAATACTGTGCACAGGGCGGCGAGGGCGCCCTCAGGCTATTGGTATGAATTGAAAACACAGTATCAGAGTTATGCAAACGCTCATAATGATTACATCGACGCATTTGGGTATAAATTCAATAAATATTATTCCTGTCTATAGAAATCTGATGTAAACCTATGAGAATATATCAATATTTCTCCAAATCTGCACATTTTTGAGCTAAAGCCCTGAGGCACGTTGTTTTGTGTATCGCTGTCATGACGACGGCACGGGAGTTTTTTTATGAATGAAAGCGGCTGACGCGCATAATTCATATCAAAGGTATCGACTAATTTTTTCATTTCATAACTCCTGACACAAATTAAGAAATAACTGTCGCTATAAGTTTCTCAGAATACAATAGTGGTCAAATTCTGAAACTTGAGTCTTATATCTTTTTAATGATGTATAGTTTGTCAAGGTATAACATTAAATCTGATAGTAACTTTGAACTATATATAAATAAAACCGCTTCAGTGCGTCCGCGCTCTGGCAACGGTTAACAGGTTAAGTTTCAAAAGCATTTACACACCATTTCCTTTAGAACACAATATACACACACTACACATTCATCAATCATCTATCACTCTATATGAAAATAGTATTCAAAAAACCTTTTCTCTCATATTCAGCATATATAAAACATACCAGAATATGTAATTATGCGCAATATAGCATGTAAGTGCTTAATTGGAATATTACATCACATTTCACACTCCTTCAGAAACTATTACAAACATAGAACACTTCAGAACTTCAATAAACAAACATTCAGTTTTCAGTAAGTTGAACAAATATTACTTAGAAACTCACCAAATCCGGGGTTCATATGCTTTTAACCCACACTGGATTTCACAGGGGTTCTCAATCAACAATCATCAGTGGCAATATCAACAATGACTTTATTCAGCTTTTTGTTTAATACTTTCAGTATTTTATTAGAAATATAATTATTTGAAAATGATATTATTTTCTTTCTGTTTCTTAAATGCTGAATTCTAACCTGTGTTACAAAAGCATTAAATCAAACGTTCTCTTTCACAGCTCTCTGCTCCGTATCTGAATGTGTTCAGCGTCAGTATCACTTTATAAACGTGTTGAAGACCTGGACTGAAGCTCAGAGATTCTGCAGAGAGAAATACACAGATCTGGCCACCGTTGACAACATGAACGACATGAACGAGCTGAAGAAGAGTGTGAATGATGGAGGTGATCAGTATATCTGGATTGGGCTGAAGAAGACGAGTGTTGATAAATGGCAGTGGTCTTCAGGTGAACCTGCGCTCTATCTGAACTGGAGATCTGGACCACCTGAAGGCAGAGATGAGTGTGCTTTCATGAGAAATGGACAATGGCATGATTATCCATGTAGGAACAGCCTGACTTTCATCTGCAGTTCATCTAATAACAGTAAGTGCAGCTCCATACAATCACAAATTCACAATAAACATTTATTAATAAAAAGATGCACCATATAATGTGGTCATAAATGTAGAAGAGACTGTGGATATTTGTCACACTTTCAACTTTTTTATAGAAAATAAACTGATATTAACCCTTTAGGCGCCAGAGGTTTTTTCCTAAACCGTTCTTTTTTGACATCTTAATTTCAAAAGGCTATCTTAAAAGTGATAAAAGATAGAGACTTTCTGTAAATTAGAGAAATATTAAGGATGACCCAAAGTTTATGTAGGGATTACATTTTCCCATCTAATTTGCATATTATGACGCCATATGGTGGCGGCGATCTTGGATTATAGAATTTTCATGAAAAGTCACGTTTAAATGATAAAATGCAGCACTTCTTTCCCCCCAAAATGTCCCTCACCTTCTGTATGCTATACTACTGCACAATACTGAATGCTCAGGTAAATAGTAAGTAGTAAACAAACTGTGTAAATCATTACTAATAAATGGTAGAAACAAACTGAATGCATGTAGTGGTTGGCCTTTTGCTGTAGAGATTTTCCATTTACTACATACAGTAGGCACTCTCATTCCATGTATGGGGCACGTATATATTATTCATATGACACACAAAGCGGGCATTCCCATCAGTTTGCGATAGACTATGCATAATAGCCCCTCTGCCCCGTGTCACACATGAGCAGCGCGGGCGCGGCCAGATCTGCCTTGCGTGCACAGCTCGGACTACTGTCATTGTCATTGCGACTCCCCATCCTGCCTCCACGTTACCCCCTAACTGTCCTATGAATACTTCAACCTTGTCTAACATACCCGGGCCGTCTCCACCACAATACTGTCGCCGCGATTGCGGAGAGGCACACGGTCAGAAGACAAAGCTGGCTAGCGCGGTAAAAATCGGTAAAAATCTCCCGCCTCGTTCCCCACAACACTAACACGCCTGCTAACTTCGCGATGAACACTCCGACCCCGGGAAACATTGTTCCCACCACATTACATTTTGATATTTGATATTTCCCATAACTGTGGGAATCTGCCATTATAAGCATAGAGAATTATATTTTCAGCAAAACTTTATACTGTAAATTTTAAATTGAAAAATATCAACCATTGTTTTGACAAACATACTGTAAATTGTAATGAATTAATGAATGCATACAATTCCAACATATAATAGACGTACAACAACTTGCCCCATCTTGATATTTATGAACAAAATTCAGTGTCTTTTCAGTGGGATTTTATTGTGTTCACTTGTTACATGTATCACAATAAATAAAATGTAATAATAAAAAAAAAAAATCTTAACACAAAACCTGTAAAAATCGTCATTGTTAGATGAACTTTAAAGGCAGGGTAGGTAGGATTTGTCTAAAGAACTTTTTTCCAAATTTGTTTAAACTTTCTTTATATATCAATACATAATTAAAGTACTCTGAAAAAAAAGAGTATAAAAATCGAGTTACTCTAGACCGTTTAATCTGCATTAAACACAGCTCATTATTTCCATTCGGGACGAAACAAAGGATTGGCTTAGGCGACTGTCACTCTCTCTCGCAACCATGGTAACCACCCTGTTGATAAAGGATCTGCCTACATGCGCGCACCCGTTTGATTTGAGGAGTTCAAGAGGCACCTAGGAATAGCAAAATAATGGCAGAGAGAGAGCGTTCAAAATTCACATTACCAGCATATGCAGTTAGCGAAGGCAAACAAGGCCAAAAAAAGAAGACAGTATTAGAAAAGGCAATAAACAAAAAGTCTTTGGATAAACCAAGAAATAAAACGCGAGTCAATATCGGTGTGGCTTTCCAGCGATGGCGAGAACTGAGGGACCTCAAGGGGCTGAAAAGTGACTCCTTGATGGCTTTATTTCTGCTGGACAGGTAATCTTTCTTTTTGTAATTTGATTAGACATATTTTTTTTGTTTATGTTTTCATGAATCATGTATCACTAGCACACGTAGCTGCCTAATATAGCTATCATAACATTACTTAGCGAGCCATAGTATAGTTGATAAATAATCAATAGGCCTAGCTCAAGTTGATAGCTGTCGTGTTGAATTGTGCAAAATTTAACTTTACATAACAAAATACATGTTTAACAGCTAGTAGACCTGACGTTACTCCGCATCCAGGAACTTTTTACCCTCAGAGTCAACAATGCTTTCATCATGGAAACTCTTACATGCAGAATATATGAACGTATATGTTATGAATCTTACACGAAATTCATCGCCATCACAGTGTAACTGATGGAAATGGAAAAACGTGTATCAATGCAACCTGTTTTTAGCTTTGCCTTATAGTTATAACTAGCTCGTTAGCGAATCAAAAAAATATATAATTTAAACTTTACCAATATCGATATACTAGCTTGATAGTGAGTACTAAAATACATCTTATTTGTTTATATTCATAATGATAAAGTTAGATTTTTTTATTACATGTGATTCTGACATGATGTTACTACATGCACTGCGGTCCTTCCTCTCCGCTCGTCTCAGGTAAATAATGCGTGTTCAGCTCAGCGGTCGGAGTCGCGCGTTCATGTGTTTTGGGGGCTTGTCTTTGGAAGGAGCCCAGAAGGGAGAGGGTGGAGTGAATGGAAATAATGAGCTGTCTTTAAAACAGCCGTGAGAGGTCTACATACATTCGATTTTTATACTTTCTTTTTCAGAGTACTTACATTTTAATTATGTATTGATATATACATAAAGTTTAAACAAATTTGAAAAAGAAGTTTTTTAGACAATTCCTACCTACCCTGCCTTTAACTGAACTCACAAAGACAAATTGTCCATTACAATGTGAAAAAACGATCAGACTAGAAACAAGACAAATGCTAATATTTGCTAGAATATGCTAATATGCTAATAATGCTAATATGTTATTATTGCAACAATATTAATTTGCATACATTATACAATTCAACTACAATTCAACCTTTTGAATTGATTTTTTTGCTGTTAACAACTAGTTAACAAACATTAATATGCAATTTAACATCTTCATCTGTTTGATGTGTCTCTCATTCAGCTCTGTGTGTCTGAATACAGTATTCCAGAGAAATGTGTAACAAAACATGATGGACAAATATAGTTGCAATAAAATTATCACAGAAATTCACAATAGATACTTGATGTTATATCAGCAAAATCATCATGAATATAATTTGAATATTTAATATATCATCAGCTGTAGAAACAGTATTTGAATTACACGTTTCTGATGCTTCGCTGCTCTTATTCACATTAAAAACCATAAATCAGCGTAAGAATGATGAACAAACTGATTTATGAATCTGTTTCCATGTGTTTTTCTTAAAGTGAACACAGGACTCGTCTTTGTCAATCAGACGAAGAACTGGAGAGGCGCTCAGAGTTTCTGCAGACAGAATCACACTGATCTGGTCAGTGTGAGGAACCAGAATGAGAATCAACAGATTCAGATGTTCATCAATGATAGTCACAGATCTTATGATGTCTGGATCGGTCTGTTCAGAGACTCATGGCAGTGGTCAGATCAGAGTAACTCCTCATTCAGATACTGGAAGTCTGGTGAACCTAATAATGCTGGAGGTGTTGAAAACTGTACAATGATCATTCCGAACGCTCTGGGTCAATGGTATGATGACACTTGCAACCTCCAATATCCTTTTGTGTGTCATGAAGGTGAGCAGATCCTCACAAACACACACAATCCATCCATCACCTCCAGATATCTTAAAGTTCACGCTACATGTCTGACATGACAGATTCCTCCACAGTGTTTGTTCTGCATGTTGTTTTTGATCAGTCTCTCTCTAGTTTTTGCTTGTGGTTTGTTTTGTGTCCAGATAAACTGATTCTGATCAAAGAGAATCTGACGTGGCCTGAAGCTCTGAGATACTGCAGACAGAATTATACGGATCTGGTCTCGGTTCTTTCAGTCGAGATGCAGCGTCGTGTGATGAATGTGGTTAAACGTGCGTCTACTGAGGCGGTGTGGTTGGGTTTACACAACTACTGCCAAATGAACATGTGGCTCTGGTTGAGCGGAGAGGTCGTGTGCTATCAGAACTGGGCTCCAGGGAACGGAACGACACCAGAAAACTGCAGCCTTACGAAGAGAAAAGGAGCAGTTCAGTCTGGAGGAGATCAGCGCTGGATCAGCCTTCCTGAGACTCACAAACTCAACTTCATCTGCAGCAGATCTAAGGAGTGAGAAGACGGCAATGTTTGTGTGATTACTTACATTCACTGTTTTCATTCTTTATTTTTCTTATTTACTTTCATTTGTTTGATTTGATCTTTAGTCATTTCTGAGTGAATCTACTAACTGTGTTTTAAAAGTCTGTTTTATTTCTCTGTTAATTATTATGACATAATGTGATCTTATCAAAGTTGTCTAACACCAATGATTACTATTCTTTAGATATCTAAAATACTAACAATTTTTTTTTTATAGTGTGTTTATGTGCCTTTATGTTTTTCACTAATCATATCTGTATCAATAACTGTTGAATATGATTCTGTGAGCAGCAGCTCTTAAGAATAATCATTATTTGTGTCTCAGGAGAATTAAATCTGGTTTATTCTTAGAAAGGCAGAAGTGAAGTGATGTCACAATAAACTGTCAATTAAATGTAACAAATATGTAAAATTTATATTTGATTGTTGGTGTGTTTGGTTGATATTTAGGATATGATGTAATTTACAAAACATGCACATTTCAGTTCCTGGAATAAATTAGTGGTGTAAATCTTTGGGTCGACAGTGTGATGGATTTTTTAATGAATAAAATAGTAAACTGTATACCAAACTAATTATGACTCTAACATCTAACCTTACTTCTCTTTTAAGCCTAACATTCTAACACTTGAACAAAATGAACTCTGAAGATTGTGTCGAAACCAGTGAAAAATTCTGAGATGCTGGCTAGACAATATTACAAATATACTGTCTAGAATATTCTCATGACATATTGAATAATCAAATGAACTTCTAACCCTTTTCTATTGTTTCCTAATGATTTGAGATCTAAGTTTGCTCCTACCTAGTAACAGAAGGGTTTGCATATGAAGAACCAATCAAATTGTAGGGATATATTATGTAGCCTAATGTTTCATGTCATTTTTGCCATGCTCCTATTCTATAAAAAGTGTTGTATTCCTTTTGCTGGTGGGATTCTCTCTGAAATTTGTCTGAGATCCTCCGGCCGTGATTAAAGCATATTCCAAAGGCATTGTCTGAAGTCTGTCTGTTTAGTTATTGCTGCGCAGCAAGTTAGGGTTAGGGGACTCGGCCGACGTCGAGGAAACGCGCTAGAGCATAAATATTATTGAATGGGGATGTCGACTGTAGACGAGACTCAGGTAGACTTAAGTCAGGTGCGAAAAAAGAAAAATCTACCACAACAGTTAATTGATTTGATTCATGATTCATAGGTTTTTGCTTCAAGAGTGATTTTCGCAAATTCAGAACGATTCGATTTTGAGACGATTCACAATGAAATACAATTCAATTAATGATTTGATTCTGAATTTCTAAAGTGCATTTGTAACGCGCGTCGCAGCGAGAGTGTGTAGCAGATCCAGTTCTGTACATAAGGAATTCCACACAGCAGACAGCAGGATGGCTTCAAAATGACTGTATTTATTGACCCTGGGACAATTACATGGGACAATTTGATCAGAATACTATCCATTGCGCAGACCTCTTTCCACGTTATACGCAATTTTAACTGGAAAGAGAGAAGAAAACAAGTGCGTTGCCTCGCCAGTGTACATTTGCGATCTGAGGCTGACGTAACTCTCTTTGTATACATGTTTAACATTATGTAATAGCCTACACATTAAAGTAATAACAATCCATTACTGTTGTTAAATGAAAAATAAATAAAGTAATAAAATGGCTGGATGTGTATTCTTTAAGCATATCAGTAATAACATAAGAATAATGTCTGTACGAATCAAACAAATATTCCCTCAAAACATTATGCAGTCACATTATACTCGTTAGAACCGCAAAACCAGCGTAATAGTTGGAAGTAAAACGATAGAATTAATTACATGAGAACTAAAGATAGGATACATGTTCAAAAGCACAATCCAGATATACATTATAGACCCAAATTACATAAATTAGATCACTTTATACTGGTTAAGTTGAAGTTGAACATACCTGGAAACACATGGGGCAATTTGATCAGAATACTATCCGTTGCGCAGATCTCTTTCCACGTTATACGCTGTGCACAAATCACTGGTTAGCTCCACGTGCGTCACATAAAAGTCACAGAAAACTCACAACATACATATGAATAATCAATTCAGTAACACATTGTGCTTATTATTCAATGAACTTTAACCGAATGAGCACTTTTAAACATACCAATTTTAACTGGAAAGAGAGAAGAAAACAAGTGCATCTTGCCTCGCCAGCGTCCATTTGCGATCTGAGGCTGACGTAACTTTTTTTTTTTAATATGCTTTATTCAGTAACAAAACATACAACAATTAAATACAAAAATAATAGTAATACAAAACAATAATAACAGCAAGGAAACCAATAAACAATATATAAAATGTATATAGATACCAATATTAAAAATAATACAATTAAATAAAAAAGAAATAAGCAATATAACACAAATATAAACAACTATATAGCCTACACAGGGGTATTGAAATCAAATCCATTCCTCTAATTATAAAATAATACAAAGGTCCTTAAAAAGGATATCATTTCAAGGCTTTACAACATTCTATAGTCTTTTTTGCCTTGGTGTTCCTCACACCCTCAAATGATTTAATATACTGACAAAGCTCGGATTTAAATTGTATAAAACTAGGTGAATTTTTTGCCCATCGACATTTATGAATGTGATTATTTCCCTAAAATAATAAACAAATTAAGAACAAAAACAAATGTTCTTTTCTAAAGGCTTATCGTAAAAAAAAATATTATATTCTTATCCTCCAGAGTAATGTCAATTCCAGAAATCCCCTTAAAAAAGATCTTAAAGTCACACCAAAACAATTTAGAACAAATACAATCCAAAAAAAAGATGACAGATAGTCTCGTCAATTAAATTACAAAAAAGACATTTCAAATCAGTATCTTTCTTAAATCTTTTTATGACCTAATTAACTGGATAAATACAATGAATAATTTTAAATGAAACCCCACAAATCTTATTAGTGACACAGTATCTCCTGGAAACCATAACAACCTCCTCCCACTTAATGTCCTGGAAGCGTGAATTCCAGAATCTTTTAGCTGGAGGAATTCTAAATGAACAACAAATCTGTCTAAGGAAATTATTGTTGCATTTTTTTATCAACAATACTTATACCCTCTAACCTCAAGTTGAAATCAATAGTTATATTCAATCAACAGCATTAGCAGAGCGCAACAACTGAAGGAGACCAGAAGGTGTTGCATCAAAAACTACTGCATAATCCTTTGCAGATATCGGAAGTTTGAATTTATCCAGAAATTCTCCATATGAAAGCAAGTGACCATCACGGCGAAGCAACTGTGTCACCAATAAAATATTGTTTCTAAACCAATATTCCAAAAAACGTGTTTTATTCCTATATTTAATATATTTATTATTCCATATCAAACATCTATGGGGAGAGAAATTGTGTTTGTACACCAGCAACCAGGATAACAGAGCTTGCCTATGAAAGTTAGACAGCTTAATAGGGACTTTATTAATATCAAAGTTGCAATTGAGAAGAAACTTAATACCACCAATTTGGTTAAAAACTAAATTTGGGATATAATACCACAACTTGTTATTAGATTTGATACAATTCTGAATCCATTTAATTTTAAAGACAGTATTAGAAACTTCAAAGTCAATGGCATTTAAACCACCTTGATGAAATAAATTGCCTAATATTCCTCTATTTAAGCAATGTGGCCTATTCTTCCAAATAAAATTGTACATTTTCTTATTAACTTGCCTAATAATTGACTTTGGAGCATCTAAAACCATTGCTGTATAAGATAATCTAGACAACCCTTCAGCCTTGGATAGCAATATTCTACCAGTCAAAGATAAATCTCTAATTAACCCCACATTAAATTTCTTTTGCACTTTATCAATTAATGGAGGAAATTATTTCCTTTTGATTTTTACATATTTTGATCCCCAAATAAGAGACTTGGTTTTTAACTGGTATTCCACCAAACCATCAGGTATATCTTTCAAAGGGAACAATTTGCATTTATTAATATTTATTATACCATGGGCTGTTTAAATACTCGATTCTGATTGGCTGGAAGGTGTGCAGTAAAACCGTTTAATGCACAGGTAGTTCCAGTCAGTTTGATTACAGTTCGAAATTAATCCGCTACATTGGTAACCATAGTAACACAGATACACTTGCAAGCAGAGTGAGAGACGCATATGAAAACGTTTATTTAGGTAGGCTAAATGGATGAATTTTTCATATCGTTTAATTTGTATGGTGAATATGGCAACTCTGAGAAATGGGCCCAGGCACAAGACGAAATAGAAGACTTGGAGAAGACGATGAATGACAAAAAGCGGCACAAAGAATTAACAATAAATAAATGACATGATTAGTTCAAATAAAGATTGCCTTGTCACTGTCAGTGTTGCCTGTCATTCATAAATAATTGTAATAAATCCATTAAAGAATCATTAAGTTAGCTATATTCTTAAGCAACGAGGGGACGTTAGCTGATAGACCAGTGGTTCTCAACCTCTCCTGCAGGGACCCCCTGACAGGCCATGTTTCTGTTTTAACCCTGAAATGGCACATCTGATTCAAATAATTAAAGGCTTAATCATGAGTAGTTGACTAATTGATTAATTGACTAAGTCCTACTCTTCCTACTCTAATAACTACTCATTAATTGAGTCAGGTGTGCCATTTCAGGGTTAAAACAGAAACATGGCCTGTCAGGGGGTCCCTGCAGGAGAGGTTGAGAACCACTGTGATAGACTTTAAAGAAGAGACGCACACAGGTAACTCGCGCACGCATCTCTCTCTCTCTCTCTCTCTCTCTCTCTCTCTCTCTCTCTCTCTCTCTCTCTCTCTCTCTCTCTCTCTCTGTTCCTTCTCCTTCAGTTCTCTGTCTCTCTCTTTTAATAATGAATTTAAATAAATGTGAATTCATTCAAATAAAAGCAATCCGATGGCTCTACTTTATTTAAAGCGGTCGGAGTGCAAGAACTGACGAGCCTTAACTTAAGAAATAACCGTCATTTTTACATGTCTGTTAAAAAATGACACTGTAAACATCAGTTACAGCTTTAACTTATTTATAAGAATTTTAATGCACTTCGTAGAGGCGCTTCGCGTCGGGTGGTTCTTCGCCTCTACGTCGTGCATTAAGTAAGGAATAATTGACGACAGGCCGTTGAATTATCAGAAAAATAATGCACACCCGAGGTGGTAATGCGGTCACGACGCGAAGCGGTGTGGCCGTTCACCTCGGCTGTGCATTATTTTTCTAATAATTCAACGGCCTGAAGTCAATTATTCCGCTTATACTACAGTTACCACACCTCGAAACATTGTTCAGATTATGTATTTCAAGACGTTTGTAAAGTTTTTGTCATTAAAACGCTCTTGTATGTAGGACTAATTTCTTACGCATCTAATCCCATGCCTCCGTTGCTAATTCCAAAACGTCATTTTAGAGTTAGTAACGGAGGTTTGAGCCACATAGCAGACTAATGCTGGGGACACACGACTAGCTGACACATTCTCTGACTGTTTTCATCGCAGCATATTTTAAACACCGACTTTGAACACAGACTGAATGCGCTGAACACGCGTTTGGACATGATCAGTCATAAGAATCAAATAACATTCATAACCGGCCTTAAAGTGTGTCCCCGGCTTTATGCAGTTATTAATGCAGTTATTAGAGAGAGATGTGCAATAATGAGACAGAAAAGCATGTGCGTCAATATTATTATTTATTTATTAATTCAATTCGTTTTAATTAATTCGTTCATTCTTTTGTTTCTATTATTGACAGATGACAGTAGACTAGCCAAATAAATGAAACCCAAAGCCCTTTTAACAAGTATGCCAATCAATAATTATTTATTTGTTAAATTATCTGCAATAAAAATCCGTGCTGCAGGACTATCCATTTATTTAGCCTATATTCAGTTTAATTTTCTATTGATTATATAGGACTATATACTTTATTTATTAAAATTAAAATGCATGTTTCCATTGATTGTGAAGCTAGACATTGAAAATTGCAGATCAAGCGCATGGGGCTAAATGTTTTTTCTTGTTATGAATTGTATCCTATTTTCCGTTATTACAGTTGACTACGCGAAGTGATATGGAACTGTAATGCGGTCAAGACCTGCCTGGAACTACTTTAGCTGTGCGTTTCCCTGAAAATAATGCACACCTTAGAACGTTCGTCAACCAATCAGATTCAAGCATTCAACGGCCCTGTAGTATAAAATCCTTTAATGCACGGCTAGCCGTGGATTATCCCTTACTAATTAAGCCAGAAACTGATGAAAACATATCTAAACACCTAAATGCTGCAACAATTTCTTTGTCACCTCTCAAAAATATGGTTGTATCTGTCATGAGGTGGAAGAATGAACCCAATTGCAGACAATATACAAACACACAAGGTTTATTTATAACAGAAAACAGGGAAAACAAAGCCCACGAGGGGGTAAAACAGAGGTAAGGATGGCTGACTAACAAGCAAGACAATAACTAGACTAAGAACTGGGATATAGGGGAGCGCGGGGCACAACCTAACGCGGGGTTAGTTGTAACACGCTTGTTTTAAATACTTCCGCACATGCTTGGATGAGGAACTTTGTGTATTTACTAGTTGCCATATCAACACTATATAGAAAAAAAAAATCCGCCAAATTTTTTTTTTTTTTGGAAGATATCCATAGACATTCATTAAACCATAGCAAAAGTAAATTTCTTACTTAAGTTAATTTTTCATCTCTATTTTTTGTGTTTATTTAAAATAAGACAAATCTGATATTATTTTAATCCCCAAGATGTTATTTAACAGTTGAGATAGTTCTTTAATGCTTCGCTAACTAGCAGAAGACACTAGCAGGGTTTAAATCCCAGTTGTGCAGGCGGGGGCATGTTGTAACACTGCGTTACAATGTGCCCCTATTAGAAATATGCTATTATATTCTATACTTTTATTAATTTTATTGAGAAAACTTGAGAAAAAGGTGAATAAAGACTGAGAGTCAATGTTCAGAAATTACTAATTATTTATTTGTTTTGAACTATGTTGTATAGCTGTGTTTTCATGTGTTCGTTGTCAAAACTCAAAAATGAGTTTCTATTTAATTATTAAAAATTGCCATTATTTTATATGAAAAAGTTTTTTAATTGTATTTTATTTAGAAAATATTTTAGTTTGTTTTGTATATTTTTTTTATTAGATCAGATAACATTTTAAGCTGTCATATGTTATGTTACAATGTGCCCCACGACATGTTACAATGTACCCCATGGGGCATGTTGTCACATTTCACTTCCATTCTTTCGGGGTATATCAAGAAAAAAGTATATACTGTATTAATAAAACAAAAACACACAATTGTACTAGACATGTGGGAAATTAATGTGGGAAAAAAGAAATACTCTGAACCATAAGTAGATTTACACAAACTGAGAAAGTCAAAAAGCGTTAGGTTGTGCCCCGCTCTCCCCTACTACATACAACACTTCAGACAAAAACTCTTACTTGACAAGGAACTCTCAGCAATAGTACAAACACAGGCAGGTTATTGATTGACAATGAACTGACAAAGGACAGAAACCATGAGGGGATTAAATAGGGAGCAAATAAAGAGGGCAACAGGTGATAATGGTGAAACAATGACTAAACAAGGATATCAAGGGGGCGGGGTTAATTAACCAGACACCACAAGCACATGGCCCAAACAAATGGCCATGTGCTTGTACACAAAACATGGGTCTGTCATGATCCTGCCTCAAGACTAAAGAAAGACAGGGACTAGATGGCAGAATCATGACAGTATCATCTGCAAGCTGTGAACATTTTATTTCTTTGTAAAATAAACAAATAACTTGGAAAGGGTTATTTTAACATGAAGGCACAACACTTGCATAACTAATACAAATAAGAAAGGAGCTACAGGGTCCCCTTGTTTTACTCTAGAAATGTTAAATCTGGGAGTTGTTCCAAAGGCCAAATTGCTCTAATAAAATTATTACCAAAGCCAAAAAAACCAAGAAGAATGCAAGGTCCACAGAGTCGAAGGCTTTATAATAATCAATGAATAATATATAACTTTCATCCTGAATTAAGAAATTATAATCAATTAGGTCCAAACCTAGACGAATATTATTTCCAATATATCTGCCACGCATAAAGCCAGACTGGCAGTCATCAGTAATTTTATCCAGACAAAGTTTCAGCCTCTCTGCAAATATAGTCGATAACAGTTTAGCATCATTATTAATTAAATAAATGGGCCTCCAATTTCCAATACTAAGTGGATCTTTACCCGACTTTGGAAAAAGGGTTATTAAACTCTGATTCATTGTAGGGAGCATTTTCTCAGCTTCCAATATTTCCTGAAAAACATGCAAAAGGAACACAGAGAGATCTTCCTGAAAGGTTTTATAAAATTCGGCGGTTAAATCATCATTACCCCGTGATTTATTATTCTTCAATTTGGCAATATTTTATTTTATTAGGGCCCAAGCCCTGAAAGGGCGAAGGCCCTATTGTTTTCGGTAGGATTATTAGGGCCCAAGCCCTGAAAGGGCGAAGGCCCTATTGTTTTCGGTAGGATTATTATTATTATTATTATTATTATTATTATTATTATTATTTTGTCAACCTTTCGGGCACTTTTGGGGCCCTTAACATGCTCGAAAACTCTTGAAATTTTGCACACACGTCAGAACCCGCGGCCATCAGGGCCGGACTGAAGCTGGTACCCGGGCGTGGCAGGGGGGCTCGACAGCGCCCCCTGGAACGGGATCCAAACACGTGTCCATAAATCAAACACGCTTGCATGTAATAATATGAAACTCGGTACACATATAGATCTCATTGGGCCGAACAACTTTCGTGCTCTAAGTTTTACGCCAGCCAAACAGGAAGTTGGCTATTTAGCGTTGTTTGGAAACGCATGCTGTGGAATTTAATGTACTCCTCCTAGGGAATTCATCGATTCGCCTCCAAACTCGGTGTGCATGAAGTCAAGACATTGAGGATGCTAAATTGCGGACGGATTTTTGATATCTCGAACGGTTTGGCCGTGGCGAGGAAACAAATTTATGGCGAAAAAATGAAACAGGAAGTGTGTTATAACTTCTGCATACATTAACTGATCTTGATGAAACTTCAGCAGTGTGTTCGTTGTAAGAGGCCGATCACATGGATGTGACTATTGTGAGTCAAAGTTATAGCGCCACCAACAGGCAGCAGGAAGTACATCACTTTCAAAATGCTTTGAAATCAGTGTCTTATTTTTACCCGATTTGCTTCAAACTTTATGCGTACAATGTAGACACACGGCAGATGTAAACCTGTGAAAGGATTATTGATATCTTAGATACTGTTGCCGTGGCAACGCATCAAACTTTAATATTATTTTTTGATGCTTTTGAGACTCTTAACATACTTGAAATTGCATGAAACTCAACAGACACATCACATTTATTAGCCCGTAGACATGTGCAAAGTTTCAGAAACGGGCGTGGTGGAATGGCTCAGTAGCGCCACCTTTAGTCAAAAATGGGGGCTTAGTTTTTCCTAGAATCACAAAACTTGGTATGTGTATTGTTCTCATCAAGACGGACAACTTTCTAATTTACATGAACCATCTCCGACCAACAGGAAGAGAGATATTTTGGTTTGAATGTGGATTTTCTGAAGAATTTTCTCTCCCTCTCTCTGTGTCTGTGTGTGTGTGAGGGGAGGGGGGGATTTGACTATTGCTTTTATATTGTTAATCAACGTTTCAGGGGCTTTTGGGGTCCTTAACGTGCTCAAAAACTCTTGAAACTTTGCACACAGGTCAGAACCCACGGCCATCAGGGCCGGGCTGAAGCTGGTACCCGGGCGTGGCTGGGGGGCTCAACAGCGCCCCCTTGAACGGGGTTCTAAAACTTGATCCATATATCAAACACGCTCGCATGAATTAATATGAAACTCGGTACACATATAGATCTCATCGGGCCGAACAACTTTACCCCGGTCAAGTTTTACGCCAGCCCAACAGAAAGTCGGCTATTATGGGTTGTTTGGAAAACGCTTGCTGTGGAATGTGAAATACTCCTCCTAGAAAATTCACCGTGTCCCCTTCAAACTCGGTGTGCATGTAGTCAAGACTTTGAGGATGCTAAATTGCGGACGGATTTTTGATATCTCGAACGGTTTGGCTGTGGCGAGGAATCGAATTTATGGCGAGAAAAGAGAAACACGGAAGTGGAATAACTTCTGCATACATTAACTGATCTTGATGAAACTTCAGCAGTGTGTTCGTGGTAAGAGGCCGATCAGATGGATGTAGCTATTGTGAGTCAAAGTTATAGCGCCACCAACTGGCAGCAGGAAGTGTGTCACTTTCAACATGCTTTTGACAAAAGTGGGGGGGTTAGTTTTAACTACAGTAAAGAAAAAACAGTTTGTATATTGTTCTCATCAAGCCGGACAACTTTCTAATTTACATTCAATAGCTCTGGCCATCAGGAAGTCAGATATTTTGGTCTGAATGTGAATTTTTTTGCAAAATCAGCCTCTGAATTTTTAGCCACTCCTCTTAAACTATTTATTTTATTCGTACCAAACTTTTTCAACATGATGAAACTACATTAAATATGCTAAATTGTGAATGGATAATAAATATCTCAAATGGTTTTGTTATGGCGAGGGATTAAAGTAATGTCCAAAAAGGAAACACTAAAAATCTTCTAAAAATGTAATTATATACCATTTATTTCTATATAAAAGAATACAAATATCACAACTAAACCCATTTTATTCTGTTTTTGCAATTCAAGAAGAATGAAAAAGTTAAAACAGGCTATTTAGTGCTATTTGGTTCAACAAAAAAGCAAACATAGGGCTATACTGCCCTCTTGTGTCCAAAAGGACATCAAAATAGTATATAAAACTTTTTACCAGGTAGGCCAATATTGTATTTAAATATACATTTATTAGGTATGTGTCTGAGGATATTTTCCCACCGGTTAATCGACGTGTGACACGAGTGGGTGCTTTTAAATCGCTAATATAATAGTGAAAGAAAAATAATGATAATGTTGCACACACAAATCACACACACACTGTAAAAACGAACTTTTTGGTATAGTAATATATATTAAATTAACCATCATAATTTTTACTTTATAAAATTAAAATTCAATGAGAACTAGAATTTTCTAAGTAAAATTTTAAATATCTACACATTTAATTCATGTAATAAATTAACTGGTTGGAAAGAGTAAATCTTATTATATATTTGCATGTAATATTTAAACATTTTATAGTCACTTCACATAAACATAGTAATTTTAAGTAAATTTTAATCGAAAAGTATAGCGCGTTTGAATCCGCACATGCGTGTTTGGATAAGACAGTCTAACTGCCACTTTGGGTCAGACGGATTGGTGAGCTGCTGCGTGGCTGCTTTTTGTCGTGTTTGAGGTAAGTTTGTCTTTCTGTTTTAATAAAACATGGGTCTGTGTGGATTTTGATTGATGATTCTTGTTTACGTGACTCAATAAACATTAATGCTCATCTTATAACATGACCTCATATTAGTGTAACGCGTCTTGGTTATCCACAGTACATTAACGTTATAACCCTTACATTTCACTTCCTAAGTTACATTAGTTAACGTATATTTAATCGGAAAAGTTTTCAATAGTTTTATAGATAAAGCACTGTTTTTCGTGTAAAAATTTCAAACTGATTGGATACCGTTGTAACTGCTAGTAGCTTGCTAACATGATTAGGCCTTAAAATTGACGTTAACCGCTTTCCTGCTGAAGTAGGCCTAACTTTACGTTATAAGTTACCGTTATAAGTTACCGTTGACTGTTGTATGGAAAAGTTTGAATTTTCTTACTGAATACGGTGAAGTGGGAGAAAAAAAGAGAGTAAACTTTATAGTTACCTACACAATGTGTGTGGTAACTATACTTAGGTGTATTTAAATGCCTGAAATGCACTATATAATCACACCGGTTTAATCGTACGCATCAAACGGTTAACATACTAAAAAAGACCATATGGTTTCGATTATGTGTGTGTTCATTCTGTTATGATAATGAAGTCACTTTATATTTTTGTTTCTCAAAATAATTATATTTTTTCTTTTTCTAAACTGTATGCAGGAGGACAGCTGCAGTGACATCACTCAGCACATCATTAAAATACTGGTTGTCCATGGTGCTGATGGAGAAGATCCAATCGATGTATCCAGCCTTCTTAAAGGACAAGTTCGGTATTTTACACTTAAAGGGTTAGTTCACCCAAAAATGAAAATTCTGTCAGTAATTACTCACCCTCATGTTGTTCCAACCCCATAAGACCTTCGCTCATCTTCGGAACACAAATTAAGATATTTTTGATTAAATTTGAGAGCTGGATCACTCCTCCATAGGCTTCTAAGACACTATAACTTGCTGGCCCAGAAAATGTATTAAAGACATCGTTAATATAGTCCAAGTGACTACAGTGGCTCAATCTTAAGTTTATAAAGCGACAAGAATACTTTTTTCGTCACCACGTATCACACACATGACCAGCGTCGCCCAATAGTGAGCCTACGTGTGACGTACAACACAGACGCACTGCGCTTAAACACTACGTGAAAAGACCCGAGGCCCAGAGAGAAGGAAATGAAAAGTGGAATAAAGTCGTTATTTTTGTTTGTTTTTTGCGCACAAAAAGTATTCTCGTCGCTTTATAAACTTAAGATTGAGCCACTGTAGTCACTTGGACTATATTAACGATGTCTTTAATACATTTTCTGGGCCAGCAAGTTATAGTGTCTTAGAAGCCTATGGAGGAGTGATCCAGCTCTCAGATTTAATCAAAAATATCTTAATTTGTGTTCCGAAGATGAATGCATAGGTGCACTGGAACAATCCTTCCTAAAACGCATTAAACTTTCGTTTACAAAGACGTGAAACTCACCGAGTGGTCAGGGGTGTTCACTGATGTGCTCACACAAAAAACTGTAAAATATGCTTTCCAACAGGTTTTATCATAGTTTTTGTCTAACTCTATTGACTTGTATTGGATGTGCTGTGAGGTACGGTATTACTCCGCCAACGGAAATGTTTTTTTTTGTTTTTTTTTGCTACCACAGAAACCGAAAATTCTCGGGCCAGAAGCATGTGTCCCAAATTTCAATCTTAACCGTTCTATTTAATCAGAAACGATCTGAAAACAGGGCTTTATGTGTAAAATACCAAACTCTGATATACTATGATATAACTGTTTAAACTTTCATTTGTTGATGTTTTAATACATTAAAGTTGTAATGGTACAGTATTCTTTAAAGTTCACTATTTCAGAGTGCTGTTTTGAATGTTGAATGTTTTGCATGAATTTTTTTTAAATACATTTTTATGTTTAAAACAAGGGTTACAGTATAATTCTGAAGTTTTACTGAATGCACCTGTGTCAAGAGATGACTGTGAATGTCCATTTTTGTATGAAGAATTTTTTGATGACTGAAAAATAAATAAACTGTTTAATTGTATTTTAATTGTGTGATTTGTGAAAAATATAGAGAAAATGTTAATTTATGTTCAAGAAATTAGCAATGTTTACATAATTGTAGGGAGTATAATAATTTCATAAAACTAAGTAAATGAAAACAAAAAAAACTTAAATAAAATCTACTTATTTACTTCATTAAATGGTAAGATTTACTTCATAATTTCATAAAAGCAAGCTTCCTAATTATAAAACAATAAATAAACTTTACTTAATTACTTTAAATAAATATAGCTTCTAAATGAAATGTAAATAGGTAATTTTTACTTAATTTCTTCATGAGCGTTACGTTCAATACTAAGTAGATTTTACTTGATAATGACACGTAAGTTGTACTTGATATTATGGCAGTAAAATTTACTTAAAATATACTTGTGCAAATTGTTACGAGGATTTTATTAAGTAAATCTTACAAGTAGTTTTTTTCAGTGCATGTGGGAAAGAATGATGCTTTTAAACAACACTAAACCGCCATTAGGTGTCGCCAGGCATCCATCTTAATAAGCGAGTCATTGATTCATTCGTTCAAACGATTCGTTCGAATGAGTCGATCATGATTAAGACAGATGTTTATGGATTGATCATTCAATCTTTGAGTCAACCGATTCGTTAAAAATGCTGAATCGTTCAGTTATGAGAAAACACGTGATGGTTCTGCCGTGATCTTTGTTTAACTATTTTCGCTGCTGAAACAGAACAAAAACAGTCAACATTGAATCTAAAATGTAAGTGACTTAATTGTAACTGTTTATTAACCTGTTGTATGAAATCTAGGGGTGGGAGAAAAAATGTATTCTTAGATGCATCGCGATGCGGACGTGGACGATTCTGAATCGATTCACAAATGTCAAAAAATCGATTCTCTAAAAAAATATTTTTCTAATAACGTAATATTGACGGAAGGCAAAAGGCGGAACTCTAAGCGGACGTGCGTGCAGTCTGTGGCGCGCACATAACAGAGAAGTTTCTTCTGCTCACCAAGGCTGCATTTATTTGATTAAAAATACAAACAAAAACAGTAATATTGTAAAATATTATTCCAATTTAAAACGGCTGCTTTCTATTTTAATATATTTTAAACTGTTATTTATTCCTGTGATCAAAGCTGAGTTTTCAGCATCATTACTCCAGTCGTCACTGTCACATGATCCTTCAGAAATTATTCTAATATGATGATTGATACTCAAGAAACATTCATTATTATTTTAAATGTCGAAAACAGTTGTGTACAGTCTTTGATGAATAGAAAGTTCAAAAGAACAGCATTTATCTGAAATCTAAAGCTTTTGTAACGTTAAACACTACCGCTCAAAAGTTTTGGGTTAGTAATAATTACAATTTTATTTTTGGGGGAAATAAATAAAATAAATCAGTACTTTTATTTATGAAGGATGAGTTAAACTGATCAACAGTTACAGTAAAGACATTTATAATGTTAAAAATATATATATTTGAAATATATGCTGTTCTTTTGAACTTAACATTCATCAAAGCATTTTGAAAAAAAAAATCTGTACACAACTGTTTTCAACATTGAAAATAATAATGAATATTTATTGAGCATCAATCATCATATTAGTATGATTTCTGAAGGATCATGTGACACTGAAGACTGGAGTAATGATGCTGAAAACTCAACTTTGATCACAGAAATGAATTACTATGTAAAATATTTAAAAATTGAAAACAGCTGTTTTAAATTGGAATAATATTTCACAATATTACTGTTTTTGTTTGTATTTTTAATCAATAAATGCAGCCTTGGTGAGCAGAAGAGACTTCTCCTAAAAACATTAAAAATCTTACTGACCCCAAACTTTTGAACAATAATATATATATATATATATATATATATATATATATATATATATATATATATATATATATATACATATATATGTATGTGTGTGTATGTATGTATGTATGTATATATATATATATATATATATATATATATATATATATATATATATATATATAAATATAGCTGCGAGCAGCGATGGAGGGCCCAAGCCGGCGGTACCGCCACCCCGGTGCCTTTAGGTAACTAAAGGCACCGGGGTTGCGGTGCCACCGGCTTGGGCCCGTAATCGCTGCTCGCAGCTATATTTATTATTATTTTGTCAAGGTTCCGGGCACTTTTGGGGCCCTTAACATGCTCGAAAACTCTTGAAACTTTGCACACGGGTCAGAACCCGCGGCCATCAGGGCCGGGCTGAAGCTGGTACCCGGGCGTGGCAGGGGGGCTCGACAGCGCCCCCTGGAACGGGATCCGAACCCTTGTCCATAAATCAAACACACTTGCATGTAATAATATGAAACTCAGAACACATATAGATCTCATCGGGCCGAACAACTTTCGTGCTCTAAGTTTTACGCCAGCCCAACAGGAAGTCGGCTATTATGGGTTGTTTGGAAACGCATGCTGTGGAATTTAATGTACTCCTCCTAGGGAATTGATCCAATCGCCTCCAAACTCGGTCAGCATGAAGTCAAGACATTGAGGATGCTAAATTGCGGACGGATTTTTGATATCTCGAACGGTTTGGCCGTGGCGAGGAAACGAATTTATGGCGAATAATGAAAACAGGAAGTGTGTTATAACTCCTGCATACATTAACTGATCTTGATGAAACTTCAGCAGTGTGTTCGTGGTAAAAGGCCGATCACATGGATGTGACTATTGTGAGTCAAAATTATAGCGCCACCAACTGGCAGCAGGAAGTGTGTCACTTTCAAAATGCTTTGAAATCACCCTCTTATTTTTACCCGATTTGCTTCAAACTTTATGTGTATAATGTAAACACACGGCAGATGTAGACCTGTGAAAGGATTATAGATATCTTAGATACTGTTGCCGTGGCAACGCATCAAACTTTAATATTCTTTTTTGATGCTTTTGAGACTCTTAACATACTTGAAATTGGATGAAACTCGACAGACACATCACATTTATTAGCCCGTAGACATGTGCAAAGTTTCAGAAACGGGCGTGGTGAGGGGCTCAGTAGCGCCACCTTTAGTCATAAGTGGGGGGGTTAGTTTTATCAACAGCAACAAAACTTGGTATGTGTATTGTTCTCATCAAGACGGACAACTTTCTAATTGACATTAACTATCTCTGACCAACAGGAAGAGAGATATTTTGGTTTGAATGTGGATTTTCTAAAGAATTTTCTCTCCCTCTCTCTGTGTCTCTGTGTGTGTGAGGGGAGGGGGGATTTGACTATTGCTTTTATATTGTTAATCAAGGTTTCAGGGGCTTTTGGGGTCCTTAACGTGCTCAAAAACTCTTGAAACTTTGCACACAAGTCAGAACCCCCTGCCATCAGGGACGGGCAGAAGCTGGTACCCGGGCGTGGCTGGGGGGCTCAACAGCGCCCCCTTGAACAGGGTTCTAAAACTTGGTCCATATATCAAACACGCTTGCATGAATTAATATGAAACTCGGTACACATATAGATCTCATCGTGCTGAACAACTTTCCCCCGGTCAAGTTTTACGCCAGCCCAACAGGAAGTCGGCTATTATGGGTTGTTTGGAAAACGCTCGCTGTGGATTGCGAAGTACTCCTCCTAGAGAATTCATCCAATCCCCACCAAACCCGGTGTGCATGAAGTCAAGACATTGAGGATGCTAAATTGCAGACGGATTTTTGATATCTCGAACGGTTTGGCCGTGGCGAGGAAACGAATTTATGGCGAGAAAAGAGAAACACGAAGTGGTATAACTTCTGCATACATTAACTGATCTTGATGAAACTTCACCAGTGTGTTCGTGGTAAGAGGCCGATCAGATGGATGTAACTATTGTGAGTCAAAGTTATAGCGCCACCAACTGGCAGCAGGAAGTGTGTCACTTTCAACATGCTTTTGACAAAAGTGGGGGGGTTAGTTTTAACTACAGTAAAAAAAAAAATAGTTTGTATATTGTTCTCATCAAGCCGGACAACTTTCTAATTTACATTCATTAGCTCCGGCCATGAGGAAGTCAGATATTTTGGTCTGAATGTGGATTTTTTTGCAAAATCAGCCTCTGAATTTTTAGCCACTCCTCTTAAAATATTTATTTTATTCCCACCAAACTTTTTCAACATGATGAAAATACATTAAAGATGCTAAATTGTGAACGGATATTGAATATCTCAAACGGTTTTGCTATGGCGAGGGATTAAATTAATGTCAAAAAGGAAGCAGGAAACATCTCATAACTTCTAAAAATGTAATTATGCACCATTTATTTTTATATAAAATTATACAAATATTAGAACTAAACCCATTTTATTCTGTTTTTGCAATTCAAGAAGTATGAAAAAGTTATGAACAGGCTATTTAGTGCTATTTGGTTCAACAAAAAAAGCAAACATAGGGCTATACTGCCCTCTTGTGTCCAAAAGGATATCAAAATAGTATATAAAACGTTTTACTAGGTAGGCCAATATTCTATTTAAAGATACATTTATTAGGTATGTGTCTGAGGATATTTTCCCACTGGTTATTCGGTTAATTGTAACTGTTTATTAACCTGTTGTATGAAATCTAGCGGTGGGAGAAAAAATTGATGAACTTAGATGCATCGCGATCCGGACGTGGACGATTCTGAATCGATTCACAAATGTCAAAAAATCGATTCTCTAAAAAAATATTTTTCTAATAACGTAATATTGACGGAACGCAAAAGGCGGAACTCTAAGCGGACGTGCGTGCAGTCTGTGGCGCGCACATAACAGAGAAGTTTCTTCTGCTCACCAAGGCTGCATTTATTTGATTAAAAATACAAACAAAAACAGTAATATTGTAAAATATTATTCCAATTTAAAACAGCTGCTTTCTATTTTAATATATTTTAAACTGTTATTTATTCCTGTGATCAAAGCGGAGTCACTGTCACATGATCCTTCAGAAATTATTCTAATATGATGATTGATGCTCAAGAAACATTCATTATTATTTTAAATGTTGAAAACAGTTGTGTACAGTCTTTGATGAATAGAAAGTTCAAAAGAACAGCATTTATCTGAAATCTAAAGCTTTTGTAACATAACACTACCGCTCAAAAGTTTGGGGTTAGTAATAATTTAAATGTTATTTTTGGGGGAAAGAAATAAAATAAATCAATACTTTTATTTATGAAGGATGAGTTAAACTGATCAACAGTTACAGTAAAGACATTTATAATGTTAAAAAAATTAAATTTGAAATAAATGCTGTTCTTTTGAACTTTACATTCATCAAAGCATTTTGAAAAAAAAATCTGTAAACAACTGTTTTCAACATTGAAAATAATAATGAATATTTATTGAGCATCAATCATCATATTAGAATGATTTCTGAAGGATCATGTGACACTGAAGACTGGAGTAATGATGCTGAAAACTCAACATTGATCACAGAAATTAATTACTATGTAAAATATTTTAAAATTGAAAACAGCTGTTTTAAATTGGAATAATATTTCACAATATTACAGTTTTTGTTTGTATTTTTAATCAAATAAATACAGCCTTGGTGAGCAGAAGAGACTTCTCCTAAAAACATTAAAAATCTTACTGACCCCCAACTTTTGAACGGTAATATATATATATATATATATATATATATATATGTGTGTGTGTATGTATATATATATATATATATATATATATAAATATAGCTGCGAGCAGCGATGGAGGGCCAAAGCCGGTGGTACCGCCAGCCCGGTGCCTTTAGGTAACTAAAGGCACCGGGGTTGCGGTGCCACCGGCTTGGGCCCGTAATCGCTGCTCGCAGCTATATTTATTATATTAAATTTCAAAAAATAGTTTGAGTTCTTTTCTCCCTCTTCCAACCATTTACGCCTCACAAATGCTCCTTTTGCCGTATTCTCAAATATTTTATCCAATTCTAATTGTAATTTAACTAACATGTCTTTATCTAGTTGAGATAAACTATGTTTTTCATATATAAGAATAATATGTTTAATGATGGAATCCTCTTTAACCCTTCTGGCTTTGGCCAATTCTTTTCCAAACCTGATAGCAAACTTTCTTATTGAATACTTCATAAATTCCCAATGTTTCCCATACACTTTAGAAGCATTTGCCTTACTATAAGACTCATAATATTTTTAACAACTTTCTGAAATTGTTCATTTCCAAGGAGAGAGTTATTTAACTTCCAATAATTAAACCCAGATCTTTTTTCAGCCAAACTATCAAAACCAAACATAACGTGGATCATTTTATGGTCAGTAAGAATAGAAGGTATTATATTAATTTCCTTAACTTTTTGTGCTAGTTGTTTAGACAGTAGCCAAAAGTCAATTCTGGATTGTCTGGAGCCATCTTAATTACTCCATGTAAACTCAACTTTACCAGGATTCCTATCTCTCCATTCATCAAGACAATTAAGATGCAAACACAAGTCACTAATATAAGAAAAATAATACTGTCTAACCTGTCGTGGATATGGAAGCCCTAAGAGGCCATGGAATATATTTTTTTTTCTCTGTTGTTTTCTCGTGATAATGACTTAATTTTCTCGTGATCTCGATATAACAAAAGTTGTTGTCTCGTGATCACGACTTGTTTTTTTCTGCGTAGTCGGCAAGAACAGTATAAGCACCAAAAACAGAATAAAGCAGCATCATGGATGATCGCATTCGCTTTTACTTTGATAACAGGCTCACTCAAAATGAAATAGTTCTATGTCTGTCAGTGATTGACGACTTCCACGTTAGTGTCCGACACTTAGAAGGAGACTGTCAGGTCTGCAACTTTATCGTAAAAGACAATATAGCTGTACCCTGAACGTGTAGTCAGTTTCATTTGCCAGCCAACTTCAGGGACCTGGATGTCTGCATGTCTACAGAATTATGTTTGAAAGATGCAGATTAATGTTTTTTTTGCGGCTGACCCGAGAAATGGTCAGAGAGGTTCAGTTAAGTCTGGCCAGGTTCTCCTCTGGGACACCTCTCTCTCTCTCTCTCTCAAAGCAGTTATAAAATCCATCTCTTCTGCGGGCTTTTTATGAAGTAGATTTCAAAATCAAAGAAGCCAGCTCGCACGGCTAACGTTACACCATATAGGCTACACAACATTCAGAAGGAGCGAGATTTTCTCACGAATCGCGATACACATGACGGCGTGAGAAAACGGTTTTATGTCGAGATCATATATATTAGAAATTAAGTCGTGATCATGAGAAAACAATTTTTTGTTATCTCGAGATAACGAGAAAATTAAGTCGTGATCACGAGAAAACAACTTTTGTTATCTCGAGATCACGAGAAAATTAAGCCGTGATCACGAGAAAACAAGATAGAAAAAAATAACAATCCATGGCCTCTTAGGGCTTCCGTACATGGAGGCAGAGGCTGCGTTCGAAACCGCATACTCAATAAGTAGGTACTTAAGGGTTCTCAAGTCTCACGCATTGGCCGTGAGACACACGCAATTCAACCAGTTCACACGCTCACACGCCACACCGTGTATTTCTCACGCTGAAAAGGCAATGCAGTGAAGTTTCCTGCCGCCAGCGCGTATCTCGCGGCCAGATTGCGTTCGTAACTAGGCAACATGGATGCGCGAACACACTGAAGTCGATGGAACATTCTCGGCCACCGTACATTCGTTACTAGGTAACCAACAACATCGCGCGAACACCCGGTGTAATGCATTGGTCAAAAAAAGTCAGCGTTAGTTTTTTTTTCTGACAGACCAGCCCATGAAACACGTAGATCAGCGGCCCATTGGTTCTTTTCTTGATTGACACTGGGCTGGCCCAATCACAGCTTTAAACGAGTGAGCGAGCGTGCAGTCAGTGTGTATCTGTCAAAATAGTCGGCGAGATGGAGAAGAAACGCAAGGAATGTGCAGAGAAATAGTGTGAAAAAATAGAAACAGGCCCTTAAAGCAGACACTGTAAACTGTGTCAAAATATATGTTTTCTGACCTTCATCAGCTCCTGTGATGATGATGATAGTGAGGAGGATCAGGAGAGAGATGAGAGAGTGTAGAGCCTGCGGTAAGCAGAACTACTTTCAAAACACTTAGGCCATGTCATGAGGAACCCATAACCCAGTTACAGATTATTTCCACATCTGCATAGTTGACGATTACCGCAATTCACTAGAAATCTAATGAGAGGCGTTTGTAAACCATGTTTTCCGCCAAAATAAAAGCTTGATGCAGTTTGCGTCAAAATAAAAGATCATGTGCTTATCTCTTTCAAGTATAGAAATTGGTACAAAACTAATTATGAAAGTTTCCTTTATTTTTTAATGCATTTGTTTGACAAAATATGGATATTAGTGCATTTGTTTTACAAAATATGGATATTACTGTCATTGGATTAATATTATAACTATTATTATTATGTAGTGTAATGTAAATAGACACTGTAACTAAAAGAGGTTTGAATTTTTCTTTGTTTAATTGGCACACTGAATGTGGGTTGGAGCTTTTAATTTTGAACTCTCAAAGTGCACCAGATTGATGGAATTTAATGCCCCCATACCCCCAAACCCCCCTAGAAGGACCGAGGTCCACCCACCACAGTTTTACCAAAGATGGGTGGTGTTTATGATCATATAGTGGGCCAGTCTGGGCCAAAATGCCCGGGCCGATTTTTTTGTCCCAATCCAGCCCTGCTCTTGTGTACACACAGGCGGGGGCAGGGCTCCATTAGGGCTCCTCCCCTAACCGCATGTGATCTCACTCCAAGCTTTTGATAAAACTTGAGAACCCTGAATTTCAATAAGTACTTACTTAACGAGCGCTAAAAGAGTACTTTATAGCCAGATCTCGTTAAGTATGAATGCGAACTGGACATCTGCCATGTTGACGTTAACATGTGACCTACGATGCGTTATCACACAACTAAAAAGATTTGAACTACACGTTTAATTCATCTATCTGTAAATATCTTGATATTGATTAAACTTGCTCATTTTGTGGTCTTTTTGAAGAAACTGCTGCCCATTTATTTTGTGAATACATTTAGGGTTGATTTAAGTTCTTATATTTAACCCAATTAATGTGACCCACCGTTTTATCCGTAACAATATTATTTATTTTTATTACGGAATCCCCAAATTGTCATCTCTTGAATATGTTGTTAATTTCTTTATTTTATATCCAAACATTTTCATCCACAAGAAAAAGTGGCTCACTGCTTTGTTTTCCTCTTTTTCTTGTTGAATTTAACTCTCGTTTCATCCCTCAGGCCTAGGCCTATAAATAACAAAAAATACATTTTTTAAATGTATTATAATGAATTATTTAAGAAAATATATATTAAAGGTCCCGTTGCATGCAATTCCATGTTTCAACGTTTAGTTAGTGTGTAATGTTGTTGTTAGAGTATAAATAATATCTGTAAAATTATAACGCTCAAAGTTCAATGCCAAGCGAGATATTTTATTTAACAGAAGTTGACTACAAAAAACGTCTGGATTGGACTACACCCCTCTACTTCCTTCATTAATGACATCACCAGAACCGTGTTTAGACTAACCTCCGCCCACAGGAACACAGGCGTATTGATGGCGAAATGTCAACAGACGGTTGATGTTTATCTATAATCGGATACCGCAAAAGTTTAATTCGAAGTTGTTAGTTTGCTCTGTCCATTTCACCACGGACTGTTTTTGTAACCTGGGATAATATCAAGCAGGCTTCTCTCAGCGTTTCATACTGACGAAGGGGGCAATTTCAACTATATTCCAGCAAGCGGTAAGTAGTGATTTAATATGGAAGTAGCGATCAACTCCACATCGTTTCTCTTAGTAGGATGAAAATAATCTTACTTAAACTGTGATTAATATACAGAAAGCGATCAAAGAACAATCCCTTTCCAATCGTCCAAGCTGTCAATCAATCACACAGCGCGAGTTTATCTGGACACTTGCCAAAACTCGTTATGAAATAAATGACGCTGTTACACTGCACAACGAAGCTCTTACTGTATTTATATACCTCATGTTTGCATTGGTGAAATCATTAGTGAGTGCAGAAACTGCATTGCAATGATAAGATCTTTTTTCACGCGATCAACAGGCTGTCATCTGCTCAACGCTCACTGCAATTTTTTATGTGATTGAAATAGATCTAAATACTTAAAAAACTTCTCACGATTCGTTAATCCCGATAGTTGTAATAGTAAAAACGTATAATAGCTGTAATAGTAAAAGTTTTCCAGATAGTTCCACATGTAATGCCAGATATTTCATATGCAAGCATGTCAGCCAATCACAGCAGTGGGCGTTTACACTGAAGTCTCACAGCAGACACGCCCCTTCAAACAGAGTGTTCAAACCAGGGAATGAAATCAGGGTAGGAAATATGCCTTTTATTTCTAAATTATAACAATTTTTGATCTAAAAAACATACTAACATTATAAGGGCACCCCTGGAAACATGATAAAATAATAAAAAATAATCCATGGAATGGGACCTTTAAGATATTCAACCTTGTAGGTTCTTTTTTCCTTTGTAAAAAAAACTCATATTATGTATGCAAACCCATGATATATATCTCATAGCATCAGTAACTCGACAGCCCTAGAATGGTTTTCCTCAGCGTTTGTAATGTCTGCACAAAGGGCAGCTGTATGAAGATTCGCCTTTGGAGAAAACTGTTGATTTTATACTCAAAAAATTTAAGTATCATTAATATTAAAAATTAATATTACCCCAGAATGAATTGCATTGCTATCCCACCCCAAAACATACAATAACAACGATAAATGCTGACCAATACTTAATTATATTACTTTTTACTGAAAATGATATAATTCAATAAAACAAACAAAATGTAATGTAGGCCATATGACATAGCTATGCATGAATACACTCTAGATGTGTATATAGTGAACATATCTACATTTTCAATATGAAATATTAATAAATTAGTAAAGGAATGAATGAAAGTCACTATCACACAATAAACAAATGCATACACAAGTCAACACATGAAACAAAGCTTTATTCAAACTGCAATCATGTATGTAGGCTACAGGCGCTGAACCCCACATCCTTCTGCCGTCTCAACACAGCGGTTCCCATTCTGCAGGTTTATTCTGATGAATCTGCTGACCATCAGAGGTGAGCCGTGCCTTCGTGTCGGAGGGTGTTGCGTGATGTGTTGTGCTTCACAATCTGAGGCAATAAGGGCAGGAGGAGTGATGGAGGGTCTCGTAAGGGCAGGAGGAGTGATGGAGGGTCTCGTAAGGGCAGGCGGAGTAATGGAGGGTCTCGTAAGGGCAGGCGGAGTGACGGAGGGTCTCGTAAGGGCAGGCGGAGTGACGGAGGGTCTCGTAAGGGCAGGAGGAGTGACAGAGGGTCTCGTAAGGGCAGGTGGAGTGATGGAGGGTCTCGTAAGGGCAGGCGGAGTGATGGAGGGTCTCGTAAGGGCAGGCGGAGTGACGGAGGGTCTCGTAAGGGCAGGCGGAGTGATGGAGGGTCTCGTAAGGATGAAGGGGTCTCGTAAGGGCAGGTGGAGTGATGGAGGGTCTCGTAAGGGCAGGTGGAGTGATGGAGATTCTCGTAAGGGCAGGCGGAGTGATGGAGGGTCTCGTAAGGGCAGGCGGAGTAATGGAGGGTCTCGTAAGGGCAGGCGGAGTGACGGAGGGTCTCGTAAGGGCAGGCGGAGTGACGGAGGGTCTCGTAAGGGCAGGCGGAGTGACGGAGGGTCTCGTAAGGGCAGGAGGAGTGACAGAGGGTCTCGTAAGGGCAGGTGGAGTGATGGAGGGTCTCGTAAGGGCAGGCGGAGTGATGGAGGGTCTCGTAAGGGCAGGCGGAGTGACGGAGGGTCTCGTAAGGGCAGGCGGAGTGATGGAGGGTCTCGTAAGGATGAAGGGGTCTCGTAAGGGCAGGTGGAGTGATGGAGGGCCTCGTAAGGGCAGGTGGAGTGATGGAGGGTCTCGTAAGGGCAGGCGGAGTGATGGAGGGTCTCGTAAGGGCAGGCGGAGTGATGGAGGGTCTCGTAAGGGCAGGAGGAGTGATGGAGGGTCTCGTAAGGGCAGGTGGAGTGATGGAGGGTCTCGTAAGGGCAGGCGGAGTGATGGAGGGTCTCGTAAGGGCAGGAGGAGTGATGGAGGGTCTTGTAAGGATGGAGGGGTCTCGTAAGGGCAGGTGGAGTGATGTAGGGTCTCGTAAGGGCAGGTGGAGTGATGGAGGGTCTCGTAAGGGCAGGTGGAGTAATGGAGGGTCTCGTAAGGGCAGGCGGAGTGATGGAGGGTCTCGTAAGGGCAGGAGGAGTGATGGAGGGTCTTGTAAGGATGGAGGGGTCTCGTAAGGGCAGGTGGAGTGATGTAGGGTCTCGTAAGGGCAGGTGGAGTAATGGAGGGTCTCGTTAGGGCAGGCAGAGTGATGGAGGGTCTCGTAAGGGCAGGCGGAGTGATGGAGGGTCTCGTAAGGGCAGGCGGAGTGACGGAGGGTCTCGTAAGGGCAGGCGGAGTGACGGAGGGTCTCGTAAGGGCAGGAGGAGTGACGGAGGGTCTCGTAAGGGCAGGTGGAGTGATGGAGGGTCTCGTAAGGGCAGGCGGAGTGATGGAGGGTCTCGTAAGGGCAGGCGGAGTGACGGAGGGTCTCGTAAGGGCAGGCGGAGTGACGGAGGGTCTCGTAAGGGCAGGCGGAGTGATGGAGGGTCTCGTAAGGGCTGGTGGAGTGATCGGTCTCATCCATGGCACCATCTCCAGGATTCAGCTCTGGGCTCCTCATCCTCAGTGCTCACACCAGCCTGCTGACATTTCAGATCCTACAAAAATGCACAAACATAACACAAAAGCAGTAATTTCAACCGCACAATGTCATTTGATTTCAGTATTATTTAGAAGACAAAAACGCTTTTTTTCACAAATGCCGCCATCATCTTTCCTTGTAGGTCCTGCTCCACCACAAAAGATCTGCAGCAAATGCACAGAAATCAAGAATCAGAAAATTACAATAATTAAAATAAACAACAACTTAATATTTAAATAGTTGTTGTTGTCCATTTCTGTAGTAGCCTGGGAAAACCCAGACTACTTCCGGCGAATTTTAATTCTCTCTCCAGGATAGTCTGGAGAAGAGCCCATTCAAACTCATTACTGTGCCGCTGAAATCGCGGCACCAATCAGAAACGTTTGGGGAGGGATTTACATGCAACGCATTCTCATCCTAGGGCGTCATAATACTGACGCTTTTGAAATTTCTTCAATATCCGACGCAAAGGGCACCCTTTAGCGTCAATATGTGACGCCGGTTGCCGCCGTGGAACATCACTCGTTCGAATCATAGACAGTATATAAACGAATCAGTTATCGCGTCTGTTTTGAGCGATTTAAACTTACCGTTTTCGTTAAAACCGGAGCAAAGAACAACACTCGAAGCATACGTCATCTCCTTCATCGATCTGATTGGTTTTAAGACTATCAAATTGCGCCCAGAGGAATTTGAGCTACGTCGTTTGGTGACGCCCCTTTGGTAATGATTTGTCTACATAGCTTCCCCAGACCCTATACTCAGTTTCAACTGAGAAGGGTCTGGTTTTAACCAGGCTTTTTCTGTAGTATACTCACTCAAAGCCTTTGATGGCAGCATTCAGCTTCATGAGCCACTCTCCACCGGATAAACACACATCTGTTCATCTGTCCCTGTAACATCCAGACAAGATTCACATAATCTCTGTGACTTATGAGCTCAACACTACATTTACATGTTGAGGTTGTTTTAACTTTTTATCCAACATAAATGTTCATCAAGTTATCAACAGTAATGGACAAATAAAATAGATAACTTATGTTTAGTTACTTTATAGATTTGTTCTACATAATAGCACACATTCATCACTCAGATGTCTATTTCATGTTGTGATGTGCTCTTCTGCAATACTTACTGAAGATTTTCCTGTCAGGTGTAAATAGACATTTAAAATAAGCGTATTTAAGATGTATATGGTTTATGTAAATCCACGTTAGATTTCAACAAATATATAAATAAATAACTAAATAATAAACTTCTTTTCAATAAATAGAAGTAACTTACGTGTCCTTACTGGAGCTCCCCTGTTAGCTATACATAATAAAACGTGTTTTACAGCAAAATCACAACTATACTGTGTAACGTCTTTACATCTTCAAAAGTTTACAGTAATTCAACACATGCAATTTTAACACAAGGAACCGTGTTTACTCACATTTGAAAGCACCCGCGTCGCCGATCTCTGCGATGTTTGATAATGACGTATCCTCTCGCGTGGCCTCCTGGGATAGAAGAGTATCCATCGGTTGAGCACTCGAAAATCTGTCCTGAAGCAGTAAGCCATCCGGGAACTTCGCCTACTCTTTTATGAATACTGATGTTTCGAACGTACTGCTTCCTTCACATACTGTTTTTGCCTACTATATAGTAGGAAAGTAGGCATATTCGAACGCACTTAAGTCCGAATCTCGCGATAATTCGTACGTCACCCAGGTAATTCTCGCCTACTTTTTTGGATTCGTACATACTTTTTCACTCGCCTACTCTTTTTCCCATACTGAATAGTAGGGAAGTATGCGGTTTCAAACGCAGCCATGATATTGCTTGTTTCTGCATCTTCTTCGCATGTGTTTTGATCTGGAAATTCTTACTCTAAGATGTGTAATAGCTCCCCCTACAGTATAACAGTGAAAACACGGAAACCCGGAAAATTCCGTCAAAGGCAAGGAAGCAGTGAGGGTTGGGTATGAAATAATCCTTTTGTGCTAAACATAAAACAACGAGTCAAAAACAGCAGCTCAAATAAACTTGTACAACCAGCAATCAGCAATCTCTTGACCGTTTCTCCAACATCACAAAATGGTCATTAAATTACAAAATCCACCACGCATTAAATTATAATTCATAAATATTGAGGTTGCATGGCTGTGTCCCAATTTATATGACTTCAATCTTTGAATGAAGTCTTTGAAGGGTTGTAGCATCACTGAGGCACAAAGTCCGTCCCATTTTAAAGGCTCCTTTGAATAAGGCCTACAGATGCGTCTTTCTTTCCACGGGCCGTGAAGGACAGAACGAGTGGATCCTTCACAGACTATCCCAAGATTCATTGCACACCGGTGACTAGTGGATTCTTTCAAAGAAAAGGTCAGATTGTGCTTTTGTGGCAACCAATGATTCAGGTTCAAATATCAATATTGTGTTTTAATGACTTAAATAGCTTGTAGTTAATGTTAAAAGACATAGACTTTATTAAAAACTAAAAATGTTGTTAAAATAACAGGCTAAGTTTTGTGATGTCACAGATCTGAACCACTGTACTTGCTCTGTTGCATTTGTTATGTGATGCGAGTACTTGCACTAACGTTTAATTTTGTTTAGGGAGCAAAGAGCAGATGCTCAGTTTATTAAAGTGCCCCTATTATGCTATTTTAAAGGAACACGCCGACTTTTTGGGACTTTAGCTTATTCACCGTATCCCCCAGAGTTAGATAAGTCCATACATAACTCTGTCTGACGCACCCACCGCTAGCCTAGCTTAGCACAAAGACTGGAGGTAAACAGCTCCAGCTAGCATACTGCTCCCAATAAGTGACAAAATAATGACAACATGTACATGTTGTGATTTGTATAGTCACAGCGTGTACAAATAACAAGGTCACATGAGACACAGCCATCTTATAACCGTATACATACTGGGCGGAGTGATCCAAAGCAGCTTCGTAATAAACACAGTTTTAGGTAAATAGTGGCCCGCAGCTGATTAGCATAAGTATTTC
The DNA here is from genome assembly GCF_963993115.1 of Abramis brama. Classification (NCBI taxonomy): domain Eukaryota; kingdom Metazoa; phylum Chordata; class Actinopteri; order Cypriniformes; family Leuciscidae; genus Abramis; species Abramis brama. Next base: position 8,645,011 of record NC_139965.1, read on the forward strand.
AGTAAGACAGTGATAACATGAGTTAGCCAGTTAGCAGGAGACCTACACAATATAAAACTCAAAACTAAGTATTTTGAACACCATCTTTCAAGAGCAAGCGGTTTGCGAATCCTGCATTGAACTCCGAGATTTGAGAAGCAGTCGTCAGTAAAATAAAGGGAACACAGCAAAAATGTAGGATTATACTGCTGTCATATCATGGTAAAGATTAATTTTAACCACTGATTCTTCACATGCTCGTCCTTGGGCAATGAAAAAAACCTGGCTTTACCTTCACATTATAGAGCACAGCGTCTTCTCGTCATGATGCTCTCCAGTATCCACAGGAATCAGCTGCAGGTTGATTGATTTATTCACTGAGGCCAGAAATTCATACAGTGTGGCTTGAAGATAAAGGCAACAGACCTTTTATAATATCTACATTTAACCATCTTGTACATAAGATTAGAGTTAAATTAGCCCTATCCTAGAGAGATCACAACAATAAGGTCACAGCAAGCTTTTATTGATTGTGTTAAAACCAAATTTGGGCATCCAATGATTTCTGGTTGAGAATAAAACTCAATCACCACCTTCTTTACCACACACTCTCTTAAAAGGAAGATAGTTCATCCAAAAAATTAAAAATTCCTGATTATTTATACCAAATCCATCAAATATGTATATTCTTGCCTCAGCAGAAGAGAAGTTAGTTGTGGATGAAAAACACTCAAAGATTGTGTTTCCAAGTGAATGGCGCACAACCTGGGCCATTTTTGACAGTAAAAAATCCATATTTAGGGCTTCAAACACCCAGCTGGCGAATAAGGGTCTTCTCTAGTGAAAAGATTCACCATTTTCAGAAAAAAATTAAATATATACACTTTTTAAAAATTCTGAATGAAAATGAAATTGAAAATGAAATGAAATGAAATGTATGTTTAATTCAAAAGCCGGAGGTTAATCTCTCCCAGAAAGTACAAAACGGACTCATACAATTATGAAGTTCCAGGAACTTCATATGGACAAATAAATCCAACAAACACACGATTGCGACTATATATTGTTTGTGCTTGTATATTGTTTTTCAAGCAACATCGGTTTATTTTCATATCAGTAAATTATAAACAATGCAGTGCACATTTCTACAGATAAGATTAGTGAAAAACATAAAGACACATAAACACCCCAGATATGCAAAGAGATTCTTAAAACACACATATTTTGTGTTAGTATTTTAGACATTTAATCATTGGTGTTAGACAACTTTGATAAGATCACATTATGTCATGACAATTAACAGAGAAATAAAACAGATTTTTAAAACACAATTAGTAGATTCACGCAGAAATTACTAAAGATCAAATCAAACAAATGAAAGTAAATAAGAAAAATAATGAACACAAACATTGCCGTCTTCTCACTCCTCAGATCTGCTGCAGATGAAGTTGAGTTTGTGAGTCTCAGGAAGGCTGATCCAGCGCTGATCTCCTCCAGACTGAACTGCTCCTTTTCTCTTCGTAAGGCTGCAGTTTTCCGGTGTCGTTCCGTTCCCTGGAGCCCAGTTCTGATAGCACACGATCTCTCCGCTCAACCAGAGCCACATGTTCATTTGGCAGTAGTTGTGTAAACCCAACCACACCGCCTCAGTAGACGCACGTTTAACCACATTCATCACACGACGCTGCATCTCTTCTGACTGAACCGAGACCAGATCCGTATAATTCTGTCTGCAGAATCTCAGAGCTTCAGGCCACGTCAGATTCTCTTTGATCAGAATCAGTTTATCTGGACACAAAACAAACCACAAGCAAAAACTAGAGAGAGACTGATCAAAAACAACATGCAGAACAAACACTGTGGAGGAATCTGTCATGTCAGACATGTAGCGTGAACTTTAAGATATCTGGAGGTGATGGATGGATTGTGTGTGTTTGTGAGGATCTGCTCACCTTCATGACACACAAAAGGAAATTGGTTATTGCAAGAGATGTCATGCCATTGACCCAGAGCTTTTGGTTCGATCACTATACAGTTTTCATTTCCTCCATCATTATCAGGTTGATCAGACCTCCAGTCTCTGAATGAGGAGTCACTCTGATCTGACCACTGCCATGAGTCTCTGAACAGACCGATCCAGATATCATCAGATCTGTGACTATCATTGATGAACTTCTGAATCTGTTGATTCTCATTCTGGTTCCTCACACTGACCAGATCAGTGTGATTCTGTCTGCAGAAACTCTGAGCGCCTCTCCAGTTCTTCGTCTGATTGACAAAGACGAGTCCTGTGTTCACTTTAAGAAAAACACATGGAAACAGATTCATGAATCAGTTTATTCATCATTCTTATGCCGATTTACGGTTTGGAAGTAAAGAGGACCAGTGGTCATCAGAAACTAGTGATGTTACACATGACACTGAAGCTTCAAAGCGCATATCGAGTTTTCAGCGCAATATCTCATGAATCTCCGTGCCGGAGCGCGTATTGCTTTCAGAGAAACACGTGATCAATGAAAAATGAAGCCTCACTTTCTGTCCAGTCTCGCGAATGCTTCACTTTGCGTGTCGGAATGTTTGAACCCAGAACATTACTCTACAGGTTTCTGAAAGTTTAAGTCCATTTACTATTTTTATTTTATTTTTTATAAATAGACCTATAGCCTGTGTTACATGATCACATATTCTGCCATATAAACATCATAGAAACCATAAAGTAATTAGACCACCATTTACTTGCATCAAGCAACTTTGTTGGTATTTTAAAAAAATAGTATTTATATAATTTTTAGATTAAATTTATTGCTACACTTTAATATATTATCGATATATATTATCATAAAACAGAACATTTAGCGTAGTCAGGCTTTTATTTCTGCTCAATAGATAAAACAGCGGCGCTGTGGACAGGGTTTATGACTGCTATAAATTTGAGCTGCCACAAGATGGCGCTGTTTTCGACACTCTTGATGCTTCCAATCTTTTCCCGGAACAATCAGGGAAAATTCTCAGTGCTTCACGAGGCTTCATTTCTCCATCCCTATCAGAAACATGTGTCATTCATAGACTGATTTTGCTGATAACTGTTGCGACAAACTGCTGGCCCAGCCAGACTGCACCAGGTGGAGTGGATCTGCTCATTAGCAGGGTAGACACAGGCTGTGTACGAATACACCCTTAAATAGGGCACTATTTGAGGAAACAGCCATTTGTAGTGGTGTGTGCAAAATCCTGTTTTGTATCTTTGTATGCTTTTAAAGTGGTGTTTGTATTTGTGTTTAAAGGTTTTTCACCTGAATGATTGACTGCATCAAACTTTCAAAATAAAAAAGAAAGAGAGCAAAAGTGTGGTTTTATTATTATTGTAGGCTATTGGAAAGTGGCAGAGTTCTTCACACTGAGAACCGTGCAAAATATTGAGGAATCACTTGACAATAACATTAAGTACCATTTAGTGAATTTTCATGACAATTTTATTGCAACTTTATATTTCTCCATTATGTGTCCGTACACATTTCTGTGAAATACTGTATTCAGACACACAGAGCTGAATGAGAGACACATAAAACAGATGAAGATGTTAAACTGCATATTAATGTTTGTTAACTAGTCCTTAGAAATGTGTCAGTAAAAAAAAATAAAAAAAATAATTGGTTTGTATACTTATATTTTAGGCTATTCAAATGATTATTGTTCCAATATTAATAATAATGTTACTGTTTATCTTTTATTTTTTTATTTTTTTAATTGCAATGGACAATGTGTCTGTGTGAGTTCCCTTAAAGTTGATCTAAGAATGAGGTTTTTCCGGGTTTGTGTTGAGATCCTAAATCAGCAGCTCAAGGCGTTCAGATTGTTTATCACATGCTCTGTAGCTAATGATCACAAATTCATGTATGAAATGTTTAATTTGTTTTAATTCAATCATCAAAACAAAATTATTATATCATATTTACTTTCATACATATATCATACTTAAATTCGTTCTCGGTACACGAGTTGTGTTCATATATATCATTCAAGATGTGTAAAGTTATTGTATGTCTATTATATGTTGACATTATTTGCATTCATTTATTCATTACAATTTATTTATAATTTATAATTTACAGTATATATTGTTGCTGTAAATAATAAATCTGCTCTCTAATGGCAGATTCCCAGAGTTATCAACAACAGAAGATCAACATGTTCAATATCAGTTTATTTTCTATCCAGAAGTGTGACAAATATCCACAGTCTCCTCTATATTTATGAGCACATTAAAAATAGCAGCATTTAGTATTACATTAATTTTGTACAGTATATTGTGCATATTTTTTATAAATGAATGTTTATTGTGATTGTATGGAGCTGCACTTACTGTTAGATGAACTGCAGATGAAAGTCAGGCTGATACTACATGGATAATCATGCCATTCTCCATTTCTCATTATAGCACACTCATCTCCTCCATCAGGTTGTCCAGATCTCCAGTTCAGATAGAGCGCAGGTTCACCTGAAGACCACTGCCATTTATCAACACTCGCCCTCTGCAGCCCAATCCAGATATACTGAACACTCTTCACACTCTTATTCAGCTTGTTCATGTCGTTCATGTCGTTCATGTTGTCAACGGTGGCCAGATCTGTGTATTTCTCTCTGCAGAATCTCTGAGCTTCAGTCCAGGTCTTGTTCATGTTTATAAAGTGATACTGACGCTGAACACATTCAGATACGGAGCAGAGAGCTGTGAAAGAGAGCGTTTGATTTAATGCTTTTCATAACAGGGTCAAACCTGATGAAACTATAAACCATAAATAATACAACAAACACACTCACCAATGAGAAGGAGAATCAAATATAGAGTTTGGTCCATTCTGAGGAAGAAACACATTGAAAAACTCAGACATCAAACATTCCCTGATTAATTTTGGAGTAAAAAAATGACAATTTCAGTTATTATCTTAACAACAGCATGAATTCACTGAACATAATCATTCAGACAATATTAACATCTGAAAGTGTAATTGTGTTTGAAGAATGAACATGTTCTTACTTTAGAGGTCGTGTGTTTCTGTCCTGAGTCTGATGTTTCTGTCTGCAGATTTAAACTACATGATTATTATATCTGCTCTCATCCCTCTTTCAGCTCATCACGTCATTTGTTTATTACTCTGAAAACCCGTATTTCATATTTGACTTCCTCCTTATTTGTGTGTTTCTGCAACTCTTTCCCCTTATTTGCATCTTGGCGCCTGTCAGTCTGTATCAGTCTATGTTAATATGGACCTTATCAGAACATTATATACATATGAACATTCATAATGGGGGGGGGGGGGGGGGGTTGAGGGATATAAAAGGACAATATTAAAGCTACAATATGTAAGATTTTTGTAATAAAATATCTACAAATCTCTTGCACAGTGTGATATATTTCCTGCAGTTGTGTATTTACAATATCCCAAAAGTTCCCAAAGATTTTTAATTTCAGAGAAATTCCAATTTTAAATAATGGCTCGTCCATGTTCACTTGTTGCCTGTTAATGACGTAATATCTGCATTATCCCTGGTTTCCGCTCGATCTGCCATAGTAACCATGGCGACAGACGTGGAAGTTTGTTTCAACCACAGAATAAAACTAATCAAAAGATAATTGCAACTTTTTGTCTCTCAAATGAGACTTTTTTTTCTCACAATTGCGAGGTAAATAGTCAGAATTGTGAGATATAAACTCACAAATGCAAGTCATGAAATCAGAATTGCTGGATATAGTCACAATTGTGAGAAAAATAAAGAATTGTGACTTTATAACTCACATTTGATACTTTATATCACAATTCTGCGAAAAAAAAATTTGTGAGATAAAAATTCACAATTGCATTTTTTTTTATTCTGTTGCAGAAATAAGCTTGTAGACAATGACATGATATTCACAACAGAGACGAGATAAAGACATTAAAGTGCTCATATCATGCTTTCATTCCCCTGAAGTCCATTTCTAATGTTAGTAAAGGTTGTTGGACTCTCATTATCTCACTGAAATAATATCATCATCTTCTGCTGCTGCTGTTTCAGAATAAACGTGTCTTTATTTCCTCCGTCTAAATACTTGATTGTGATTGGCTGGAATGCGGACATTAAAACATAAAAAAAAAGAAATCTCATGAAATCTTTGTGAAAATTCTTATTTTGTTTAATTTCATACTCCTGCTTTTACTGTTTTCTTTCTTTTTTTTTCATGTTTATGAAACGAACACATTTGCATGGAAACACATTCTCATCACTCATTTGTTTATGTCCACATTTAGACGTTCAGGCTGGACAATATTTACATCTCTGACGTGAAACAGGAGAAACAGAGTGTTATTGTTCTAGTCTTATTTCATTCAGTCGTATTCATTTAGTTTTACTGAAACAACAGGAAAGTTACACTATAACTTTGTCCCAAATCAGAGCTGAATCCTTCAAAGTCCAAGAAGCTCGAAGTGAGTGTTGGCTGCGTCTGAAACTTAGGCAGTGACTTGTTGCCTCGCTGCGCAATCAGGCAATGACTTGCAGGCAGACATGAAGGTACCTCACAAAACTGATTTCAGACACACTTCTGATGCAGCGATTACAGCAAAATCTACAGCAAAAGAGAGCGAGCTTCAGTGAAAACTAAGTGAATATTTAATGACTATAATAGTAATGTTTCGCTAGAAAAACTCATGAGTGGAAACCATTTATCAAAAATGTACATTTACACAAACTGACCACCGACCACAACTTTCAGACGCCATCTTTATTATTCTAGCTCAACTGTCACAGAATGGAAAGCACAGAATTATGGGATATCAAAGGCAGTGGAGGATGTATCTGTGCTGCCTACAAAAATCGATCAAATGAAGGAATCTCAGGAGACGGGAAGTGGAACTAACAATGGATTCGGACGTGCCTCGATGGCTTCCGACCTTGGAATGTGTCCTCCGAAGGCAGCATTTATCAGTTTTCGGACGCAGCCGTTATTAAACGAGACGATCTAACATATGGAGGATTTCCTGTTTACATCACCAGCTGTTCCCGCCCACCGCTCCTGTCGCCTAGCAACTGTGACAGAAGCCATCAGGACACAGCAGAGACGTCTCTGACCTTATGCTTCACCACTAGCACCATCAGGTAATGTATCTTCAGCTCAGACAAGACCATGGCCAGGTGAAATAACTTTCTAATGTTAATTTAATCTAGTTAACAACAATACATTCACTTAGATTATTTCTCATATTTCATTTCATATTTGAAAGCAGAGGTGGAATGACACTCTAACAACACCTCATCCATTTATTACACAGCTTACATCATCCACTTTATGTTTACTCTTGAATGTATGAAATTAATGGAAATAACACCTGGTACTTTTAGTAAAACCATGAATTAAGTGCTTTATAAAACACAGTTTGTACCAAATATTTCTTAACAATACAGAAAACACAACTACATGAACAGAGTAAATTCTAAAACACTATATGATAAAACATTTACCTGCACACAGAGCAGTGAAAGAGAGATGATAGTAAGTCGTAATGTTGTTTAAGCTCCACCTATTCAAAATACATTTCACCTCGTTAGAAAGAACATGGAAAATGGCGCAGATAGAAAGATCGTAGAGTGCATCCAAACGGACATAAAACGATCAAAATACTCATAAATATAAACAAAAAAACACTCTCCACAAATCAATCAGTGTCTACTGTGAGCAATCCTTTTATAAAGTGTCAAACATTTTATATGAAATTATATATTTGTATCTTTTAGTGTGGAGCGACCACAGAAAGGACTCTCCCACAGCCGTTCTCTTTAGCTCTGACACAGCGGCCCATAGACATAATAAATACATAGACGCCCTATAGGCCTTTTTCACGGAGGTCAGAACACACATCCGGTTCAGCGTTTGTTGTGTAAAGCGACTTCCGGTCGAAAAAACAATGGCTGAAGCAACATCGAGGTGTCACTGTAGCGTCCCTCATTGCACAAATAATGAGCAGTCAGGGTCGTAATTTGTGGGGGGGTTGGGGGGGAGATAACCCCCCTCAATATTTAAATCTATGCATTACAACCCCCCCAATATTTATACCATGATCACATGAAAAGGAGACATCAGGAGGCATACCCAAACTTCAACCCCCCCAATGTTCAAACCAAATCTACGCCCTTGTGAGCAGTGACAACCATATTTGAGTTTTCATGCTTGTCCAAACAATGACTGTCTGATAAAGAAGTGGATGCTAGCATGCTATTCGACGCGTAGAAGGTCTGCCGTTTAAAAGGATAGTTCACCCAAAAATGAAAATTGTGTCAGTAATTACTCACCCTCATGTTGTTCCAACCCCATAAGACTTTCGTTCATCTTCGGAACACAAATTAAGATATTTTTGATTAAATCTGAGAGCTGGCTCACTCCTCCATAGGCTTCTAAGGGATTGAAACTTGCTGGCCCAGAAAAGTTAGAAAAGTTTCAACATGAGGGTGAGTAATTACTGACAGAATTTTCATTTTTGGGTGAACTATCCCTTTAAGATCCCTAGAGCTAGCACATTTGTTTGTAGCCGGCACTTTATCGACGCTAATTACACTGCCGCTACTGGTCGTAAACTGGTCGCTTTCCCATCCCGATTTATGTGGAACAACTGGGGAGAAACTTCACGAGAGTCGGTTTACAAAAGAGTTAGAGTTCAAACCATGTTTGAAGATGTTATGTTGTTAAAACGACATATTTTCTCGTAATAACGAGATGTTATGTTGTTAAAACAACATATTTTCTGGGCCTTATAAGGACATGTGTAATCATGTAAAAAATATGCCTTTATCCACATAAAATTTATATAGCCTATCATGCCTTTATCATACTTCTATGTTCAAAAAGCATAAGCAAATAGTAGCAGCCCCCAATCAGAGGCGAACCTACACTGAATGGGGGCCCCAGGCAAAAAAAAAAAAATTTAATATATTTTATAGTATATTTAAAAAAAAAAAAAATTATATAATATATTCATATATAAAGAGATGGATACTAATTACTAATTTAATGATGTCAACTATTTTTCATCTCTGTTTTTTGTGTTTATGTAAAATTAGAAATAAGGAAAAAGAAAATTAGACAGATCTGATATTATTTTAATCTTGTGTGCGGCAGTCGTCCATGAGGGGCTGTCGCCTTTTTCATTTCATGTAAAAAAGCTTAGCAGAGTTTTCAGCTTATAGATTCCCATATCCTAGAGAGAGTGAATTGCTACTAAGTGCTAATGTGGATTTCTGTCTAGATATGTAACAAAAATTTTGCAAAAGAAAACCTCAAAAAGGTTCATTATAGATGAAGACAGAAACACGCCTGTTCACCGGTCATTTAAAGGTGCTGTATGTAGTTTTCAGCGACCTCTAGCGGTGATGTTTCAGATTGCAACCAATCATTTTTCAAGCGCGTGCTCTTACGCGTGCTCGAATTTATGAACGAGCACTGTGTGCGTACCTTCCAGACTGAGACGCAACACACCGGAGAAAGCATCACACAACATGCTGGAAACTAAGGTAAACTCCCACTGCAACGTTACAATAATAGGCTACTTTTATCAGCTTGACGTTGAACTAATGCTCCATGCTCGTACCAAGATAAGTATGGAACCCTATCAACCGTGCCGAATTTTGCCACTGCAAGCACCACTTCACATTTTCTTCAGGAAATGTACATTCTAGGTTTGTAGATAAGGTTTCTCCATGATTCAAATGCCCTGCTGATGTTGATGTTTTTTCACCCGAAGTTCATCCGATTCACGTTTGGCCTTACGAGCTTCAGATTTTTTTTTTTTATCAATATGTGGAGTTTGTGTTGGAGTCTGTGTTGTGCTGGGAGCAGGTCGTTTCTTAGTGTTGTCAGACATGTCATAAGTTGCATAAGTCATAAGTCCATGTCATAAGTTGCAGTGTCGTCACTGTTGAGTGCAAAGTCAGTAGGCTAGACGAGGCGAGAGGCTCGGGAGCGGGCATGCAGGTGACGTCACTGGCGGTAAATCCGACCCGGGACCTTCACATAAAAATAAGAATACTTGCTTTCAGAGGTAATAGCAAAACCCGCAAAGTGTATAATTTTAATGTGAGATTACAACCCCTTCACACACAGGCAATAAAAAAAGGATTCGTTTTAGTAAAAAAGCTACATACAGCACCTTTAACAAAAATAAAAAAATCACTGGTCTCATCTTTACTTGATGCCATCGCCGACCTCATGTCTGTCTCTTTTACTCCTTGCCTGTGTTCTTCTCCACTAAGACATATTGTCAAACAAATTAATCCATATTACTTATATGTAATAATCCATATTACTTTTTCCATATTAATAATATTAAGAAATAAATCTGTTGGTATCAAGTGGCTCCTACACTTCCACCTAATGTTAGACCTAGCCTACCTGTTGCCTTCCCCTGTCTTTCCTGATCCACCATCCTCACTGTTAAATATAGCAGCCTAAATTCAATTCTTAAATCAGCCTAGTGATGGCATCAGGCATGACAACTATTATGCAGTAAGGTTGTGCTGCTGTTGCAATTAAATTGTTGACATTTTGGATTTTAAAAAGTACAAATATGGCACACACACACACACACACACACACACACACACACACACACACACACACACACACATATATATATATATATATATATATATATATATATATATATATATATATATATATATATATATATATGAGATGTGACCCTGTAATTACAGCTTCCATGTCACCCAACAGATGTAACTATAGCATGTATGTCTATAGCAAATGGTAAAACAAAATAATTTTTATAATTTCATTTTATTGGAGGTTTCATTTCATATAACCCCTTGAGATGGAACATCTCGTTTTCGAGGGGGTCCTCAAGATAACACCAAACACTTACACACTCGCACATACTAAAGCTCTTCCTCACAACCAACCACCCCAACCTGTCCCACCTCTGTGCAAAGTGTATTCACATAAACAGTATAGTATGATATTAAGATATCACAGGAGAGAACCATATTTGACGAAGCCACCAAAACAAACAAATAAATAACCTACATATACATACATATACAAAAATACATACCTATATACAGTACACATACATACACATATGCACGCAAACATGCACGCAAACATACATACATACATACATACCTACATACCATATACATACATACACATGTACACCTACATGCTCTCATGCACACATACATAATCTCTTATTAAGAGCATTAATGAGAGAGAAGGTGCATTAGTGAAAAAAAAAAAAAAAAGTACAGGTCATACATCAGGGAAACATTTACATTGGTCACAGGATTGCAAGTAGGTTAAAAGGGCTGACTTAAAGAGTGGAAAGGAAGAGATGGACCTTAAGGAACAAGGTAAGCTGTTCCAATCAGAGGGGGCTTTGAATTTGAAAGCACGTCTTCCGATTTCTTTAGATATATTTGGGACAGAAAAAAAAGAGATGATCAAGGTGTCTCAGGCCATAAGTTGACCTATATAGGACATTTAGGTTGCTTCAAATAAAGAGGATAATTAAAAAAGATGCATTTATAAACAAACTGAAACCAGTGTAGCTGTCGTCTGGCCTTTGGTGATAAGAGATTCAGTTGTTGGTACATATGACAATGATGGGTTAAAAACGGACATCTCAACACAAATCGACAGAGACTGTTATAGACAACATTTAAGGATTTAAGGTGTGATTCTGTTGTACTCATATAGACAAAGTCAGCATAATCAATAATAGGAAATAAAAGCTGAGTTACAATTCTTAATCTAATCAATTGTGTGAAGAAATTAATTGAACGGTATAATAGTCTTAAATTATAATTTACTTTTTTCACTATAGAGTCAATATGAGGCCTGAAGGAGAGGCTGGAGTCGAGCCAGAGGCCCAGATATTTAAATTCCTCAACATTCTCCATAAATGTACCATCTGAGAATTTAATTGTTAGACTATTACCTTGGTTATGTCGGGCAGACCTAGTGGAAAATAACGACTTACTTTTATTCAGTATAAGTCTATTATCTGAGAACCACTTTTGAATAGTATTAAAATCAAGTTGCAGTGAGGATTGAATCGAATTAATATGTTTTGAAGAATAAATAACTGTATCATCAGCATACAAGAGAATTTGACTGTCAGAGCACATTTGTGGGAGGTCATTAATGAAAATTGAAAATAAAAGAGGGCCTAAACAAGAACCTTGTGGAACACCCTTTTCCATTATCATGAACTGAGAGAGAGCACCATTGAAAATTACACACTGACGTCTGTAGGGAAGATATGAGTTAAACCATAAAATGGACTGTTCAGAGAGGCCAATGTTATATAATTTATCAAGGAGAATATAATGATCAACCAGATCAAACGCTTTGGTAAGATCTATAAATATTGCTCCAGTGGACATATTATTGTCCAAAAAAGATGTAGCATCATTAACAAATTTTGTAAGAGCAGTAGTGGTGGAGTAATTGGGCCTAAAACCTGATTGGTTTGGAGAAAAAAATAGAAAACTCATTAATGTATTTAAACAATCTCTTGAATATAATTTTTTCAAATACTTTTACTACATTACTAATAATTGAGATTGGTCTGTAATTGTTAGGATCAAGAGGATCACCACTTTTGTATAAAGGTGTTACTCTAGCACACTTCCACATGACTGGAACTTTGCAAATAGATATAGATAAATTAAATAGACCACATAATGGATATGCTAGAACATGAGAGGCAATCTTAATAAACTTTATCTCCAGACCATCTACACCAACACCACTTCCAGATTTAATTTCGGAGATTGCCAGCTGTACCTCAGTGGGAAGAATTGTAGTAAATGAAAAAGAACTGTTTGCTACATTACTATTTACGGGGTTGGAGAAACAGAAATCAGGTGGACGTAAATTACAAACAGAAGAAAAGTGCTGATTAAAGGCGTCAGCCACAGAAGTTGGATCACTTATAATATTATTATTTATTCTTAGTTTTGCAAGGGAATTCTTATTAGATTTATTCAACAGGCAATTAAGTTTTTTTCCCAAAATGTTTTGGATTTGTAAAATCATTTGATAGTGAATTTTTATAATAGTCAGATTTGGCATTTCTTGTTTTAACAGTACATACATTTCTTAATCGCTTATATTCAATCCAATCTGCCAGATCTTTTGTTAAATGGTATCTTTCCCAGGCCTTGTCCCTTTGCTTAAAGAGAGTCACCAGCAATCAATGGTAGATGTCTACCCTTCACTTTGACTGATGCCCATGGAGCATGTTTATCTATAACTTTTAATACCTCAATATAAAAGAAATTCCTGGCATCATCAACATAAGGAATTAAATCCATCCTGTTCCAGTTAATACATAACAAATCTTGAATAAATACATCATTATTCATATTTTTAAATTGTCTTACCTTGATTATTTTAGGTGGTAGACGAGGTAACCTTATTTTCCAGATACAAAAGATAACTGAATGGTCACTGAAGCAATCAGATAAAACACCTGAATCAGCAATTCTATTTATTGGGATGCGTGACCAGGATCCAGTCTAAGAGAGACCTGGAGTTCCCCTCCACTCTGGTAGGCTCTCGTATTAATTGAGTAAGATTTAGGCTTTCAAACTGATTCCTCTCTTTCAAAGAGGACCTATCAAGCCAATTTCGATTGAAATCTCCCAATACTATAATTTCATCAAAACAATTTAAAGAATTAATAGTACTAAGAATATTATTTGTTGATTCGGATGGAGAGTTAGGGGGTCTGTATATGTTTCCTATGATCAACCGTTTGTTTCTCTTTAAACTCACTTACAACGAACATTTTCTATTTTTCCTCACCTCATAGTTACAACGCGGACTGTTGAGCAGACGCGTCTCATGCCTAGTGATCCAACGCTGGATACTCTTATAGGTTACTCCTGTGGATCACGGCTGAACGCGTCTTCTCCGCACTCATTTACAAACAAACATTTTTTTTTCGCCTATCGTGCGTCTACTCCACACCCGTACCACTAAAAAGACGGATTATATCCAAGACTTAAGCCATAAATTAGTATTAATATTGATAGCATCACTGGTAGCGTCGTTGCTAACTTAACTTACTGTCCATCTGTTAAAATGTAAGTAGTCTACCCTTTGGTGCAGGTGAGGACACATTTGAGCTACACGCGGTACAGTCTGAGCTGGAAGCTGTTGAGAAACAGATCCACGACCTTTTAGTGAGAAAAGCCGAGCTGATAGACCGGCGTTTGGCTCTTGAAACATCACGCGCCGATGCACACAAATCAGTGATTAACGTTACTAACCCGCTGACTCCGACCTCGTCTACTCCGTGCGTTTCTCAACATCGGTCCCGAGCGTCGAGGCCGCGATCAGCTATGGTCTCGTTTACGCCGGCTCCAACATGCCACCACGAAGCCTGGATATTTCCGCAGCGGAAGACGCGAGTCAGGTCTAGACCAAGAAAACTCTCTCCGACCCTCCCGGTTTTCGAGATATCCACACAAAACCGCTTCTCCCCTCTTCGCGAAACAGAACGCGATGCTGTGATCATCTGTGATTCCATCGTTCGACACGTACACGCTACGTTAAATAAAAGTAAGGTGCATAGTCACTGCTTTCCTGGTGCTTGTGTTTCTGAAATCGCTGCTTGCGTTCCCGAGATTCTGAACGAGCGCGTCGGAACTGTGGTCCTGCACGCGGGAGGGGCCGACATCAGGCTGCGCCAGACAGAGGTTCTGAAGAAAGACTTCAGGAATCTGATCGATACGGTACGCAGCACATCGCCTGATATAACGATCATTGTGTCAGTACCGCTTCCTACGTACCGACTAGGTCATGAAAAGTTTAGTAGATTATTCGCGCTAAATGAATGGTTAATATCATGGTGCAATGAGCAGAAACTGCTCTTTGTAAATAATTGGAATCTGTTTTGGGAGCGTCCTAGGCTTTACCGTGCTGATGGCTTACACCCAAGCAGATTCGGATCGGATCTTCTGTCAGATAACATCTCCAAAATGTTAAATACCTTTTGACTAGTAACCAAAAGTCCAAATCATAGTCTCTGCTGCACCAAATTAACTGATATAAATAGTGTTGAACATTGCATAGAAACTGTGTCTATCCCTCGTTTAGTGAGATCAAATAATAAATCTACTGCAGGATCTAGAAAAAATCTAATTGTTATTAAACCAGAAAATGTTGCTATTAGTAATCAAAAACAATTTCTAAAGCTAGGTCTTCTAAACATTAGATCACTCACACCTAAGGCAGTTATTGTAAATGAAATAGTCACAGATAATAGCTTCGATGTACTTTGCCTTACTGAAACTTGGCTTAAACCTAATGATTATTTCGGTCTAAATGAGTCTACTCCATCAGGATACTCCTATAAGCACGAACCCCGTCTGATTGGTCGTGGCGGCGGTGTTGCAGCGGTCTATAGAGATATTCTCAATGTTACTCAGAAAACGGGTTATAAGTTTATTTAATTTGAAATACTTTTACTAAATGTTACGCTTTTAGATGTTAGAAAAAAATCCATATTATCTCTAGCCTTGGCTACCGTATATAGACCGCCTGGGCCTTACGCTGATTTCCTAAAAGAGTTTGCAGATTTTCTCTCAGATCTATTGGTCAATGTAGATAAAGCATTAATTGTTGGAGATTTTAACATACACGTAGATAATTCAAATGATGCGTTAGGGGCTGCGTTTATAGATTTATTAAATTCCTTTGGGGTCAAGCAAAACGTCACCGGACCAACTCATCGTCTTAATCACACACTCGATTTAATTATATCATATGGAACCGATCCAACCGATATAGATATCATTCCACAAAGTGATGATGTCACTGACCATTACTTGGTAACTTGCATATTACGTACTGCTGTAATATGTCATGCGGCGCCGCGTTATCGACCAGGCAGAACAATCCTTCCATCCACCATAGATAATTTCTCAAATTGCTTATCGAATCTGTCTCAGCTGCTGCCTGAACCCAAACAAACAGATGAACTAGAAGAACTAACTAGCACTATGAGCACCATTCTCTCTAGAACATTGGATGTTGTTGCACCCATTAGATTAAAAAAGGTCAGAGAGAAAATTAAAGCACCATGGTACAATAATACTACGCATGTTCTAAAGAGAGAAACCCGTAATTTAGAGCGTAAATGGAAACAAACTAATTTAGAGGTCTTTAGAATCGCATGGAAAGACAGTATGTCACGTTATAAAAAGGCCCTAAAAGCGGCCAGGGCTGAGCACCTCCGCAAACTAATAGAAAACAACCAAAACAATCCTAGGTTTTTATTTAACACCGTGGCTAGACTAACAAATAAACAGACGTCACCCGAACAAAATATCCCGTTACAGTTTAGTAGTAATGATTTCATGAACTTCTTCACTGAGAAAATAGAAAACATCAGAACCACAATTGTAAACGTTCAATCCTCAATCGCACCTTATAATTCAGCCTCAATTATCCCCCCGCAAGAACAATTACAGTGCTTTACAACTATAGAACAAAAAGAGTTAAATAAACTTATCACTTCATCTAAAACAACAACATGTTTATTAGATCCTATACCAACTAAACTACTGAAGGAAGTGTTACCTATAGTGGAAGAGCCTCTCCTCAATATTATTAACTCGTCTTTATCTTTAGGTCATGTTCCAAGAACATTTAAACTGGCAGTTATAAAACCTCTCATTAAGAAACCACAATTAGATCATAATAATCTAGCAAATTATAGACCCATTTCAAATCTACCTTTTATGTCTAAAATACTAGAAAAAGTTGTGTCCACTCAACTGGGCTCTTTCTTGCAAGAAAATGATATCTATGAAAAGTTTCAGTCAGGATTCAGACCGCATCATAGCACTGAAACTGCGCTCGTTAAAATCACAAATGATTTACTCTTAGCTTCTGACCAAGGCTGCATCTCAATACTAGTTTTACTTGATCTAAGTGCTGCGTTCGATACTATAGATCATACAATACTCTTAGATCGACTACAAAATTATACTGGTGTTCAAGGACAAGCATTAAGCTGGTTTAGATCATACTTATCTGACCGCTACCATTTTGTCTATTTAAATGGAGAAAAATCGATCATAATTCCAGTAAACTATGGAGTGCCGCAGGGATCTGTGTTGGGCCCTCTGTTATTCTCAATATATATGATACCACTTGGAAATATTATAAGGAAACATGGAATTAGTTTCCATTGTTATGCTGATGACACTCAAATATATATTTCATCACGGCCGGATGAAAATGCTAAATTATCCAAATTGACAGAGTGTGTTAAAGATATAAAAGATTGGATGACGCGTAATTTTCTTTTATTAAATCCAGACAAGACAGAGGTAATACTTATCGGTTCAAAAAACCGCCCACAGAACCTCTCACAATACAACTTTGACATCGTAGGATGTCCTGTTACTTTATCCTCTACACTAAAAGACCTGGGTGTTATACTCGATTGTAACCTGTCTTTTGAAAATCATATTTCGTATGTTACAAAAACAGCCTTTTTCCACCTTAGAAACATTGCTAAGCTACGTAATATGCTATCAGTTTCTGATGCAGAAAAGTTAGTTCATGCATTCATGACCTCGAGACTAAATTACTGTAATGCTTTATTAGCCGGTTGTCCTGCATCCTCAATAAACAATCTACAGTTAGTCCAAAATGCAGCCGCTAGAGTTCTTACTAGATCAAGAAAATATGATCATATAACACCGATTTTATCATCACTACATTGGCTACCTATAAAGTTCCGTATTAATTATAAGGTATTGCTACTGACTTATAAAGCCCTAAACGGCTTAGCTCCAGTCTATTTAACGGATCTTCTATCACCCTATAATCCATCGCGCTCTTTAAGATCAATAAATTCAAGGCTTTTGGTCATACCTAGGATATCCAGATCCACCAAAGGAGGGAGAGCATTTTCACATTTGGCTCCAAAACTCTGGAATAGCCTTCCTGATACTGTTCGTTGCTCGGACTCACTCTCCCAGTTTAAAACTAGATTAAAGACGCATCTTTTCAGCCAGGCATTCATATAATATTGTTCATCTCACAGTTTCAAACAACAATCCGGCCTCTAGTTCATAAATGCCAGAGGAGAACTGGCCCCCGACTGAGCCTGGGTTCTCCCAAGGTTTTTTTTCTCCATTAGGTCACCTGATGGAGTTTTAGGACACCATTAGGTCACTTGATGGAGTTTTTCGGTTCCTTGCCACTGTTGCCTTTGGCTTGCTCAGTTGGGGATATTTTGGGGATATTTAATTTTATTCTATCAATCAATAAATTCCACTAGAAACAAACTTTGTTGTATTATTTTATTTTAATACTGTGAAGCTGCTTTGATACAATCTGTATTGTGAAAAGCGCTATACAAATATACTTGATTTGATTTGATTTGATTTACTGAGTTCAATCAAGCGCATCACAGCTGGATCCACATGCACAAACAACAGCTTCTTCTTTGCTACTTTTTAAGCTGTTGAACTGCACTAGACTTTCATAAATATTCACATACAACATTTAAATCTCACTCTACAACAATTCCTCACACAAAGCATCACATCCTGAAGATTTGGATTACAGCCCAGTAATAAAATACAGTGTCTTTTATGAGAGCATATTAATAAAATGATGCTCCATGATTAACAAAATTAATGAAATATTGCATGATTATGGCTAAATTATGACATAGATTTTAATCAATTCAATGTTTTAAACTGTAGTGTTGTTTAAATGTAATCTTTGAAATGCCAAGTCACAACAGATGAAACATTATCATTTCAAATTAAGTAAATTGTAAATCAGTCAAGTCAACTGCATTAAAGTGCACTTAATATGCCCAAGGTCACAAGCCTGATTTGGAGCAGATGATCACTGGATTGATCGTGCTGAATTACACATTCTTGGCCCGAATTACCCTCCTCCATCCCCAGCTCCTCCTCTCGCCCAGTCAGGATTTGGCATTCTGATTCCCCCTGAATCAGAATAAATTCTCGAATTATGTTGTACTTTAAAATCTTGAATTAAATATATTTGCAAACTTTCATGTTGGTTCTGTTCTGTTTACCCCAAGGGGGGTTATTGCTGCTCTCACTGCTCTTATCATTGCTAGGCTGCATGGATGCGGAGGGAATTCTCGCCCAGAACAGAACCATACCGCCAATCCTAACTGTATGCTAATTGTCAATCGACAGTAATGGTCCTGACAGAAATGACAAAAGGTTGAGAATAAAACTCAATCACCACCTTCTTTACCACACACTCTCTTAAAAGGAAGATAGTTCATCCAAAAAATGAAAAATTCCTGATTATTTACTCACACCAAAGCCATCAAATATGTATATGTATATTCTTGCCTCAGCAGAAGAGAAGTTAGTTTTGGAGGAAAAAGACAAAGATTGTGTTTCCACGTGAATGGCGCCCAACCTGGGCCATTTTTGACAGTAAAAAATCCATATTTAGGGCTTCAAACACCTAGCTGGCGAATAAGGGTCTTCTCTAATGAAAAGATTCACCATTTTCAGAAAAAAATAAAATATATATACACTTTTTAAAAATTCTGAATGAAAATGAAATTAAATTAAATGTATGTTTCATTCAAAAGCCGGAGGATAATCTCTCCCAGAAAATACAAAACGGACTCATACATTTATGAAGTTCCAGGAAGTCCCTCATATGGACAAATTAATCCAACAAACACACGATTGCGACTATATACTGTTTGTGCTTGTATATTGTTTTTCAAGCAACATCGGTTTATTTTCATATCAGTAAATTATAAACAATGCAGTGAACATTTCTACAGATAAGATTAGTGAAAAGCATAAAGACACATAAACACACCAGATATGCAAAGAGATTCTTAAAACACACATATATTGTGTTAATATTTTAGACATCTAAAGAATAGTAATCATTGGTGTTAGACAACTTTGATAAGATCACATTATGTCATGACATTTAACAGAGAAATCAAACACATTTTTAAAACACAATTAGTAGATTCACTCAGAAATTACTAAAGATCAAATCAAACAAATGAAAGTGAATAAGAAAAAATAATGAGCAATGAAAACAGTGAATGTAAGTAAACACACAAACATTGCCGTCTTCTCACTCCTCAGATCTGCTGCAGATGAAGTTGAGTTTGTGAGTCTCAGGAAGGCTGATCCAGCGCTGATCTCCTCCAGACTGAACTGCTCCTTTTCTCTTCGTAAGGCTGCAGTTTTCCGGTGTCGTTCCGTTCCCTGGAGCCCAGTTCTGATAGCACACGATCTCTCCGCTCAACCAGAGCCACATGTTCATTTGGCAGTAGTTGTGTAAACCCAACCACACCGCCTCAGTAGACGCACGTTTAACCACATTCATCACACGACGCTGAATCTCGACTGAAAGAACCGAGACCAGATCCGTATAATTCTGTCTGCAGTATCTCAGAGCTTCAGGCCACGTCAGATTCTCTTTGATCAGAATCAGTTTATCTGGACACAAAACAAACCACAAGCAAAAACTAGAGAGAGACTGATCAAAAACAACATGCAGAACAAACACTGTGGAGGAATCTGTCATGTCAGACATGTAGCGTGAACTTTAAGATATCTGGAGGTGATGGATGGATTGTGTGTGTTTGTGAGGATCTGCTCACCTTCATGACACACAAAAGGAAATTGGAGGTTGCAAGAGTCGGCATGCAATTGACCCAGAGCGTTCGGTCCGATCACTGTACAGTTTTTAAGTTTTCCTTTAATATCAGGTTCATTAGTATTCCAGTCTCTGAATGAGGAGTCACTCTGATCTGACCACTGCCATGGGTCTCTGACTCTGAACAGACCGATCCAGACATCATCAGATCTGTGACTATCATTGATGAACTTCTGAATCTGTTGATTCTCATTCTGGTTCCTCACACTGACCAGATCAGTGTGATTCTGTCTGCAGTAACTCTGAGCGCCTCTCCAGTTCTTCGTCTAATTGACAAAGACGAGTCCTGTGTTCACTTTAAGAAAAACACATGGAAACAGATTTATGAATCAGTTTCTTTATTATTCTTATGCTGGTTTATGGTTTTTAATGTGAATAAGAGCAGTGAAGCATCAGAAACACGTGTCATTCAAAGACTGGATGATATATTAAATATTCACAAAATATGTATGATGATTTTGCTGTTATAATATGAAGTAACATTTGTGAATTTTCCTGATAATTTTATTGCAAATTTACATTTTTCCATTATGTTTTTTTACGTTTCTCTAGAATACTGGATTCAGACACACAGAGCTGAATGAGAGAAACATCAAACAGATGAAGATGTTAAACTGCATATTAATGTTTGTTAACTTAAAAAAAAAAAAAAAAAAAAAATTGTATATATTTTAGGCTATTCAAATGATTATTGTTCCAATATTGATAATAATGTTACTGTTTATCTTTATTATTTTTTTTTTAAATTGCAATGGAGTCCGTGTGAGTTCCCTTAAAGTTCTAAGAATGAGGTTTTTACGGGTTAGTGTTGAGATCCTGAATCAGCAGCTCAAGGTGTTCAGATTGTTTATCACATGCTTTGTGTAAAGTTATTGTATTTCTATTATATGTTGACATTATTTGCATTCATTAATTCATTACAATTTATTTATAATTTACAGTATATATTGTTGCTGAAAAATAATAAATCTGCTCTCTAATGGCAGATTCCCAGAGTTATCAACAACAGAAGATCAACATGTTCAATATTGGTATATTTTCTATCCAGAAGTGTGACAAATATCCACAGTCTCCTCTATATTTATGAGCACATTAAAAATAGCAGCATTTAGTATTACATTAATTTTGTACAGTATATTGTGCATCTTTTTTTATAAATGAATGTTTATTGTGATTGTATGGAGCTGCACTTACTGTTAGATGAACTGCAGATGAAAGTCAGGTTGATACTACATGGCCAATCTTCCCATTGTCCATTTCTCATTAAAGCACACTCATCTCTGCCATCAGGTTGTCCAGATCCCCAGTTCAGATAGAGCGCAGGTTCACCTGAAGACCACTGCCATTTATCAACACTCGTCCTCTGCAGCCCAATCCAGATATTCTGAACACCTCCATCATTCACACTCTTCTTCAGCTCGTTCATGTCGTTCATGTTGTCAACGGTGGCCAGATCTGTGTAATTCTCTCTGCAGAATCTCTGAGCTTCAGTCCAGTTCTTCAACACGTTTATAAAGTGATACTGACGCTGAACACATTCAGATACGGAGCAGAGAGCTGTGAAAGAGAGCGTTTGATTTAATGCTTTTCATAACAGGGTCAAACCTGATAAAACTATAAACCATAAATAATACAACAAACACACTCACCAATGAGAAGAAGAATCAAATATAGAGTTTGGTCCATTTCTGAGGAAAAACACATTGAAAAACTCAGACATCAAACATTCCCTGATTCATTTTGGAGTAAAAAATGACAAATTAAGTTAGTATCTAAACAGCCGCATGAATTCACTGAA
Source organism: Abramis brama (assembly GCF_963993115.1). Lineage (NCBI taxonomy): Eukaryota > Metazoa > Chordata > Actinopteri > Cypriniformes > Leuciscidae > Abramis > Abramis brama. The sequence goes on from NC_139965.1 coordinate 8,667,549, forward strand.
CATAATTATTGAGACAATATTAACATCTGAAAGTGTAATTGTGTTTGAAGAATGAACATGTTCTTACTTTAGAGGTCGTGTGTTTCTGTCCTGAGTCTGATGTTTCTGTCTGCAGATTTAAACTACGTGATTATTATATCTGCTCTCATCCCTCATTCAGCTCATCACGTCATTTGTTTATTTCTCTGAAAACCCGTATTTCATATTTTACTTCCTCTTTATTTGTGTGTTTCTGCAACTCTTTCCCCTTATTTGCATCTTGATGCCTGTCAGTCTGTATCCGTCTATGTTTATATGGACCTTATCAGAAAATTATACACATACGAACATTCATAATTTACATTTGAACATTAATAACTAAACAGTTTCTCTAATGTTATTGCTGGACTGTATAACTCATGTTACATCCCTGTTCAATTTGACATGTTTGTGTTTCTCTGTTTTTGGTCACTTTTTATCTGTTTGTGTGTGAAGTGAACAACCCACTAATGATGTGATTGATGAGGGTTGAGTTCATTAGTGAAGGTGGGGGGGGGGGGGGGGGGGTTGAGGCATTGAGGGATAGAAAAGGACAATATTAAAGCTACAATATGTAAGATTTTTGTAATAAAATATCTAAAAATCACTTGCACAGTGTGATATATTTTCTGCAGTTGTGTACTTACAATATCCCAAAAGTTCCCAAAGATTTCCAACGCGTGCCGTTTCCGAGATGCCGAGAGCTTCACGTCCGCGACTAACTTCGACTTGACAGAGACGCCGCTCTTGCATGTACTTTATTAGACAGGTGAGCAAATGTACATAAAACTAATCAATGTCATACAGTGTGTGCAGAATTATTAGGCATGTTGATTTTCTGATCATATTTTTTTTCCAGGCACATTTTACCAATTCCAAACCACATTAATCGTAACAACTACTATTAATTTTTTATTTAATAATTTATAAGTGAAATATAATTGTTCATGACTGGAAAGTCCATTTCTAATGTTAGTAAAGGTTGTTGGACTCTCATTATCTCACTGAAATAATATCATCATCTTCTGCTGCTGCTGTTTCAGAATAAACGTGTCTTTATTTCCTCCGTCTAAATACTTGATTGTGATTGGCTGGAATGCAGACATTAAAACATATTTTAAAAAAAAGTCATATCTGTCTCTTTGTGAAAATTCTTATTTTGTTTAATTTCATACTCCTGCTTTTACGGTTTTCTTTTCTTCTTTTTTTCGTGTTTATAAAGCATGAAAACATTTGCATGTTAACACATTCTCATCACTCATTTGTTTATGTCCACATTTAGACGTTCAGGCTGGACAATATTTACATCTCTGACGGGAAACATGAGAAACAGTGTGTTATTGTTCTAGTCATATTTCATTCAGTCGTATTAATTTAGTTTCACTGAAACAACAGGAAAGTTACACTATAACTTTGTCCCAATTCAGAGCTGAATCCTTCAAAGTCCAAGAAGCTCGAAGTGAGTGTTGGCTGCGTCCGAAACTTAGGCAGTGACTTGTTGCCTCGCTGCGCAATCAGGCAATGACTTGCAGGCAGACACGAAGGTACCTCACAAAACTGATTTCAGACACACTTCTGATGCAGCGATTACAGCAAAATCTACAGCAAAAGAGAGCGAGCTTCAGTGAAAACTAAGTGAATATTTAATGACTATAATAGTAATGTCTCGCTAGAAAAACTCATGAGTGGAAAACATTTATCAAAAATATACATTTACACAAACTGACCACCGACCACAACTTTCAGACGCCATCTTTATTATTCTAGCTCAACTGTCACAGAATGGAAAGCACAGAATTATGGGATATCAAAGACAGCAAATGACCTCAGACAAGACCATGGCCTGGTGAAATAACTACCTAATGTTAATTTAATCTAGTTGACAACAATACATTTACTTAGATTATTTCTCATATTTCATTTCATATTTGAAAGCAGAGATGGAATGACTCTCTAACATCACCTCATCCAGAGGGACGAACCACGGCCTAGTTGCAGAAGAGGAAATAAATAACGCCAGTTAACATTTGGTTTTTTGGTTTTCAAGGGAGGCACTATACTCAGCATGCACATTTTTCTCCAGAATCATCCTCCTAAATCAACAGAAAAGGGAAACTTGTGAGAAATGTTAACACAAGAATGCAAACTTATAGATTAAAAAACTATTGCTACGTATGAAATAATTTACCTGAGTACAAGTAGAAGTACTGAAAAATAACATAACTCAAGTAAGAGTAAATAAGTTGTTTGCTGAAAAACTACCCCAGACAGCATGTAACCATTGAAACAATGTTGAGTCAGTGTTGATGCGTCAACGCTGATTACATTGAAATAACCTTAGAAAGTGATGTTGTTTTACCATCACTCTTGCACCCTCAGTTAATATTGAAATAATGTTCAGATTTCAACCACAAATCAATAGTGTTAATATTGCTTCAACATTAAAAAGTGATGTTGTTTCAACATCACTTTTGCACCCTCGGTTAATATTGAAATAATGTTCAGATTTCAATCACAAATCAATGGTGTTAATATTGCTTCAACATTACAAAGTGATGTTGTTTCAATGTCACTTTTGCACCCTCGGTTAATATTGAAATAATGTTCAGATTTCAATCACAATTCAATGGTGTTAATATTGCTTCAACATTACAAAGTGATGTTGTTTCAATGTCACTTTTGCACCCTCAGTTAATGCTGAAGCAATGTTGAGATTTCAACCAAAAATCAACGGTAATAGTATTGATTCAACATTACAAAGTGATTTTTTATCAACATCACTTTTGCACCCTCAGTTAATGTTGAATCAACATTACACTATGATTGATTCTACATCACCGATGCTGAATCAATACTGAAATTAACACAAATAATCAATGGTAATATTGAATCAACGTTACACTAAGATGTTGAATCTACATTACTACTATTGAATCAACACTGAAATTAACTTAAATAAATCAATGGTAATATTGTTGAATCAACGTTACACTATGATGTTGAATCTACATCACTGCTGTTGAATCAACTCTGAAATTAACTAAAATAAATCGATGGTAATATTGTTGAATCAACGTTACACTATGATGTTGAATCTACGTCACTGCTGTTGAATCAACACTGAAATAAACAGAAATAATCTTTGGTAATATGTTTTGATCAATGTTACTATCATACTTGCCAACCTTGAGACCTCAGAATTCGGGAGATATTTAAAAGTACCGGGGGGGGGGGGGGGGGGGGGGGGGGGGGGGGGGGGTTGTGTGTCATACACACACAAACGCAATGGAAAATGTAATTCATTTATTTGACAAATTCAATTCCTTAAGGCCTCTCCTCAGGAGGTTAGACCCTAATTTGTTTGCTACTGTAAATGAAAAGAAAAGACAAGAAATAGCTAGATCTTATCAATAAACATTTATTAATTCATAGCCTAATGCAAAAAATTACATAACTCTCAAAACATTATAATTATGACATTTCATTTTTAAATTTTCATGTAAGTCTAAAAGCTAAATAAATAGCTGTTCTTGCCTTTCATTTCAGACGTCTGCTTCCAGGGGCCGTTCACATATCGCGTCTTTTTCACGCTCAAGCAAGGTCTTTATTATTTTAACTGTAGGCGGGCGGCCGCGGTGAGCACGCTCATAATGGAAGCAACGTGGTGCGCTAGTTTTTCCAGGCGGGTTTTTCCTTCTCATCTCCAGAAATATATCTAATAGTAAAGCTAATGCGAGGGCTAGAAATCAATTAATCCTTTGCTGATACTTCTTCGTCGTCATCATGGAGATCGCAGTTTGGTTGCATAGCAACGACAGACGCCATGGCAGCGCAAGCGTTTGGTCTGAAACGGCTGGTGTAGCAATATTGTTGTCTGGTGGGTGGAAATCGGGAGAAATTCGGGAGAAAGGTCGGTCCGGGAGATTTTCGGGAGGGGCTTTGAAATTCGGGAGTCTCCCGGAAAAATCGGGAGGGTTGGCATGTATGGTTACTATGTGATGTTGATTTTAAATACATTTTGTTGAAAAACTGAAAATACAACTGAAAAGGAATGTCAACCAATGTTGCCATCTGATGTACAAAGTTAATGTTGAAACAACATTAATATTTCAACTACACTTCAATGATGCGTCAACAAATTCCTGACCAAAAATTTGGCAAAAACCTTTTAAAATATAAATGACACATTTCCAGCAGTTGAGTTAATTTATTTTATTCAATCAAACAATGACAAAAATATATTAAAAGATCATTCTTTAAAAAAGAAAGGGGGAGAAATAGGACAAAAGCATTTCAACCTTTAAAATAAAATTGGCTTCAGAAGTCTGATGTCATAACTACAGGTGGTCCAATGGTTCAGGTCTTTAAAAATCTGTCATACATCAGACTACTGCCTCTTTTCCTCTGGGTTCTCTGAAATCTGAAAAAGAAAGCATGATGTTACTCGAGAACAAGTCAATTCAGTTGCCACATTCAAGAATGTTAATATACTAAACACAATACGATTCGCTTTTTAAAAAAAGTTGCTGAACACAAAATATTCTAACTATGATTAAAGTATCGTTAAATTCTGATTATTTCATTTATTTATTTTTTTAAATTATTAATGCTTCAATATAAAAAAAATCACTACGGCAGGGGTGTCCGATTTTATCTCCAGCCCTAATTAAACACACCTGAAGCAGCTAATCAAGCTAATCAAGGTCATTGGGATCAATGAAAACTTCCAGGCAGGCGTTGGAGCTAAACTCTTCATGAAGAGGAACAAACACTTATGAGCTATAGCCATTAACAGTGACTACGTTTACATGCAGCCAATAACCCGTTCAAAACCGGGATATTAGCAATAACCCGGTCGCGCACGGCCATGTAAACACCGGCAAAAACCCGGATATGCTCATATCCCGGTTTTTAAAAACCCGGATATTATACCGGATATTATACCAAAGAACTTTGGTTTTTACAATGAAAATTTCTTTAAAGGGATGGTTCAGCCCGAAATGAAAATTCTGTCATCATTTACTCACCCTCAAGTTGTTCCAAACCTGTATGAGTTTCTTTCTTCTGTTGAACACAAAAGAAGATATTTTAAAGAATGTTGGTAACCAGAAAGTTGACGATGACCATTGATTTCCATAGTAGAAAATAAATACCATGGAAGTCAATGGCTACCATCAACTGTCTTGATGCCAACATTCTTCACTCTATCTTCTTTTGTGTTCAACAGAAGAAAGAAACTCATACAGGTTTGGAACAACTTGAGGATGAGTAAATAATGACAGAATTTTCATTTCGGGATGAACTATCCCTTTGAAGCTGCAGATTCACCTTATGTAGAACTAATGCTGCCTTCACGTGCTATGGAAAAGATGATATTTTCCACTTGTGAACTGGTATTTACCAGTGTGTTGTGTTCAAGTGCTTTTGTTGTCGTAATGTAGTACCCGCAAGGTCTGTGTCAGTAGAGTATCTTTTTTTATCTTTGCAAAAAAAAAAAGTAAATGTGGTGCTTTCTGATGATTAAAACATAATTAATAATTAAAAAACATAAAACATGACATAAAATGATTAAATTTGAACCAAGGAAATTGCGGCGAAGTTGAAAATTGAGTGTTAACGCATTATATTACAATCGTTAATGACACAACATTGTATAGGCTACAAAAACTATCCGCTAACAGTATTCGCGACTCTTGCGTTGCTCTCCGCCATTTTGAAAAGGTCAAAGGTTATCTCAGCTCGGCAACTCGTGCATCAAAATATTCTACGAGCTGCCCAGTGGAAAATACCACATGAGGGGGTGTTCATGTGCATTTTCCATGTCGGCTTTTGGTATTTACCATAATTACCATAGCACGTGAAGGCACCATTAATCTCTTCAAATATCACAAAATAAAATAGCCATGTCAGTCACTTTCTTAATAAACACAAGATATTTTTTGTTATTGTGTTTCAGTGGAAATTTCTCAAATTTAATACAGATTCAGGTCTATGAATGATTACCTGATTAAGCAGTGATAAGGCACAGGATATTATCAAGTCCCAGGTCAGGTGATTATGCTGTCGACAACAACTCGGTGCATAATCAATTTCAGCATTATCAGGAGGGTGCTTCTTTTTTTTATTGTCCATCTTTATCGGCCTTCATTCCTACTAAAGGAGCAATGTGCTCTGCATGCAAGCACTGATGGATGCAAGACATGGGCTATGTTTGCAGTGTAACTTTCTTGCTTATGTTCATGTCTCCTGCACTTCAAGAAATGTGTTAAATGATGTTAGAACTTTATTCAGGAAATTCGTAATAAACTTTACTAAAGTAATGTGCATTTTTTAAGTATGTAGATGCACCATTGTTTGAAACTGTGCTAGAGAAGTGATGTAAGTATGTCAGGTGCTTCAACAAACAAGACTTCTGTATAGGATGCACCTATGTTTTCTCTCTAACGAGTAAGCATTACACTACTGAGAAGTGCACATGAGAAGTGCACATGCAAAACCAAAATGGGCGTTTACCAATCAGTGGCCAATTTCAAACTACAATAAATGTTTTTCAACCATTTTTCAACAGACTTGCTAAACCACCCCACCCCTAAACCAAGCCCCCAATGGATTAGAGCAAATCAGGTAAAGCGGTTGAAAATGCCCATTGTGGTTTGAAAACACCCCACTGATAAAGAAACACCCACTAGTGTTCTGCAGAGATAACTGCCTGTATGATCTTGTGCTCATCAACTACAAATCACTGTTAGTTCAATGTCACTGTCTCCACCCATGTGTGCTGTTGGCTTTCATCAAAATTTCAATGCTGATCCAACACACTTTAAACACTGAAATGTCAATCTCAACCAAAATTATGGTTTGGATCAAAACTCAACATTGTATCAATGTTCCCATGCTATCTGTGCGATTTATTTCAACACTTTACTTACTTGGAAAATTAATGTATGTTAGTAGATTTAGCAACAATAAATAAAATGCAAGTAAAAAGCATGCTAAAAACAGAAATACATTATATGCACCATTGTTTGAAACTCGGAGAGTTCATGCATGTCAAACACACAAGACTTCCGTATAGGATGCACCTTGTGTTTTCTCTCTAATAAGGAAGCATCAATTAACTACTGAGAAGCCCACATGCAAAACCAAAATGGGCGTATACCAATTAGTGGCAACTTTTAGTGCAAACTACAATTGGTTTTTCAATAGACTTGCTAAAATCATGAGGGCCCACCCTTAAACCAACCCCCCAGTGTGTTAGAGCAAATGAGGTAACACCATTGAAAGTGCCCATCATGAACTGAAACGCCCCACTGATTGGGAAACACCCAGTAGTGTTTTGCACAGATACATGCCTGCAAGATCTTGTGCTCATAAACTAAGACTCACTGTTAGTTCAATGTCACTGTCTTCACCCATGTGTGCTGTTCACTTTCATCAACATTTCAATGCTGATCCAACACACTTTAAACATTGAAATTTTGATGTCAACCAAAATGATGGTTTGGATCAAAACTCAATATTGAATCAATGTTACCATGCTGTCTGGGACTCGAGTTACTACGTTACAAAGTAGGGGTGAGCGGGGCACAAACTAACGTGGGGTTAGTTGTAACACATGGTTGAAAACTTTCCACATGCCAGTGTGACCTTTGCTTTTTTTATCTGACCCGGTTTGTCCCACCCTTCCTCAGCACACACACTCGTGGATGATATCAGCATTTATTGTCCTGCACACAGAGCAGTGAAAGAGAGACGATAGTAAGTCGTAGTGTTGTTAAAGCTCGACCCACCGCAGTTCTCTTTAGCTCTGCTGCTCTCAATGTAACAGTAAACACTCATTCACATTATATTGTACTTAACAAAACAGTAAACAAAAATAAAACAAATCTGAAATGTAATAATCTTTCCAGGAAAATTACAGACTTTGTAAACAATTCAATGTTCTCATTTCCTTCTTAAACTTTGTGATGGTATAAAACTGATTACACAGCTTACATCATCCACTTTATGTTACTCTTGAATGTATGAAATTAATGGAAATAACATCTGGTAGGGGAGACCGGGGACAGTTGCAACACTTTTTGCATTTCTCTCAGTTACTCAGAGACTATTTGAGCTAGACCAACCAAATTTGTATATATTAAACTTGCATCTGTCTGCTAATTACCCATACCATTTAAAGATGATTATATATGACATATCGTTCACAGTATTTATTTGAATGGAAGAAGTCAGATGTTGCAACTGACCTCGACCCAGGGACGGTTGCAACACGTTAAAAAATACCTTAAATTTCTCTAATTAATTTTAGCTTTTTGTCTCAATGAGCATATAATTCTGAAAATATAAACTGTTTTAGGCCTACTATAATATTATAGTATTATTTATTTCAATAATATTATTGTATTATTGTAGATTCAGTGTGCAGGTGTTACAGATGCTATTCAATCTCTCCATATTTCTGTGTCAGACAGGAAGAATTGAACAATTTGTAATGCAACAAACCTTTATTAAACATGCAATTTATAACTTGTTGCAACTGTCCCAAACCCCATCAGCCATGACAGAACATCATAGGCCTGCTAGACACACTGACTTTTACACATGCTAACCATGTCACTTAGAAGTCAACAAAACAATAATTCAAACTAAGTAAGTTTTGATTAATTCATACAAAATGTCAGGACAGTATGACAAAAAATATATCTCATGAAAAAATTTACTTTCATACCTCCAAAACAAGTTTTGTTCAATAAATGCAGCAGCAGATGTTGAATATGTCTACCGTTTTCTTGGTGGGGGGAGGGTCTAACTGTGCATGTACAGTATGAGTGTCATCACTCTAGCTTGTTTCTGATTGGAGAAAAATTACATGTTGCAACTGTCCCCGGTCTCCCCTACTTTAAGTAAAACCATGAATTAAGTGCTTTATAAAACACAGTTCGTACCAAATATTTCTTAACAATACAGAAAACACAACTACATGAACAGAATAAATTCTAAAACACTATATGATAAAACATTTACCTGCACACAGAGCAGTGAAAGAGAGACGATAGTAAGTCGTAATGTTGTTTAAGCTCCACCTATTCAAAATACATTTCACCTCATTAGAAAGAACATGGAAAATGGCGCAGATAGAAAGATCGTAGAGTGCATCCAAACGGACATAAAACGATCAAAATACTCATAAATATAAACAAAAAACACTCTCCACAAATCAATCAGTGTCTACTGTGAGCAATTATTTTATAAAGTGTCAAACATTTTATATGAAATTATATATTTGTATCTTTTAGTGTGGAGCGACCACAGAAAGGACTCTCCCACAGCCGTTCTCTTTAGCTCTGACACAGCGGCCCATAGACATAATAAATACATAGACGCCCTATAGGCCTTTTTCACGGAGGTCAGAACACACATCCGGTTCAGCGTTTGTTGTGTAAAGCGACTTCCGGTCGAAACAACAATGGCTGAAGCAACAACGAGGTGTCACTGTAGCGTCGCTTATTGCACAAATAATGAGCAGTGACAACCATATTTGAGTTTTCATGCTTTTCCAAGCGATGACTGTCTGACAAAGAAGTGGATGCTAGCATGCTATTCAACCCATAGAAGGCCCAATGTTTAAGATCCCTAGAGCTAGCACATTTGTTTGTAGCCGGCGCTTTATCGACGCTAATTACACTGCCGCTACTGGTCATAAGCAAATTCCTGTCCCGATTTATGTTGAACAACTGGGAAGAAACTTCACGAGAGTCGGTTTACAACAGAGTAAGAGTTCAAACCATACTTGACACTTTTCCTATCCCTTCCTCTGATACTGTGACGCATTGCTGCCACATACTATTTTTCCACTCAATTATCTCGTAATAACGAGATGTTATGTCGTTTTAACGTCAACTTTTCTCGTAATAACGAGATGTTATGTCGTTAAAACTACATTTTCTTGGCCTTGTAAGTACATGTACACAATATGCCTTTATCCACATAAAATGTATATAGCCTATTACACCTTTATCACACTTCTACGTTCAGAAAGCATAAGCAAATAGCAGCCCCCAATCAGAGGCAAACCTACACTAAATGGGGGCCCCAGGCAAAATTAATCAGTGAGGCCTTTTTTTTATATATATATATTTTATAGCAGTTATTTTTTACAACATTGTGTTCTTATTTTGTTTAATTAACAAAATGTCAATCTTCGTATTTATAAGAGAAGATACAATACAATACAAAAATCTTCAAGATACAGCCTACAATCTTCATATGTATAACGCATTGTCACCTTATAAACAGTCCTTTGTGTGGTGGAATAAGCAATGCTATATAGAAATATATGGTTGGCATCTTAATTATTTTATTAGTAATTATGCTAACTCAACTAATTAAATGTAAAGAGCTGGATACTAATTACTAATTAAATGATGTCAACTATTAAATGTATGTCATGATTCTGCCTTCGTGTCCTAGATCTTTCTTGTCTTGAGGCAGGATCATGACAGAACCATGTTTTGTGTGTAAGCACATGGCCATTTGTTTGGCTGTGTGCTTGCATTGTCTCGTCATGTAACCCCGCCCCCTTGTTATCTCATCTTGTTATCATTATTGTATCATCGCCGTCACCTGTTTCCCTCATTAGTTTCTCCCTATTTAATCCCCTTGTGTTTGCTGTCTTGTGCCGGTTCATTGTGATTCTCAGTGTGTGTAAACCTTCCTGTGAGTATCCTGTAAAGAACTCTGTCTTGTAAAGTCCTGATCTTGTAGCTGCTGTTAGTTTATTGTCTAGTTATCAGTTTAATCTTAGTCTAGTGTAGTTTGTCTTTGTTTTTGCCCCATCGTGGGTTTTGTTTTCCCTGTTTTGTCTTAATAAATCTGTGTGTATTGCATACCGTCTGCGATTGGGTTCATCTCTCTGCAATCCCATGACAATGTAGGCTATTGATTAGAGTTGGCATAGACTAATACTGGGTGAATCCTGGAAAGCTGTAATTACAGGATTATATATAATATATATACAGTACATATTTAAATAGTTGTTGTCCATTTCTGTAGTATACTCACTCAAAGCCTTTGATGGCAGCATTCAGCGTCATGAGCCACTCTCCACAAGATAAACACACATCTGTTCATCTGACCCTGAAACATCCAAGCAAGATTCACATAACCTCTGTGATTTATGAGCTCAACACTACATTTACATGTTGAGGCTGTTTTAACTTTTTATCCAACATAAATGTTCCTCAAGTTATCAACAGTAATGGACAAATAAAATAGATAACTTATGTTTAGTTACTTTATAGATTTGTTCTACATAATAGCACACATTCATCACTCAGATGTCTATTTCATGTTGTGATGTGCTCTTCTGCAATACTTACTGAAGATTTTCCTGTCAGGTGTAAATAGACATTTAAAATAAGCGTATTTAAGATGTATATGGTTTATTTTAAATAACTTTAAATTTCAATAAATATATAAATAAATAAATAATAAACTTCTTTTCAATAAATAGAAGTAACTTACGTGTCCTTACTGGAGCTCCCCTGTTAGCTATACATAATAAAACGTGTTTTACAGCAAAATCACAACTATACTATACTGTGTAACGTCTTTACACCTTCAACAATTCAACAGTTTACAGTAGTTCAACACATGCGTTTTTAACACAAGGAACCGTGTTAACTCACATTTGAAAGCACCCGCGTCGCCGATCTCTGCGATGTTTGATAATGACGTATCCTCTCGCGTGGCCTCCTGCTGGGATAGAAGAGTATCCATCAGTCGAGCACTCGAAAATCTGTCCTGAAGCAGTAAACCATCCGGGAACTTCGCCTACTCTTTTATGAATACTGATGTTTCGACCGTACTGCTTCCTTCACATACTGTTTTCAACTACTATATAGTAGGAAAGTAGGCATATTCGAACGCACTTAAGTAATTCTCGCCTACTCTTTTGGATTCGTACATACTTTTTCGCTCGCCTACTCTTTTTCCCATAAATAGTAGGGAAGTATGCGGTTTCGAACGCAGCCATGATATTGCTTGTTTCTGCATCTTCTTCGCATGTGTTTTGATCTGGAAATTCTTACTCTAAGATGTGTAATAGCTCCCCCTACAGTATAACAGTGAAAACATGGAAACCCGGAAAATTCCGTCAATGGCAAGGAAGGAGTGAAGGTCGGGTATGAAATAATCATTTTGTGCTAAACATAAAACAACGTTTTTGTGTCAAAAACAGCAGCTCAAATAAACTTGTACAACCAGCAATCAGCAATCTCTTGACTGATTCTTCAGCATCACAAAATGGTCATTAAATTACAAAATCCAACACGCATTAAATTATTTATAATTCATAAATATTGAGGTTGCATGGCTGTGTCCCAATTTATATGCCGTCAATCTTTGAATGAAGTCTTTGAAGGGTTGAAGCATCACTGTGTTAGGGGTTAAAAGTTTAGGACCCAGGGACCAGATGTTTGAAAGAAGACCCGGAGTCAGAATTATAAAAAATTGAAGAAAAGTTTTACTGAAGATAGTTTGCAGTTTCATCAGCAGAAGTCAGCTTCAAGACTCACACAGGAGTTCGTAGGCCGCCCCGCTTACAGTTACAAAGATCACAGCAGTTACACCATTTCCAAGGCCTAAGCTACGTCATTGCTTACAGGTTGAATGATTCTCATTGGCTAAGAAATAGATAAACATAGTAATTTTCCACACATATACAGATAGACTGAAGCATATCTCCATAGATTATGCCGCTGACACTCGGACCCTGAAGTTAGGCACGTCGTGACCTTCCAGGTCGCAGATTTGGGTTGCTGGGTGCCAACATGTCTCGAACAACAACTCAGTCAATCTCTAACAATGCCAGTGGTTCCTTAACCTGTAAGCAAGACGACTAACACACACACCCAACACACATCTTTTCCAAGGTTGGATTTGGCCAGACTCTAACTATAAACTGGAGTCTCGTCTCAAAACATCAAGATAACAAGTTCTTTCTCTCAAGGATAGGAAACTTTAGTCTAAATGGAAAGTAAGGCTTTAACTGAGAAATGGTCCATTAAACTATTGGCTTCAATGACCCCTATGTGTTTTAACACGTTGAGGACCTTTCTCAAACACAAAACAAGTCCCTATTTAATTTCTGGAAATATCAAATACTGACATTAAAGAATACATGAAAAAACCATTTCAGTAATCACACTGGTAACTTCAATAACAAAATAAAAATCTTCAGAGAAGTAATTCAACTCATGTGATATTTAGAAGGAAAAATATTGATTAATACCTTGATTATAATCACTCATTACATTGAAGCAGCAGTGGATTCCAATCCACCCCCTTCAACTGAGGCACGAAGTCCGTCCCATTTTAAAGGCTCCTTTGAATAAGGCCTACAGATGCGTCTTTCTTTCCACGGGCCGTGAAGGACAGAACGAGTGGATCCTTCACAGACTATCCCAAGATTCATTGCACACCGGTGACTAGTGGATTCTTTCAAAGAAAAGGTCAGGTTGTGCTTTTGTGGCAACCAATGATTCAGGTTCAAATATCAATATTGTGTTTTAAATGACTTAAATAGCTTGTAGTTAATGTTAAAAGACATAGACTTTATTAAAAACTAAAAATGTTGTTAAAATAACAGGCTAAGTTTTGTGATGTCACAGATCTGAGCCACTGTACTTCCTCTGTTGCATTTGTTATGTGATGAGAGTTAAAACTTGCGCTAACATTTAATTTTGTTTAGGAAGCAAAGAGCAGATGCTCAGTTTATTAAAGTGCCCCTATTATGCTATTTTAAAGGAACACACCGACTTTTTGGGACTTTAGCTTATTCACCGTATCCCCCAGAGTTAGATAAGTCCATACATACCCTTCTCATCTCCGTGCGTGCCGTAACTCTGTCTGACGCACCCACCGCTAGCCTAGCTTAGCACAAAGACTGGAGGTAAACAGCTCCAGCTAGCATACTGCTCCCAATAAGTGACAAAATAATGACAACATGTACATGTTGTGATTTGTATAGTCACAGCGTGTACAAATAACAAGGTCACATGAGACACAACCATCTTCTAACCGTATACATACTGGGCGGAGTGATCCAAAGCAGCTTCGTAATAAACACAGTTTTAGGTAAATAGTGGCCCGCAACTGATTAGCAGAAGTATTTCAGTAAGACAGTGATAACATGAGTTAGCCAGTTAGCAGGAGACCTACACAATATAAAACTCAAAACTAAGTATTTTGAACACCATCTTTCAAGAGCAAGCGGTTTGCGAATCCTGCATTGAACTCCGAGATTTGAGAAGCAGACGTCAATAAAATAAAGGGAACACAGCAAAAGTTTAGGATTATACTGCTGTCATATCATGGTAAAGATGAATTTTAACCACTGATTCTTCACATGCTCGTCCTTGGGCAGTGAAAAAAACCTGGCTTTACCTTCACATTATAGAGCACAGCGTCTTCTCGTCATGATGCTCTCCAGTATCCACAGGAATCAGCTGCAGGTTTGAGGTTCAAGTTTTCCCTGGTGTCTGCGCGCACACAGTAAGTGGGCTACACTGTTAATTATTTGACTGTAAATTTACAATAAATTGCAGTTACCAGTTGCATGACTTTCACAGTAAGTTACTGTAACATTACATTACAGTAAATAACTGTGAAATGACAGCTGTTTACTGTGACTTCACAATAATTATGCCGTCATATTACTGTGATTTAACAGTAAGCTGCTGTAGAATTACTGTATTTAACTGAATATCTACATTACTGTGATTTAGCATAAATGATGGACCAAACAAAACTGATAAAAACAATGGTTTAACTCTTATTTTTTAGAAGAAAAATACATTTTAATAACAGGAATAAACACTGGGTAACATAAATGAACACTGGGTAACATGAATGTCTGTCAATATGTGTGTGCATGTGTTTACTATGTGATAATGGTACTTGAAAAATACAATTTAATAACAGGAATAAACACTGGGTAATAGGAATGTGTGTCAATATGTGTGTGCATGTGTTTATTATATGATAATGGTACTTCACAACGTAGGAGCTGAACAGAGAAAGAAGGAGAGAGAGACGAGAGAGTGAGAGAGGGAAGAAAAGACAAAAAGGTGGGAAAAGAGAGGGTTGCAGGTGTCTCGCTCCTTCCCTTGCAGCTGGCACCTGCATAGTATGGGTTCTGTCCACCATCTACAAAAGATAAGAAAGACAAAAAGTTTAAGTTACTCTGTGGTGGACTGGCTACCTGTAAGTACTCTCTGAACTCTCATTAGAGTATCAGTAGACTGCTTGTTTGCAAGGAACTTCCGGCGGTGGCGCGGTACTGCTGCGACCCGGACTCTTGTTTCACGCCGTAGCTTTTTTGTGATTTTAATGTTGTTTTGTGTTTTTAAGAGTGATACGGTCGGGGATTTTAGACGTTTAAAAACCCTGTGGAAGTGTGTATATGTATAGTCGACACAATGACGACCTTGGAAAAACTTTTATTGGTACTTTTCATTGCGGAACTCCTCCGGCCATGCCAAACCAAAGGAAACAGTCTGGCGCTGTCATACACCAGAGTTGAGCTGCTGGCCCTTCGTGCTGCGGGAGACCATCCACCGCCCGACCTCATCGAGGATATACGGTCCTCGGACCCGAGGAAACGAATTCGGAGAAGAGGAAAGAGAGGAGGTATCCGACAGCGTCTCCGAAGGAGAGGTAATGAATACCGCGAGTCATCTATAATGGTGTTCACGGAGACATGGCTGCGTCCCGATGTTCCTGACTCACTGTGTGAGGTAAAGGGTTTCTCTTTCATTCGCTCCGACAGGAGTGAGACGTCGGGTAATGATAAATGGTGCAGGCAACATACATTGCGAAAAAGTATTTGTACTCCCGACGTCGAATTAATGTGCTTGAGCCTAAGACCCCTGTATCTGCCCAGAGAGTTTGGCAACATCATCCTCTGCAGTGTGTATGTCCCTCCAAGTGGGAACGCCGCAAACGCTGCGGCACACATTACTGACTGTGTACATCAACAGTTACTGCGCACTCCGGAGGCCGCGGTTGTTATTCTAGGGGATTTTAATCACTGCAAACTGGAATTGTCACTCCCGGGATTTTCACAGTACGTTAAATGTGGTACAAGAGAGGATAGAATCCTTGATAAGTGTTATTGTAATGTGAAGAATGCTTATGTGAGCAGGGCTAAACCCCCGTTGTCAAATTCGGACCACAATGTAGTACATCTCATTCCTACTTACAAAATTGTTTTTAAAAGCAGTAAACCATACACCAAGACTGTTAAGGTGGACGAGTGACAGCATAGAGTCCCTTAAAGGCTGCTTTCTCTCGACAGAGTATTTTTCATGAACTGGACGTGGATAAAGCGGCAGAGACGGTTACGGATTTTATAAAATTTTGTGTGGACAATGTTATACCTCAAAAAGAAATAATTATGTATCCTAATAATAAACCATAACTAAGGAGGTTAAAGACTGTATCAACTGTAAGAAATTGGCATTTAAGAACCAGGACAGAGCACAACTGAAAATCGTGCAAGCTGAGCTAAATCATTTGCTCAGGAAAGCCAGGAGGAGACATAAAGAACTAATCGAACAGAGTTTTAGAGAAAAGAAATCAAAAAATGTATGGGACACGATGAAGGCAATCACGAATATGACACCGGCTCAAAAACGTATCAGCACTTCAGATGACCTGCAAAGAGCTAATGAACTGAATGACTTTTATCTGAGATTTGAAACTCGGGAATATTTTAGAGACAATTTCTGTCACAGAGCAGGATGTAAGGCTGGTGATAGAACCCGAGGCGGTAAGATTACATTTTAAAAACTTATGTACTAAGAAGGCAACAGGACTGGATGGAATAGACGCATTTTTGTTAAAGACGTGCAGATGAGCTGACACCTGCATGGTTTCCAATCTTTCAAAAATCAGTAGATTCGCACGTCATACCCACTCTGTGGAAGAAATCAGTAATTACACCGGTACCTAAAAAACCATGCCCAAAGGTGAATAATGATTTCAGGCCTGTGGCGTTAACTTCTATTGTTATGAAATGTTTTGAGAGGATAATGGTGTCATTTCTTAAACAAGATGTTGGTGCGTTTTTGGATCCGTTTCAGTTTGCTTATAGGCAGGGGCGCGGCATAGACGATGCTATCAATAGCATTTCACACCTGGTCAGTAAACACCTCGAAGACCCCAAAGCCTACGCACGTATTTTATTTGTTGATTTTAGTTCGGCTTTTAACACTCTACAGCCTTATATGCTTATTCAGAAACTGAAACACATGAATGTTAATTATTTTATTCTTAACTGGTATTTTTCATTTTTAACAAACCGTACTCAACAGGTTAAAGTGAATAATGCTCTTACGGAGCCCAGGCCAATCAGCACTGGCGTCCCGCAGGGCTGTGTCAGCTCGCCAGCCCTTTTTACATTATATACTAACGATTGCCTTAGACTCCATACTGATAATTACATTATTAAATTCTCCGATGATACAGCAATCCTTGGCCTCATGCATAAAGATAAAAGTCCAGCCGCGTATCATACAGAAATTGAGGAATTTGTTCAGTGGTGCGATGATAATTATCTTGTGCTAAACGTAACTAAGACTGAGGAGATGGTGTTTGACCCAAAAGCCATAGGCGATACCAGGCCTGTAGTAATTAACAATGTACCCATTACTCAGTACCCATTACCCATTACTGTACCATTAGCTCTTACAAGTACCTGGGTGTACATATTGATAATGCATTGACCTGGAATGACCATGTAAATACTGTCTGTTCCAGACTCCAGCAGAGGATGCATTTTTTTACGGAGACTTCGATTGTATGGAGTAGAACAAAAATGTATGTTGTTGTTCTATCAAGCAATATTAGAGAGTATTTTAAAATACGGTATTACAAGCTGGTACGGTAACCTGACAAAATCACAGATCGCTCGTCAAGTAAAGACAGCTATGAAGATTATGGGGGTCAAAAACTATCTGCCCCCCCAGAAAATCTATGAGCAGTCGGTTATCAGGCAGGCACAAAAAATAGTTTCTGACTCGACCCACATTCTTCATCCAGAATTTCAGCTTTTACAATCTGGTAGAAGATTTAGAGTTCCTAAATGTAGGCTAAACCGTTATAAAAATTATTTTTTACCTATGTCTATTAAGCTCATTAACTCTAATATGTAGGTGTGTGTAATATGTTCTTCGTGCAACCTGTAGGCTTTTGGGGTGTGCAATATGTTGGTTGTTGAGGTGTGTGATATGTCATTTGTGCGATTTGTAGGCCATAGAGAATGTGCAATATGTCAATTGTGTATTTTTGTAGGCCAGATAGAGTGTGCAATACATAAGTTGTGTATCGTAGGGGTACTATGAGTGTGCAGTATGCCAATTGTGTATTATATAGGCCTTGTGGAATATATCAGTTGTGTATTTTATGGGTACTATGGAGTGTGCAGTATGCTAATTGTGTATTTTATGGACCTTAGGGAGAGTGCAATATGTCAGTTGTGTATTTAATGGGTGCTATGGAGTATGCAATATGTCAGTTGTGTACTTGTGTAGGCCATATGGAGAGTGTGCAATATATCAGTTATGTGTTTTTGTGTGCAATATGCCAGGTTTTAATTAAGTAACAGTTTTTAAGTTTTATAAGTGCCAATGGAAGGCGTTAATGTGTCTACTACTATACATACGTACCTATTTAAATGTATATGAGAGAATGTTTGGGAGAGGATGTGCTAAGGAAATGTTCATTCTTTTTGTAAATTGTCTTTTGTGTTGTCTCTGTAAAGCTACGGAATGGACAGAGTCCAAAACAAATTTCCCTTTGGGGACAATAAAGTATATCTTAATCTTAATCTTAAGTATGGTACTCGCATTGTAAAATAATCCTAAAATGTCTACAATTTAAGTACAATTGTAAAACTCATGATACATCAGATAAATCATGTGAATAGTACTATATCAATTAATATTAAATCAACAAACCAGAGGACTCACTCCTGTTACTTTTGCTCAGTCCTGTTATTTTTCATATAACAGGAGTAACAGGACTGAAAGAAACATGATTGAGGTTAAGCAAAAATGACATGACGTGTACATAGTAATGCAACTCAGCAGCCAGTAATGTGATGTAAATTTACACTTAAAACTATTATAAAGTACTGTAAATTTGACGTTTTTATTCTAACCCATCAATAACCTCTAACATTGAAAAGGCATGTTTAATTAAAATAAACGTAAGAACAATGAACACATTTTGCAGTAGGGCTGGGTATTGACACAAATTTCACAATTCGATTCGATTTCGATTTCGATTCAATATTGATTATTTTGGATTTCAGGTACAATACATGGCAAATTTTATGCTGTAAACTAATGCTGTAAACTATGAGAGTCAGTTGTAGCCTATAGGCTTCATTAGCCTACTATAATATTGAAGTTACAAATTAACTGATTTGTATACAAACACTTAAATTACACTTTTATTTATTTTTATAATAATAAAGTTATATGAAATATAAACATTTAAATGGTGGCTGTCATAAAAACCTGCCAGATTTATTCAAACATGCATTAAAAATTTAAGAACATTAAAAATTATAATGAATATGTAATATGGTGCATATATTTAGCAAAATGAGTTAATTTTTCTAGCTGACTAACGAGTTTATGGTCACTGGATATGGTTTTTCTCAGGTAAATGTGACGTTACATGACATTGTTTACAAGCTGATTTACTGACGTCTTTCCACGGTTGAAACACTGGTTGAGTGATTCCATGTCACATGATACGGATTTCGATAAGTTGTACTCTACCTTTTAACACACTTTCAGATGCTCATTCATGTTTATTTCGCACTGTAACTGGTGTTATTAAGGCGGAAGAGAAGGTCATATGCGCTCCGCACTGCTGCTTCTCTTGAGCTGAGCCAGAGCGATCTCACGCCACAGCGCCAAAACGGTATTTATGTTTTTGAATTTCGTAAGAAAATGGACGGAATTTGAAATCTGAGACATTGTTTCATATCATTAGTAACAAAGCACAAAGATTATTGCGATTTATAGCGACACAAAAATACGTAATAGTGCGAAAAAAAAAAAAAAAAAAAAGCACAAAAAGTATTCTTTCGCATCATAGCAATAAGGTTGAACCCAGGGGTGTCGGACTGGGGGTAAAACCAGTACTGATTACCAGGGCCCCAAGGGGAGAGAGGGCCCTTGAAAAGTCTGGAATATATTTTATTTGGAACATGGGGGCCCATCAGGACTGCCTATACATAGGGCCCGGGATCTTGTGCTACGCCCCTGGTTGAACCACTGTAGTCACGTGAGCTATTTTAACAATGTTTTTACTACCTTTCTGGGGCTTGAAAGTGGTTATAACATTACAGTCTATAAGCGGAATCAGAAAGCTCTCGGACTTCTTAAAATTATCTTAATTTGTGTTGAACAAAATTCTTATGTGTTTGGAACATCATGAGGGAGTGTAATTCTTCAGTAAACATCTTACTGCATAACTACATCTAGCTTAACAGAGACAGTGTTTTGTTAGTCTGTTCTGAAGTTGGAACACAACTTACATTAGACTGACATCCATTCAAAGTCAATGAGCTTCCTGATCAATGTACAGACTTGCTGGTTTATGTGTCCTCTCTGCCTCTTTGATTTTGTACCTGTCTCTGGGTTGATGCCCAAGAAGCACCTATAGGGACGTCCCACGTGACGTCACACCATTTGGAGCAGCCATCTTGACGGAATTGAAAATGCTAAACCGCCGGTGATACTCGTGATACTACAGCTCGTCGCGAAATATTCCTATCATGCCCGAGCGACGCTGTGCAGTTGGATGCGATCAGATACGTGATCATACAAAAGGAATATCTTTATACCGTATCCCAAAAGAAACAAAACGGAGAAACAAGTGGTTGGCGGCAATAAACAGGCAAAACGCTGATGGCGGTGTTTGGCTTCCAACTGTTTGTTATATAAGTTACAAGAAGTAAAATGTAAACAAATCATAAAAGTGCATGTAAAATATACAATAAAGTTTAGATGAAATTATACAAGGTTACTTGACTTTTTACGTCTATTCAGTTTTTGTAACATGTCCATGACAACCGGTTATGTCCATGACAATTTTGTCCATGTTATTGTCCATGACAATTTTAGAACTCTATTCTATTCTGTTCTATAACAACAACAACAAAAAAATCTGCGTTAGATTAAACTGAGAAGGGTCATAGCACTTGCATATTGTTGTCCTACTGTTAGTTTTACTACTTCTATTGTTCGCATTTGTAACGTTAAGTCGATTTGGATAAAAGCGTCTGCTAAATGAATAAATGTAATGTAAATGTAAACCGATAGCCTGCTAAGCTTTTGTATGCTTTTAATGAAGCTCCGGTGTAGCGTGATGGGAAGTAAATAAGGTAGCTGTAAATGTCACCGAACTCAAAGTCAGGAAGTTTTTCTACACATTTAATGCCTGTAAAAAGAACTTGTGGTGCTTCATATGGATCTATGATTCCTAATTCCTTTATCTTCCTCTTGTATATTGTATATATATATTTTTGTGATGCTAATAAGTGCGATGACATGACGTGAAGAGTTAGCTGACGGCCACTGCGCTAATAATAGATAACTTAGTGGTGGGGGAAAAAATCTATTCTGTTCAGTATCTAGATATTTTGCGTATGCAATTATATCAATACTGTAGCGCAAAGTATTGCAATATTTAGGCTAATTATAAAATAATTATACTAATAATTATATTATTAGTATAATAATATACTCTCTAATATATTACCCACCCCTAATAATAGATCCATTGCCACTGAGTAGCTGACGGATGTATTCCGTCAAAATGGCTGACAAGCGGCTAGGGGTCACGTGACTGGGAGATCCCTATAAACAAAAAGACAGAGAAGAAAGATGTTACCGGTAGTTTAATTCAAGTGGGATGAAAAAGGTTTAAGTTCCCAGTCATCACCTTCAGTGGGTCACTGCTGTTGCAGTACTGAGCAAAACTTAAGTTAGCTCAGTTTTAACAAGGTGACATTACTTGGATTCAGTTAAACAGCAACCATTTAAATAACAGCAACTGAAAAACATTTACATAACAAACACACAGAATAGTCCTGCAACAAAGTAGATGTGTGTGATTTACCCAGGCAAAGCATTTGCACACAACAATTTACATCATTTACACGTTTGATGGAGGAAGAGCCTGTTGCCAGTCCATCTACCTGTGGCTGTTTCTGCTTGCACTCTTCCTCCTAGAATTATTACCCGTTCACAGACAAAATGGCTCCTAATATCTCCAGATGTCGACCTGTTTTACTGTAGAATAGCACAGCTAACGAAGCTCCACTAATTCAGTGATAAACACATTTATTTTCCTATATCTTTTTTACAATAAAATCCAGTTGTTTTGCAGTTGAACTTTATTTTTTCTGTTGACGAGACAGACAACGGCTGCTCCGTTTCACACACACACGGTAGAAAATTATGGACGAGGCCCAGCTAACGTTACTAATTTGAGATTAATTTATTCCACCTTTGCCCAAATCCACAACACTATAATTTATCTAGTTGATCATAATAACTGTCATAGCTAATACCCACATTAAGGCCACAGCTTACCTTATAACTTTATTTCTCGGTGGTCACCGTAGAAAATGCTGTGGGAAAAGAGAGAACGCTGTTAGTAACTAAGAAAAGCATTAAGTAAAGCTAAAGTAAAATTTTCGAGGTGTTACTAACTTAATATGGTACATAGGCTACTACAATAAGCTATATGCACACAGAGGTGATGACGTACTTCCGCTAAATTCTCAGCCAGCTAAGCCATTTCCGCTACGGCTGAGGTGATTGTTTACCAAGCGATAACGATAGTGATAGCGTAATGTCTAGTAAGAAATCGTTTAAATTTCAGCGAACCAACAGCAGTACAGCTGAGCATTGTTGTGTGCCTCTGTGTCAAGCCTCAATCTGTCACGATCCACACAAGAACAGAAGAGAGGTAGATCCAATTTGCAGTATGTGGTTTTTAATGTAGGGTAATCCGTAATTCGTAAATCCAGTCCAGGCAGGGGTCAAAACCAAGGTAGCAATCCAACAAACACAAGGACAAACAAACAGGTCTAACGACAGTACTCAGAAGTGGTGTGAAATACAAGGACTCCGTGACACATACTAAAACAGACAGGGTTATATACACAGGGAAATGACAATGCTAATGGGGAACAGGCTGAGGGCAATGATCAGTGATAAGGGACAGCTGAGTGCAATGAAAAGACAAGGATCATGGGGGATGTAGTTCAAGAGTGTGATGGACACCGTGGGGAAGGAAGACATCTAATGGTGACCCAAGGAACATAAACCAGACACTGTGACACAAGCAAGTACAACACAGTACTTAATTTTCACACATTTCCATCTGACGCGGAAATCAGACGTAAATGGCTTGTCGCTATCCGGAGGGACAACTTCATAGTTAGCCCCCATACCCGAGTATGTAGTAGGCATTTTAAAAAAGAGGATGTTCATGAGCCAGTGTCAGAGTCAGGGAGACGGCTATTAATCAAGGGAGCTGTTCCAGCATTGTTTGAGTGGAACAATTACACCCTTCCCACTTCAAGACCGGGGGTATGGGAGAGGAGAGAGCGGCCGCTGGTGTCGCGGGATGACGCTGCGTGCGAGGAGGCTGACATCCTCATGGACCACGACTACGCTTCGACTCCAGATCCCGCAGTTGTCGATTTAGCCCTCGATGAAAACATGTCTCTCAGAGAGGAGAACCTCAAGCTGAGGGAACAAGTCGAGAAGCTGACAATGAATCAGCGCTTTGGGATTAATCGTTTTTCTGCCTCAGACAAGGACATACGTTTTTTCACAAGGTAAGATGTCCAGATTGTTCTGTAGTACTTTTGCAGCAACGGATATAGGTGTGTGTGTGTGTGTGTGTGTGTGTGTGTGTGTGTGAACAGATAAAGATCATACCAGGAGAGGGACAAACAGCAGCTGTGGTATTAAATGTTCACATATATTTTAATTTGTCGCACTGTTAATTTGTACAATTAATTTCATTTGTACATTTAAGTTTTGTTAAAATATTTTATTATTTTGATGTCTTTATAATTATTCTATGTAGACTATTCCAAGCTTTGGCAATATTGCATTATGTACAGTCATGCCAATAAAGCAATTTGAATTGAATTGAGAGAGAGAAAGGCTAATTGAATTATATTTGAAATGCTTCCTATTAATTTCATAGTATACACTGATATAAGATTTAAATGCTAATAACTGAATTGTATTTATTTAGATTTGCATCGTGTGACCTACTGATGAGATTCTGGGCCTTAATAGAGCCTTCGCTGCCATCTATGGTCAGTGTGACACAAGCACAGAGAGGCACCTTTACAGAGCCAAGTTCCACTGTAGTAAGTAGTTATTTACATGGACCATACAATACAACTTAAAAAAGATCATGGTTAATAGAAGTTGAGAGAAATATAATGTACATTTTATTTCTTTTGAATAGACTCGTTCCTTGCAGCCCATTGATGAGATGTTCTTGTTTCTCAACTACCTTGCACTGGGCTCAAAACAGCGTGACCTTGCTGACCGGTACGGAGTCCACCAGTCCACAGTCAGTCGGATCATCACAACGTGGAGCAACTTTCTGTACACTGTGCTAGGGTCTGTGAGGATCTGGATACCAAAGGAGAAAATAAGGGCACATCTGCCAGCTGATTTTAAGGACTATGCAGACACTACAGTGATCCTGGACTGCACGGAGCTGAGGTGCCAGTGCCCTTCATCACCTCTTCTCCAAAGTGAAATGTTCTCAGCATATAAGTCCCACTGTACTCTCAAAGGACTGCTTGGAGTGGCTCCTCATGGGGCGGTCACATTTATCTCTCCACTGTACGCTGGTTCCATCAGTGACAAACAGATCATGCGGGAGTCTGGAATTCTCTCCCTTTTGAGACCTGGGATGGCCATCATGGTCGACCGAGGTTTCCTTGTTGATGACCTTGTGCCCTGCAATATTTATAGGCCAGCATTTCTCTCTGGAAGATCCCAGATGTCTGCCTGTGAGGTCAGGGAGACCCAAGCAATTGCACGCCTCAGGGTGCATGTTGAGCGCCTCATACGGCGTGTTAAGGAACACAAGTTCTTTGACACAGAAATTCCACTTCGGCTTTTTGGCAACATTAATCAGCTGTATACTGTTGCATGTCTTCTGACGAATTATGAAAACGGGCCTCTTGTAAAGGCTTGGGCAAAGAAGCCAGAGTAGAGAGCCACTTGTCTGTAAATAGCTATTTATTTTAATTCAAATAAAAAAAATTGTTAATATGTTACAGAAGTTGCAATGTTACAATAATTTTTTCAGCCACTTTGTTATAATTGTTCACTTTTAGAAATGTATAAAAATTGACCAGAGTGTGTCTATGGAAATCTATCTAATCAGAATCGACACCAGTACTGAGATGTTTATTTTGTTAACTTTTACAAATGGCCAGAGGATGTATTTACTGTTTGTTTACCTATACAAATGGTCGTAATTTATTTGACATTTTTGTAAGTACTTTCTTTAAATGTTCCTTTGTAAATTACTTTTTATAAATTAAATTGTATAGTACCTCATGTTATTTATGAACTGCTGTACATTGTACATACTCTTTGAATAAAGAACTACTGAATTATTTGCATGTTATATGTATTTTAGCTCATCAGTGTATTTAAGCCATTTTTTATAAAAGAATAATACTTTCATGTACAGTGAATTATATTTACTGAGTAATAACCTCTGTTTAGGGCTACCAAATTACAAACAACAGTTATAAAATACTATTTTTAGGTAATGAATTACCTAAAAAAAATCTTAGGAAGAACATGTACATATGTAATAATCTTTTTATTAAATTACATATTCCATCTCATTACATTAGTATACAATTACAACAAGAAACATGGTAATAAATATGTACACATTAGTATACAATTACAACAAGAAACATAGTAATAAATATGTACAAATATTTTGCAATGGACTGAACTGATAAGAGCTGCTAGATTAGAACTGCCAGTAAGATAAATAGAGAAAAGAGAAATTAACAGAATCTAATTATCTAGGCAAGCATTGAGATACAATAAAAAAAGAAAGTGTCAATTTTTTCTTTCATTCTTTTGGTGATTTCATTGTCTCTGGGGATCCTCTGAATAAACATGTCTTCCTGTGTGTAGACAACAAAGTCACACCAGTCCAAACCAGAAATGAACATCTGGCCCTGGATCTGCCAAAAGTACGGATGAGATTTCCTTAATGTGTGTGTGCCCTGTTGTAAAGTTTTTCTTTCTTCAAAGCAAGAACCAGGAGAAATTGGGTTCACGTTCATGAAGTTATTCTTTATTGAGGACTTCGCGTTGACGTGGCTGCAGTTCTTCCAAAATCTGACTAACGTAACTTTACATGGTTTCTTTATAGGCATTTCAGTGGGCTGTCCCTAAAAGTGCTGAACTTATACACAGCCTTTAGGGATGACTACTGCTAAAAACAATAGAGGCAATTACCCCCAACTGAGATGATGGTACCCCCCAAACTGTATAAATAACACCTGGTCACGAGAACGAAGACTTTGTAACATTCACATATAGTTCAACTCTGAGTAGGAAGATTAAAGACTTCCCCAAAAGGTATAAACAACAAATGGTCACGAGAGCTAAGGCCTTGTCCACACGAAGCCGGTGCGTTCCCTATCCGATCATTTTTTTCCTCATTCTAAAAAAAAATTCCGTAAACACGGCGTCGTCTCAAGAAATATCTGCGTACACACGAAACCACTGAAACCGACTGAAAACGGCGTAGTATATATGCCAGACCAGTATGGGGCGCTGTAATTCTGCCACAGAGATACACTATACACGGAGAAGAAGACTTTGAGCATGCGCATAACCTTGCGCGCTGTATTCGAACCAAGAAGAAGACGAAGATTATCGCTTGTTGCTCACCACAGTTGCAGAGAAGCAATAGATTTTGCTGTAATAAAGCTAGTAGGCTTAGTAGCTTCTGCAGCACGAACACAATCATGTAAGTCCGCCATTATTGTTGTTGCTGTTACGCGTGACACAGACGGCACGTGATGTGATGACATCATCGTTTCACAAAATATACGGATTGGCTGTACACACGAAACCGCAAGGGTGTCGTTTTCAGATTTATCCACTTTGGGACCCGGTTTCAAAAAATAGCGGTTTCAGTCTCCCAAAACGCCGGATCCGTGTGGACGAAAAGCCAATACGATAAAAAATGTATACGTATACAGCGAAACGCGTCTCCGTGTGGACGGGCCCTAAGACTATGTAACCTTCACACACAGTTCAACTCTTAGTTGGAAGATCAAAGACTAACAAAACCCCTTCAAAGGAAACTGTTAAATCTAATCAGTAAATGGATGCCTTCATGTTCACCTTGAATGCCCAATACAGTATAGTTCACCTTAGTTTTTTTTATGTGATGTTATGTAGGGAAATAGGATCAGCAGATCTAAAAACATATTCTTAAATTTTAATCCTTCAGTCCCCTCTTTGAGAGTTCTTAAAATAAGTCTCACAAAATACAAATTTAAACACTTAAAAGTTCAATTCTTGTAACTTGAAAAAGTTACAGGCACGTATAACTTATTAGGGCCCAAGCCCTGAAAGGGCGAAGGATTTTCGGTAGGATTATTGTTTATTAGGGCCCAAGCCCTGAAAGGGCGAAGGCCCTATTGTTTTCGGTAGGATTATTAGGGCCCAAGCCCTGAAAGGGCGAAGGCCCTATTGTTTTCGGTAGGATTATTTATTATTATTATTATTATTATTATTAGTGGTGCTTTTTTAAAAGCATCACTATTGTTATTGCTCATACTTATTATTAGTGGTGCTTTTTTAAAAGCATCACTATTGTTATTGCTCATACTTAGTGGTGCTTTTTTAAAAGCATCACTATTGTTATTGCTCATACTTATTAGTGGTGCTTTTTTGAAAGCATCACTATTGTTATTGCTCATACTTATTAGTGGTGCTTTTCAAAGCAACACTATTGTTATTGCTCATACTTATTCCACACAAAGTTTGGCGCGTAACTTGCCCCGCACCGTTTGTCACAGACCCCTGAGTGAGGTGTCAAATCGACCGGCTCATTGAGGAGAGGTGTGCTATGACTTTTCTAAGCGATCGGGTGTACGATGTTCGCACAGCGGACGAAAAAGCGGCCAAAAAAGTCCCATTGACTTTACATTGGGCATTCTAAAAAATTCAAATCCAAACCGACGTTTTCACACACACAGACTCCAAAGGGCCTGACACCCCTGCGTCTCTCCCTCTCTCTCTCCCTCAGAGGATTTATATTATCAAGCAACCAATAAGTAATGGCCTAAAATCTTCATAGCCACACCCTAGCAACCAGTTTCAGCACCCTAGCAACCACTAAGAGCTCCCTAGCAACCACCCTAAACAAAAAAAAAACATTTTTTAATTTTTATTTTATTTTTTAAAGCAATTTTACTCTCGTGGCCTTGCGATATCGCTCCATGCTTGTGCCTATTCGGCCATAGGCACGAGGCCGCAGGCCGAGTGCCGTACTGAAGGCACTCGTTATTAAAGATTTTAAGAACTTTATAAAAACTCCATAGTAACCATATTTGACAACTACCAACCACCTAGTAACACCATAGCAACTACCAAAAATACCTTAGCAACCACCCTGAACACCCTAGCAACGTCTAGAAATGCTCTAGTAACCACCAAAAAACTCTAACAACCACCCAGAACACCCTAGCAACTGCCTAGCAACCACCCAGAACCCCTAGCAACCACATAGAACACCCTAGCAACTGCCTAGCAACACCCTAGCATCCACCCAGAATACCATAGCAACTGTCTAGCAACCCCATAGCAACCACCCAGAACACTCTAGCAACCACCTAGCAACGCCCTAACAACCACCAAGAATACCCTAGCAACTGCCTAGCAACCACCCAGAACACCTTAGCAACTACCTAGCAACACCATAGAAACCACCCAGAAAACCCTAGCAACCACCTGGCAACAGTATTTTGCTAAAAACATGTTAGCAACATGCTAATCATGCTAGCATCATGCTAGCAATATGCTAATCAAGCTAGCATCATGTTAACAACATAATAATAATGCTAGCATTATGCTACCATCATGCTAATCAAGCTAGCATCATGCTAGCAACATGCTAGCAACATGCTAATCATGTTAACATCTACCTAAAAACATGCTAGCAAAATGACAATCATGCTGGCATCTTGTTAAAAGCATGCTAGCAAACATGCTAATCATGCTAGCATCATGCTACCAACATGCTAATCAAGCTAGCATCATGCTAACATCATGCTAATCAAGCTAGCATCATGCTAGCAAAATGCTACTAACATGCTAATCAAGCTAGCATCATGCTAGCAACATGCTAATCAAGCTAGCATCATGCTAGCAACATGCTAATCAAGCTAGCATCATGCTAACAACATGTTAATCAAGCTAGCATAATGCTAGCAACATGCTAATCATGTTAGCATCTATTTAAAAACATGCTAGCAAAATGCTAATCATGCTAACATCTTGTTAAAATTATGCTAGCAACATGCTAATCATGCTAGCATCATGCTAACAACATGCTAATCATGTTAACAACATGCTAATCATGCTAGCATCATTCTAACGACATGTTAATCATAGTAAATCATGCTGGAATGTGGTAAATCGTAGCTAATCATCTTAGAAACATGGTAAATCATGGTAAATGATGCTAAAATGTGGTATATCATGGTATCACAACATGTCAATTGTGTTAGCATCTGCCCAGTGGCGAATTTTGCCACTGCAAGCACCACTTCACATTTTCTTCAGGAAATGTACATTCTAGTTATTAGTGGTGCTTTTTTGAAAGCATCACTATTGTTATTGCTCATACTTATTATTCTTTTTTTTATTAATGGTGCTTGCCAAAGGCAAGGCATCATTAGTGTTCTCTTGCATACTTATTATTATTAGTGGTGCTTTTTTAAAAGCATCACTATTGTTATTGCTCATACTTATTAGTGGTGCTTTTTTAAAAGCATCACTATTGTTATTGCTCATACTTATTAGTGGTGCTTTTCAAAGCAACACTATTGTTATTGCTCATACTAATTCCACACAAAGTTTGGCGCGTAACTCACCCCGCACCGTTTGTCACAGACCCCTGAGTGAGGTGTCAAATCGAGCGGCTCATTGAGGAGAGGTGTGCTATGACTTTTCTAAGCGATCGGGTGTACGATGTTCGCACAGCGGACGAAAAAGCGGCCAAAAAAGTCCCATTGACTTTACATTGGGAGTTCTAAAAATATTTGAATCCCAACCGACGTTTTCACACACACACCACTCCAAAGGGCCTGACACCCCTGCGTCTCTCCCTCTCTCTCTCCCTCAGAGGATTTATATTATCAAGCAGCCAATAAGTAATGGCCTAAAATCTTCATAGCCACACCCTAGCAACCAGTTTCAGCACCCTAGCAACCACTAAGAGCTCCCTAGCAACCACCCTAAACCAAAAAAAAATTTTTTTTTACATTTTTTTTATTTTTTAAAGCAATTTTTCTCTCGTGGCCTTGCGATATCGCTCCATGCTTGTGCCTATTCGGCCATAGGCACGAGGCCGCAGGCCTCGTGCCGTACTGAAGGCACTCGTTATTAAAGATTTTAAGAACTCTATAAAAACTCCATAGTAACCATATTTGACAACTACCAACCACCTAGTAACACCATAGCAACTAACAAAAACACCTTAGCAACCACCCTGAACACCCTAGCAACGTCTAGAAATGCTCTAGTAACCACAAAAAACTCTAGTAAGCACCCAGAACACCCTAGCAACTGCCTAGCAACCACCTAGAACACCAGCAACTGCCTAGCAACCACCCAGAACACCTAGCAACCACCCATAACACCCTAGCAACTGCCTAGCAATGCCCTAGTATCCACCCAGAATACCATAGCAACTGCCTAGCAACACCATAGCAACCACCCAGAACACCCTAGCAACCACCTAGCAACGCCCTAGCAACCACCAAGAATACCCTAGCAACTGCCTAGCAACCACCAAGAATACCCTAGCAACTGCCTAGCAACCACCCAGAACACCTTAGCAACTGCCTAGCAACACCATAGCAACCACCCAGAACACCCTAGCAACCACCTGGCAACAGCATCTTGCTAAAAACATGCTGGCAACATGCTAATCAAGCTAGCATCATGCTAGCAACATGCTAATCATGCTAGCATTATGCTACCAACATGCTAATAAAGCTAGCATCATGCTAACAACATGCTAATCAAGCTAGCATAATGTTAGCATCATGCTAATCATGCTAGCATTATGCTAGCAACATGCTAATCAAGCTAGCACCATGCTAACAACATGCTAATCATGCTAGCAACATGCTAATCAAGCTAGCATAATGCGTATCAAGCTAGCATCATGCTAGCAACATGCTAATCATGCTGGCAACATGCTAATCATGTTAGCATCTAGCTAAAAACATGCTAGCAACATGCTAATCATGCTAGCATCTTGTTAAAAGCATGGTAGCAACATGCTAATCATGCTAGCATCATCCAACCAACATGCTAATCATGTTAACAACATGCTAATCCTGCTAGCATCATTCTAACAACATGTTAATCATAGTAAATCATGCTGGAATGTGTTAAATCGTAATAAATCATCTTAGAAACATGGTAAATCGTGGTAAATAATGCTAAAATGTGGTATATCATGGTATCACAACATGTCAATTGTGTTAGCATCTGCCCAGTGGCGAGTTTTGCCACTGCAAGCACCACTTCACATTTTCTTCAGGAAATGTACATTCTAGTTAGTGGTGCTTGCTGAAAGCAAGGCATCACTATTGTTATTGCTCATACTTATTATTCTTCTTATTATTATTCCGGACAAAAGTTTGGCGCGTAACTTGCCCCGCACCGTTTGTCACAGACCCCTGAGTGAGGTGTCAAATCGACTGGCTCATTGAGGAGAGGTGTGCTATGACTTTTATAAGCAATCGGGGGTGCGGTGTTCGCCCCAGGGGCGAAAAAGCGGCCGAAAAATCCCATTGACTTAACATTGCGCCGAACTTTGACCACTCGTAGCTCTGAGCGAGGATTTCGCAGAAACGTGTGATTTGCCACATTTGAAGAGGCTGACAGGCTCTGTAAGAACATACCTCACAATGGGGTAAAAGTTGCACCCCTGGGGGGCAGGAGATGCCCAAAGTTGCCCCATTGACTTACTATGGGGAAGGAACGTCCCGTGAAACACACATGCTTTTCCTACTGTGGTAAATTGCATAGGGACTTTGTATTGAACGTAGCTCTGGATCACAGTGTCATAGAGACCAGGGGGAGGGCTCATTTTACTCAGACAACCAATCAGTCTCTCAGGATCATTGTGAAGCTATCAAGCCACGCCCTAGCAACCATTTAGAGCCCCTTAGCAACAACTTCCATAGACTTCCATTGAAAGAGTTCAAAGAGATATCTCCAGACTGAATTGTCATAGAAACGTGGGGGTCGTCTCATTTGACTCGGGGCAGCAAACAGCCAATCATGAATCACCTCAACACTTTCAAGCCCCTCCCTAGCAACCATTGCCGAGCACCTTAGCAACCAAAATCCAAAGAGGGATATCTTCCATTCTGAATGTCACAGAGGCATGGGAGTTGGTTTATATCATTCATAGTGACAAGAAGCCTTTGGAGTTTTATGATTGGCAGCTGACAAGCCACTCCCTAGCAACCAAACAGAGCACCCTAGCAACCAAAATCCAAAGAGGGATATCTTCCATTCTGAATGTCGCAGAGGCATGGGAGTTGGTTTATTTCATTCATACTGACAAGCAGCATTTGGAGTTTCATGATTGGTGTCTGCCAAGCTACTCCATAGCAACCAAACAGAGTACACTAGCAACCAAAATCCAAAGAGGTATATCTTCCATTCTGAATGTCACAGAGAAATGGGAGTTGGTTTATATAATTCATAGTGACAAGAAGCCTTTGCAGTTTCATCATTGGCAGCTGCCAAGCCACTCCCTAGCAACCAAACAGAGTACCCTAGCAACCGTTTAGCAAAACGTATATCTCTGTATCAGAACATCGTATAGAGATGGGAGTTGGTTTATATCATTTATACTAACAAGAAGCCTTTGCAGTTTCATCATTAGCAGCTGCCAAGTAACCCCATAGCAACCAAACAGAGTACCCTAGCAACCAAAATCCAAAGAGGTATATCTTTCATTCTGAATGTCGCAGAGGCATGGGAGTTGGTTTATATCATTCATACTGACAAGCAGCCTTTGGAGTTTCATGATTGGCAGCTTACAAGACACTCCCTAGCAAACAAACAGAGTACCCTAGCAACCAAAATCCAAAGAGGGATATCTTCCATTCTGAATGTCACAGAGGCATGGGAGTTGGTTTATATCATTCATACTGACAAGAAGCTTTTGGAATTTCATCATTTGCAGCTGCCAAGTAACTCCATAGCAACCAAACAGAGTACCCTAGCAACCAAAATCCAAAGAGGCATATCTTCCATTCTGAATGTCACAGAGACATGGGAGTTGGTTTATATCATTCATACTGACAAGCAGCCTTTGGAGTTTCATGATTAGCAGCTGCCAAGCCACTCCCTAGCAACCAAACAGAGTACCCTAGCAACCAAAATCCAAAGAGGGTTATCTTCCATTCTGAATGTCACAGAAGCATGGGAGTTGGTTTATATCATTCATAATAACAAGAAGCCTTTGCAGTTTCATCATTGGCAGCTGTCAAGCAACTCCATAGCAACCAAATAGAGTACCCTAGCAACCAAAATCCAAAGAGGGATATCTTCCATTCTGAATGTCACAGAGGCATGGGAGTTGGTTTATATCATTCATAGTGACAAGAAGCCTTTGGAATTGCATCATTGGCAGCTGCCAAGTAACTACATAGCAACCAAACAGAGTACCCTAGCAACCAAAATCCAAAGAGGCATATCTTCCATTCTGAATGTCGCAGAGACATGGGAGTTGGTTTATATCATTCATAGTGACAAGAAGCCTTTAGAGTTTCATGATTGGCAGCTGACAAGCCACTCGCTAGCAACCAAATAGAGTACCCTAGCAACCGTTTAGCAAAACGTATATCTCTGCATCAGAACATCGTATAGAGATGGGAGTTGGTTTATATCATTCATACTGACAAGAAGCCTTTGTAGTTTCATCATTAGCAGCTGCCAAGCACCTCCATAGCAACCAAACAGAGTACCCTAGCAACCATTTTACAAGACCTACATCTCTGCATCAGAATATTGTATAGAGATGGGGGTTGGCTCATTAGTTTCGGTTGGAAAACAGTCTGTAAATATCACCATGGTAACTGTGTATTCACACCCTAGCAACCATTTAGAGCCACCTAGCAACCATATTGCAACATATAGAAGCCATATTTCAGCTCCACAACATCGTACAGACGTGGTTGTTGGCTCGTATGCAATCAAGTACAACACCCTAGCAACCGAGTGGCGAGTTTTGCCACTGCAAGCACCACTTCACATTTTCTTCAGGAAATGTACATTCTAGTTCTTCTTTTTATTATTCCACACAAAGTTTGGCGCGTAACTCGTCCCGCACCGTTTGTCACAGATCCATGAATGAGGTGTCAAATCGACCGGCTCATTAAGGAGAGGTGTGCTATGACTTTTATAAGCGATCGGGGGTGCGGTGTTCGCCCCAGGGGCGAAAAAGCGTCCGAAAAATCCCATAGACTTAACATTGCGACAAACTTTGACGAGTCATAACTCGGAGCGACGATTTCGCAGAAACGTGTGATTTGCCACATTTGAAGAGGCTGACAGGCTCTGTAAGAACATACCTCTCAATGGGGTAAAAGTTGCACCCCTGGGGGGCAGGAGATGCCCAAAGTTGCCCCTTTGACTTACTATGGGGAAGGAACGTCCCGTGAACCACACATGCTTTTCCTACTATGGTAAATTGCATAGGGACTTTTGTATTGAACGTAGCTCTGGATCACAGTGTCATAGAGACAAGGGGGAGGGCTCATTTTACTCAGACGACCAATCAGTCTCTCAAGATCATTGTGAAGCTATCAAGCCACACCCTAGCAACTATTTAGAGCCCCTTAGCAACAAGTTCCATAGACTTCCATTGAAAGAGTTCAAAGAGATATCTCCAGACTGAATTGTCATAGAAACATGGGGGTGGTCTCATTTGACTTGGGGCAGCAAACAGCCAATCATGAATCACCTCAACACTTCCAAGCCCCTCCCTAGCAACCATTGTCGAGCACCTTAGCAACCACAATCCAAAGAGGGATATCTTCCATTCTGAATGTCACAGAGGCATGGGAGTTGGTTTATATCATTCATAGTGACAAGAAGCCTTTGGAACTGCATCATTGGCAGCTGCCAAGTAACTCCATAGCAACCAAACAGAGTACCCTAGCAACCGTTTAGCAAAACGTATATCTCTGCATCAAAACATAGTATAGAGATGGGACTTGGCTCTTTTGACTAAATCATGGTAAACTATGGTAAATCATCCTAGAATCATAGTAAATCATACTAAAACATGGTAAATCATGGTATACTATAGTAAATCATAGTAAACTATGGTAAATCGTGGTAAATCATGGTAAACTATGGTAAATCATGCTAGAATCATAGTAAATCATACTTGAACATGGTAAATCATGGTATACTATAGTAAATCATGGTAAACTATGGTAAATCATGGTAAACTATGGTAAATCATGGTAAACTATGATAAATCATGCTAAAATCAGTAAATCATACTTGAACATGGTATATCATGGTATACTATAGTAAATCATGGTAAACTATGGTAAATCGTGGTAAATCATGGTAAACTATGGTAAATCATGGTAAACTATGGTAAATCATGCTAGAATCAGTAAATCATACTTCAACATGGTAAATCATGGTATACTATAGTAAATCATGGTAAACTATGGTAAATCATGGTAAACTATGGTAAATCATGGTAAACTATGATAAATCATGCTAGAATCAGTAAATCATACTTGAACATGGTATATCATGGTATACTATAGTAAATCATGGTAAACTATGGTAAATCGTGGTAAATCATGGTAAACTATGGTAAATCATGGTACACTATGGTAAATCATGCTAGAATCATAGTAAATCATACTTGAACATGGTAAATCATGGTAAACTATGGTAAATCATGGTAAACTATGGTAAATCATGGTAAACTATGGTAAATCATGGTAAACTATGATAAATCATGCTAAAATCAGTAAATCATACTTGAACATGGTATATCATGGTATACTATAGTAAATCATGGTAAACTTTGGTAAATCATGGTAAATCATGGTAAACTATGGTAAATCATGGTAAACTATGGTAAATCATGCTAGAATCAGTAAATCATACTTCAACATGGTAAATCATGGTATACTATAGTAAATCATGGTAAACTATGGTAAATCATGGTAAACTATGGTAAATCATGGTAAACTATGATAAATCATGCTAGAATCAGTAAATCATACTTGAACATGGTATATCATGGTATACTATAGTAAATCATGGTAAACTATGGTAAATCGTGGTAAATCATGGTAAACTATGCTAAATCATGGTAAACTATGGTAAATCATGCTAGAATCAGTAAATCATACTTCAACATGGTAAATCATGGTATACTATAGTAAATCGTGGTAAATCGTGGTAAACTATGGTAAATCATGGTAAACTATGGTAAATCATGCTAGAATCAGTAAATCATACTTGAACATGGTAAATCATGGTATACTATAGTAAATCATGGTAAACTATAGTAAATCGTGGTAAATCATGGTAGAATCATAGTAAATCATACTTGAACATGGTAAATCATGGTATACTATAGTAAATCTGGTAAATTGTGGTAAATCATGGTAAACTATGGTAAATCATAAACCATGCTAGCAACATGGTAAAACAAGCTAGCATCATGCTAGCTACATGCTAATCATGCTAACATGATGCTAGCATGATGCTAATAATGCTAGCATGATGCTAGCAACATGCTAATAATGCTAGCATGATACTAGCTACATGCTAATCATGCTAGCTTCTTGCTACAAACATGCTAGCAAACATGCTATTCATGTTAGCATCTTGTTAAAAAATGCTAGCATCATGCTAACAACATGCTAATCATGCTACCTACATTCACGTTAGCTACATTATCATATTAGCATCATGCTAGCAACATGCTAGCATTATGTTAGCCACATGCTTATAATGCTAGCATGATGATCATTTTGTTATAATCTTGCTAAAAACTAGCTAAACGCACTTTAGCAACCAAGTGGTGAGTTTTGCCACTGCAAGCACCACTTCACATTTTCTTCAGGAAATGTACATTCTAGTTATTAGTGGTGCTTTTTTAAAAGCATCACTATTGTTATTGCTCATACTTATTAGTGGTGCTTTTTTAAAAGCATCACTATTGTTATTGCTCATACTTATTATTATTATTCTTATTTTTATTCTGGACAAAGTTTGGCGCGTAACTCGCCCCGCACCGTTTGTCTCAGACCCCTGAGTGAGGTGTCAAATCGAGCGGCTCATTGAGGAGAGGTGTGCTATGACTTTTCTAAGCGATCGGGTGTACGATGTTCACACAGCGGACGAAAAAGCAGCCAAAAAAGTCCCATTGACTTTACATTGGGAGTTCTAAAAATATTTGAATCCCAACCGACGTTTTCACACACACACCACTCCAAAGGGCCTGACACCCCTGCGTCTCTCCCTCTCTCTCTCCCTCAGAGGATTTATATTATCAAGCAGCCAATAAGTTATGGCCCAAAATCTTCATAGCCACACCCTAGCAACCAGTTTCAGCACCCTAGCAACCACTAAGAGCTCCCTAGCAACCACCCTAAACCAAAAAAAAACATTTTTTTATTTTTTTTATATTTTTTAAAGCAATTTTACTCTCGTGGCCTTGCGATATCGCTCCATGCTTGTGCCTATTCGGCCATAGGCACGAGGCCGCAGGCCGAGTGCCGTACAAAAGGCACTCGTTATTAAAGATTTTAAGAACTCTATAAAAACTCCATAGTAACCATATTTGACAACTACCAACCACCTAGTAACACCATAGCAACTAACAAAAACACCTTAGCAACCACCCTGAACACCCTAGCAACGTCTAGAAATGCTCTAGTAACCACAAAAAACTCTAGCAAGCACCCAGAACACCCTAGCAACTGCCTAGCAACCACCTAGAACACCTAGCAACTGCCTAGCAACCACCCAGAACACCTAGCAACCAACCAGAACACCCTAGCAACTGCCTAGCACTGCCCTAGTATCCACCCAAAATGCCATAGCAACTGCCTAGCAACACCATAGCAACCACCCAGAACACCCTAGCAACTGCCTAGCAACCACCAAGAATACCCTAGCAACTGCCTAGCAACCACCCAGAACACCTTAGCAACTGCCTAGCAACACCATAGCAACCACTCAGAACACCCTAGCAACCACCTGGCAACAGCATCTTGCTAAAAACATGCTGGCAACATGCTAATCAAGCTAGCATCATGCTAGCAACATGCTAATCAAGCTAGCATCATGCTAGCATCATGCTAATCATGCTAGCATTATGCTACCAACATGCTAATAAAGCTAGCATCATGCTAGCATCATGTTAATCATGCTAGCATTATGCTACCAACATGCTAATAAAGCTAACATCATGCTAACAACATGCTAATCAAGCTAACATAATGGTAGCATCATGCTAATCAAGCTAGCATAATGCTAGCAACATGCTAATCATGCTAGCATTATGCTAGCAACATGCTAAATCAAGCTAGCATCATGCTAGCAACATGCTAATCATGCTAGCAACATGCTAATCAAGCTAGCATCATGCTAGCAACATGCTAATCATGCTAGCATTAGGCTACCAACATGCTAATAAAGCTAGCATCACGCTAACAACATGCTAATCAAGCTAGCATAATGCTAATCAAGCTAGCATCATGCTAACAACATGCTAATAATGCTAACATTATGCTAGCAACATGCTAATCAAGCTAGCATAATGCTAGCACCAAGCTAATCATGCTAGCAACATGCTAATCATGTTAGCATCTAGCTAAAAACATGCTAGCAACATGCTAATCAAGCTAGCATCATGCTAGCAACATGCTAATCATGCTAGCATCATCCAACCAACATGCTAATCATGCTAGCATCATCCAACCAACATGCTAATCATGCTAACAACATGCTAATCCTGCTAACATCATTCTAACAACATGTTAATCATAGTAAATAATGCTGGAATATGTTAAATTGTAATAAATCATCTTAGAAACATGGTAAATCGTGGTAAATAATGCTAAAATGTGGTATATCATGGTATCACAACATGTCAATTGTGTTAGCATCTGCCCAGTGGCGAATTTTGCCACTGCAAGCACCACTTCACATTTTCTTCAGGAAATGTACATTCTAGTTATTATTCTTTTTCTTATTATTATTCCGGACAAAAGTTTGGCGCGTAATGCGCCCCGCACCGTTTGTCACAGACCCCTGAGTGAGGTGTCAAATCGACCGGCTCATTGAGGAGAGGTGTGCTATGACTTTTCTAAGCGATCGGGTGTACGATGTTCGCACAGCGGACGAAAAAGCGGCCAAAAAAGTCCCATTGACTTAACATTGGGAGTTCTAAAAATATTTGAATCCCAACCGACGTTTTCACACACACACCACTCCAAAGGGCCTGACACCCCTGCGTCTCTCCCTCTCTCTCTCCCTCAGAGGATTTATATTATCAAGCAGCCAATAAGTAATGGCCTAAAATCTTCATAGCCACACCCTAGCAACCAGTTTCAGCACCCTAGCAACCACTAAGAGCTCCCTAGCAACCACCCTAAACCAAAAAAAAAATTTTTTTACATTTTTTTGTATTTTTTAAAGCAATTTTACTCTCATGGCCTTGCGATATTGCTCCATGCTTGTGCCTATTCGACCATAGGCACGAGGCCGCAGGCCGAGTGCCGTACTGAAGGCACTCGTTATTAAAGATTTTAATAACTCTATAAAAACTCCATAGTAACCATCTTTGACAACTACCAACCACCTAGTACCACCATAGCAACAAAAAAAAAATACCTTAGCAACCATCCTGAACACCCTAGCAACGTCTAGAAATGCTCTAGTAACCACCAAAAATACCGTAGCAACTACCCAGAACACCCTAGCAACTGTCTAGCAACCCCCCAGAACACCTAGCAACTGCCTAGCAACCACCCAGAACACCCTAGCAACTGCCTAGCAACGCCCTAGCATCCACCCAGAATACCATAGTAACTGCCTAGCAACACCATAGCAACCACCCAGAACACCCTAGCAACCACCAAGAATACCCTAGCAACTACCTAGCAACCACCAAGAATACCCTAGCAACTGCCTAGCAACCACCCAGAACACCTTAGCAACTGC
This sequence comes from Abramis brama, assembly GCF_963993115.1. Classification (NCBI taxonomy): domain Eukaryota; kingdom Metazoa; phylum Chordata; class Actinopteri; order Cypriniformes; family Leuciscidae; genus Abramis; species Abramis brama. The sequence continues at coordinate 8,708,216 of NC_139965.1, forward strand.
CTAGCAACACCATAGCAACCACCCAGAACACCCTAGCAACCACCTGGCAACAGCATCTTGCTAAAAACATGCTGGCAACATGCTAATCAAGCTAGCATCATGCTAATCATGCTAGCATTATGCTACCAACATGCTAATAAAGCTAACATCATGCTAACAACATGCTAATCAAGCTAGCATCATGCTAGCAACATGCTAATCAAGCTAGCATCATGCTAGCAACATGCTAATCATGCTAGCAACATGCTAATCAAGCTAGCATCATGCTAGCAACATGCTAATCATGCTAGCATTATGCTACCAACATGCTAATAAAGCTAACATCATGCTAACAACATGCTAATCAAGCTAGCATAATGCTAGCATCATGCTAATCAAGCTAGCATCATGCTAGCAACATGCTAATCATGCTAGCATCATGCTAACAACATGCTAATCAAGCTAGCATAATGCTAATCAAGCTAGCATAATGCTAGCAACATGCTAATCATGCTAGCATTAGGCTACCAACATGCTAATAAAGCTAGCATCATGCTAACAACATGCTAATCAAGCTAGCATAATGCTAGCATCATGCTAATCAAGCTAGCATCATGCTAGCAACATCCTAATCATGCTAGCATTATGCTAGCAACATGCTAATCAAGCTAGCATCATGCTAGCAACATGCTAATCATGCTAGCAACATGCTAATCATGTTAGCATCTAGCTAAAAACATGCTAGCAACATGCTAATCATGCTAGCATCTTGTTAAAAGCATGGTAGCAACATGCTAATCATGCTAGCATCATCCAACCAACATGCTAATCATGCTAACAACATGCTAATCCTGCTAGCATCATTCTAACAACATGTTAATCATAGTAAATCATGCTGGAATGTGTTAAATCGTAATAAATCATCTTAGAAACATGGTAAATCGTGGTAAATAATGCTAAAATGTGGTATATCATGGTATCACAACATGTCAATTGTGTTAGCATCTGCCCAGTGGCGAATTTTGCCACTGCAAGCACCACTTCACATTTTCTTCAGGAAATGTACATTCTAGTTATTATTCTACTTCTTTTTATTATTCTGGACAAAAGTTTGGCGCGAAACTCGCCCCGCACCGTTTGTCACAGACCCCTGAGTGAGGCGTCAAATCGAGCGGCTCATTGAGGAGAGGTGTGCTATGACTTTTCTAAGCGATCGGGTGTACGATGTTCGCACAGCGGACGAAAAAGCGGCCAAAAAAGTCCCATTGACTTTACATTGGGAGTTCTAAAAATATTTGAATCCCAACCGACGTTTTCACACACACAGACTCCAAAGGGCCTGACAGCCCTGCGTCTCTCCCTCTCTCTCTCCCTCAGAGGATTTATATTATCAAGCAGACAATAAGTAATGGCCTAAAATCTTCATAGCCACACCCTAGCAACCAGTTTCAGCACCCTAGCAACCACTAAGAGCTCCCTAGCAACCACCCTAAACCAAAAAAAAACATTTTTTTACATTTTTTTTATTTTTTAAAGCAATTTTACTCTCGTGGCCTTGCGATATCGCTCCATGCTTGTGCCTATTCGGCCATAGGCACGAGGCCGCAGGCCGAGTGCCGTACTGAAGGCACTCGTTATTCAAGATTTTAACAACTCTATAAAAACTCCATAGTAACCATATTTGACAACTACCAACCACCTAGTAACACCATAGCAACTAACAAAAATACCTTAGCAACCACCCTGAACACCCTAGCAACGTCTAGAAATGCTCTAGTAACCACCAAAAAACTCTAGCAACCACCCAGAACATCCTAGCAACTGCCTAGCAACCACCCAGAACACCTATCAACTGCCTAGTAACCACCCAGAACACCCTAGCAACGCCCTAGCAACCACCCAGAACACCCTAGCAACGCCCTAGCATCCACCCAGAATACCATAGCAACTGCCTAGCAACACCATAGCAACCACCCAGAACACCCTAGCAACTGCCTAGCAACGACCTAGCAACCACCCAGAACACCCTAGCAACTGCCTAGCAACCACCAAGAATACCCTAGCAACTGCCTAGCAACCACCCAGAACACCCTAGCAACCACCTAGCAACACCATAGCAACCACCCAGAATACCCTAGCAACCGCCTAGCAACACCATAGCAACCACCCAGAATACCCTAGCAACTGCCTAGCAACGCCCTAGCAAACACCCAGAATACCCTAGCAACCGCCTAGCAACACCATAACAACCACCCAGAACACCCTAGCAACTGCCTAGCAACGCCCTAGCAACAACCCAGAATACCCTAGCAACCGCCTAGCAACACCATAGCAACCACCCAGAACACCCTAGCAACTGCCTAGCAACGCCCTAGCAACCACCAATAATACCCTAGCAACCGCCTAGCAACCACCCAGAATACCCTAGCAACTGCCTAGCAACGCCCTAGCAACCACCCAGAATACCCTAGCAACCGCCTAGCAACACCATAGCAACCACCCAGAACACCCTAGCAACTGCCTAGCAACGCCGTAGCAACCACCCAGAATACCCTAGCACCCGCCTAGCAACACCATAGCAACCACCCAGAACACCCTAGCAACTGCCTAGCAACCACCAAGAATACCCTAGCAACCGCCTAGCAACCACCCATAATACCCTAGCAACCGCCTAGCAACATCATAGCAACCACCCAGAATACCCTAGCAACCGCCTAGCAACACCATAGCAACCACCCAGAACACCCTAGCAACCGCCTAGCAACCACCCAGAATACCCTAGCAACCGCCTAGCAACCACCCAGAATACCCTAGCAACCGCCTAGCAACACCATAGCAACCACCCAGAACAACATGAATAAGCCATATCTCAGCACCAGAACATCGTACAGACATGGTTGTTGGCTCGTATGCAATCATGTATAACACCCTAGCAACCGAGTGGCGAGTTTTGCCACTGCAAGCACCACTTCACATTTTCTTCAGGAAATGTACATTCTAGTTAGTGGTGCTTGCTGAAAGCAAGGCATCACTATTGTTATTGCTCATACTTATTATTATTCTTTTTTTTATTATTATTCTGGACAAAGTTTGGCGCGTAACTCGCCCCGCACCGTTTGTCACAGACTCCTGAGTGAGGTGTCAAATCGACCGGCTCATTGAGGAGAGGTGTGCTATGACTTTTCTAAGCGATCGGGTGTACGATGTTCGCACAGCGGACGAAAAAGCGGCCAAAAAAGTCCCATTGACTTTACATTGGGAGTTCTAAAAATATTTGAATCCCAACCGACGTTTTCACACACACAGACTCCAAAGGGCCTGACACCCCTGCATCTCTCCCTCTCTCTCTCCCTCAGAGGATTTATATTATCAAGCAACCAATAAGTAATGGCCTAAAATCTTCATAGCCACACCCTAGCAACCAGTTTCAGCACCCTAGCAACCACTAAGAGCTCCCTAGCAACCACCCTAAACCAAAAAAAAAATTTTTTTTTTATTTTTTTTATTTTTTAAAGCAATTTTACTCTCGTGGCCTTGCGATATCGCTCCATGCTTGTGCCTATTCGGCTATAGGCACGAGGCCGCAGGCCGAGTGCCGTACTGAAGGCACTCGTTATTAAAGATTTTAATAACTCTATAAAAACTCCATAGTAACCATCTTTGACAACTACCAACCACCTAGTAACACCATAGCAACTAAAAAAAAATACCTTAGCAACCATCCTGAACACCCTAGCAACGTCGAGAAACGCTCTAGTAACCACCAAAAATACCGTAGCAACTACCCAGAACACCCTAGCAACTGTCTAGCAACCCCCCAGAACACCTAGCAACTGCATAGCAACCACCCAGAACACCCTAGCAACTGCCTAGCAACGCCCTAGCATCCACCCAAAATACCATAGCAACTGCCTAGCAACACCATAGCAACCACCCAGAACACCCTAGCAACCACCTAGCAACGCCCTAGCAACCACCAAGAATACCCTAGCAACCACCTAGCAACCACCCAGAATACCCTAGCAACACCATAGCAACTACCCAGAATACCCTAGCAACCACCTAGCAACGCCCTAGCAACCACCCAGAATACCCTAGCAACCGCCTAGCAACACCATAGCAACCACCCAGAACAGCCTAGCAACCACCTAGCAACGCCCTAGCAACCACCAAGAATACCCTAGCAACCGCCTAGCAACCACCCAGAATATCCTAGCAACCGCCTAGCAACACCATAGCAACCACCAAGAATACCCTAGCAACCGCCTACCAACCACCCAGAATACCCTAGCAACCGCCTTGCAACGTCCTAGCAACCACCCAGAATACCCTAGCAACCGCCTAGCAACACCATAGCAACCACCCAGAACACCCTAGCAACTGCCTAGCGACGCCCTAGCAACCACCCAGAATACCCTAGCAACTGCCTAGCAACGCCATAGCAATCCAGAATACCCTAGCAACTGCCTAGCAACACCCTAGCAACCACCCATAATACCCTAGCAACCGCCTAGCAACGCCATAGCAACCACCCAGAACACCATAGCAACCACCCAGAACACCCTAGCAACCACCTAGCAAAGCCCTAGCAACCACACAGAACACCCTAGCAACCACCTGAACAACATGAATAAGCCATATCTCAGCACCAGAACATCGTACAAACATGTTTGTTGGCTCGTATGCAATCATGTACCACACTTTAGCAACTGAGTGGCGAGTTTTGCCACTGCAAGCACCACTTCACATTTTCTTCAGGAAATGTACATTCTAGTTATTATTCTTCTTCTTTTTATTATTCTGGACAAAGTTTGGCGCGAAACTCGCCCCGCACCGTTTGTCACAGACCCCTGAGTGAGGCGTCAAATCGAGCGGCTCATTGAGGAGAGGTGTGCTATGACTTTTCTAAGCGATCGGGTGTACGATGTTCGCACAGCGGACGAAAAAGCGGCCAAAAAAGTCCCATTGACTTTACATTGGGAGTTCTAAAAATATTTGAATCCCAACCGACGTTTTCACACACACACCACTCCAAAGGGCCTGACACCCCTGCATCTCTCCCTCTCTCTCTCCCTCAGAGGATTTATATTATCAAGCAACCAATAAGTAATTTCCTAAAATCTTCATAGCCACACCCTAGCAACCAGTTTCAGCACCCAAGCAACCACTAAGAGCTCCCTAGCAACCACCCTAAACCAAAAAAAAAAATTTGTACAATTTTTTTGTATTTTTTAACGCAATATTACACTCGTGTCCTTGCGATATTGCTCCATGCTTGTGCCTATTCGGCCATAGGCACGAGGCCGCAGGCCGAGTGCCGTACTAAACCACCCAGAACACCCTATTCGGCCATAGGCACGAGGCCGCAGGCCGAGTGCCGTACTGAAGGCACTCGCAACCACCCAGAACACCCTAGCAACTGCTTTTTTAAAAAAAATTAAAGCAATATTACACTCGTGGCCTTGCGAAATTGCTCCATGCTTGTGCCTATTCGGCCGAGTGCCGTACATAAGGCACTCGCAACCACCCAGAACACCCTAGCAACTGTCTAGCAACCACCCAGAACACCTAGCAACTGCCTAGCAACCACCCAGAACACTCTAGCAACGCCCTAGCATCCACCCAGAATACCATAGCAACTGCCTAGCAACACCATAGCAACCACCCAGAACACCCTAGCAACGCCCTAGCAACCACCAAGAATACCCTAGCAACTGCCTAGCAACCACCCAGAACACCTTAGCAACTGCCTAGCAACACCATAGCAACCACCCAGAACACCCTAGCAACCACCTGGCAACAGCATCTTGCTAAAAACATGCTAGCAACATGCTAATCAAGCTAGCATCATGCTAGCAACATGCTAATCAAGCTAGCATCATGCTAGTAACATGCTAATCAAGCTAGCATCATGCTAGCAAAATGCTAATCATGTTGGCATTATGCTAGCAACATGCTGATCAAGCTAACATCATGCTAGAGACATGCTAATCATGCTAGCATTATGCTAGCAACATGCTAATCAAGCTAGCATAATGCTAGTAACATGTTAATCATGTTAGCATCTAGCTAAAAACATGTTAGCAAAATGATAATCATGCTAGCATCTTGTTAAAAGCATGCTAGCAACATGCTAATCATGCTAGCATCATCCAACCAACATGCTAATCATGCTAGCAACATGCTAATCATGTTAGCATTATGCTAGCATCATGCTAGAGACATGCTAATCATGCTAGCATTATGCTAGCAACATGCTTATCAAGCTAGCATAATGCTAGTAACATGCTAATCATGTTAGCATCTAGCTAAAAACATGCTAGCAAAATGCTAATCATGCTAGCATCTTGTTAAAAGCATGCTAGCAACATGCTAATCATGCTAGCATTGTCCTACCAACATGCTAATCATGCTAACAACATGCTAATCATGCTAGCATCATTCTAACAACATGCTAGCAAAATGCTAATCATGCTAGCATCTTGTTAAAAGCATGCTAGCAACATGCTAATCATGCTAGCATTGTCCTACCAACATGCTAATCATGCTAACAACATGCTAATCATGCTAGCATCATTCTAACAATATGTTAATCATAGTAAATCATGCTGGAATGTGGTAAATCGTAGTAAATCATCTTAGAATCATGGTAAATCGTGGTAAATAATGCTAAAGCGTGGTATATCATGGTATCACAACATGGTAATTGTGTTAGCATCTGCCCAGTGGCGAATTTTGCCACTGAAAGCACCACTTCACATTTTCTTCAGGAAATGTACATTCTAGTTAGTGGTGCTTTTTTAAAAGCATCACTATTGTTATTGCTCATACTTATTAGTGGTGCTTTTTTAAAAGCATCACTATTGTTATTGCTCATACTTATTATTAGTGGTGCTTGCTGAAAGCAAGGCATCACTATTGTTATTGCTCATACTTATTATTATTATTAGTGGTGCTTGCTGAAAGCAAGGCATCACTATTGTTATTGCTCATACTTATTATTATTCTTTTTATTATTCTGGACAAAAGTTTGGCGCGTAACTCGCCCCGCACCGTTTGTCACAGACCCCTGAGTGAGGTGTCAAATTGACCGGTTCATTAAGGAGAGGTGTGCTATGACTTTTATAAGCAATCGGGGGTGCGGTGTTCGCCCCAGGGGCGAAAAAGCGGCCAAAAAAGTCCCATTGACTTAACATTGCGACGAACTTTGACCACACGTAGCTCTGAGCGAGGATTTCGCAGAAACGTGTGATTTGCCACATTTGAAGTGGCTGACAGGCTCTGTAAGGACATACCTCACAATGGGGTAAAAGTTGCACCCCTGGGGGGCAGGAGATGCCCAAAGTTGCCCCATTGACTTACTATGGGGAAGGAACGTCCTGTGAAACACACATGCTTTTCCTACTATGGTAAATTGCATAGGGACTTTGTATTGAACGTAGCTCTGGATCACAGTGTCATAGAGACAAGGGGGAGGGCTCATTTTACTCAGACGACCAATCAGTCTCTCAGGATCATTGTGAAGCTATCAAGCCACGCCCTAGCAACCATTTACAGCCCCTTAGCAACAAGTTCCATAGACTTCCATTGAAAGAGTTCAAAGAGATATCTCCAGACTGAATTGTCATAGAAACATGGGGGTGGTCTCAGTTGACTCAGGGCAGCAAACAAGCCAATCATGAATCACCTCAACACTTCCAAGCCCCTCCCTAGCAACCATTGTCGAGCACCTTAGCAACCAAAATCCAAAGAGGGATATCTTCCATTCTGAATGTCACAGAGGCATGGGAGTTGGTTTATATCATTCATAGTGACAAGAAGCCTTTGGAGTTTAATGATTGGCAGCTGACAAGCCACTCCCTAGCAACCAAACAGAGTACCCTAGCAACCAAAATCCAAAGAGGCATATCTTCCATTCTGAATGTCGCAGAGGCATGGGAGTTGGTTTATATCATTCATAGTGACAAGAAACCTTTGGAGTTTCATGATTGGCAGCTGACAAGCCACTCCCTAGCAACCAAACAGAGTACCCTAGCAACCAAAATCCAAAGAGGGATATCTTCCATTCTGAATGTCACAGAGACATGGGAGTTGGTTTATATCATTCATAGTGACAAGCAGCCTTTGGAATTGCATCATTGGCAGCTGCCAAGTAACTCCATAGAAACCAAACAGAGTACCCTAGCAACCAAAATCCAAAGAGGCATATCTTCCATTCTGAATGTCACAGAGGCATAGGAGTTGGATTATATCACTCATACTGACAAGAAGCCTTTGGAATTTCATGATTGGCAGCTGCCAAGCCACTTCCTAGCAACCAAATAGAGTACCCTAGCAACCAAAATCCAAAGAGGGATATCTTCCATTCTGTATGTCACAGAGGCATGGGAGTTGGATTATTTCATTCATACTGACAAGCAGCCTTTGGAGTTTCATGATTGCCAGCTGCCAAGCCACTCCCTAGCAACCAAATAGAGTACACTAGCAACCAAAATCCAAAGAGGGATATCTTCCATTCTGTATGTCACAGAGGCATGGGAGTTGGATTATATCATTCATACTGACAAGCAGCCTTTGGAGTTTCATGATTGGCAGCTGCCAAGCTACTCCCTAGCAACCTAACAGAGTACCCTAGCAACCGTTTAGCAAAACGTATATCTCTGCATCAGAACATTGTATAGAGATGGAAGTTGGTTTATAGCATTCATACTGACAAGAAGCCTTTGTAGTTTCATCATTAGCAGCTGCCAAGCAACTCCATAGCAACCAAACAGAGTACCCTAGCAACCATTTTACAAGACCTACATCTCTGCATCAGAATATTGTATAGAGATGGGGGTTGGCTCATTAGTTTCGGTTGGAAAACAGTCTGTAAATATCACCATGGTAACTGTGTATTCACACCCTAGCAACCGTTTAGAGCCACCTAGCAACCCTATTGCAACATATAGAAGCCATATTTTAGCTCCACAAACATCGTACAGACATGGTTGTTGGCTCGTATGCAATCATGTACAACACCCAAGCAACCGAGTGGCGAGTTTTGCCACTGCAAGCACCACTTCACATTTTCTTCAGGAAATGTACATTCTAGTTAGTGGTGCTTTTTTGAAAGCATCACTATTGTTATTGCTCATACTTATTATTATTCTTTTTATTATTCTGGACAAAAGTTTGGCGCGTAACTCGCCCCGCACCATTTGTCACAGACCCCTGAGTGAGGTGTCAAATCGACCGGCTCATTGAGGAGAGGTGTGCTATGACTTTTCTAAGCGATCAGGTGTACGATGTTCGCACAGCGGACGAAAAAGCGGCCAAAAAAGTCCCATTGACTTTACATTGGGAGTTCTAAAAATATTTGAATCCCAACCGACGTTTTCACACACACACCACTCCAAAGGGCCTGACACCCCTGCATCTCTCCCTCTCTCTCTCCCTCAGAGGATTTATATTATCAAGCAGCCAATAAGTAATGGCCTAAAATCTTCATAGCCACACCCTAGCAACCAGTTTCAGCACCCTAGCAACCACTAAGAGCTCCATAGCAACCACCCTAAACAAAAAAAAAAAAACATTTTTTAATTTTTTTTTATTTTTTAAAGCAATTTTACTCTCGTGGCCTTGCGATATCGCTCCATGCTGGTGCCTATTCGGCCATAGGCACGAGGCCGCAGGCCGAGTGCCGTACAGAAGGCACTCGTTATTAAAGATTTTAAGAACTCTCTAAAAACTCCATAGTAACCATCTTTGACAACTACCAACCACCTAGTAACACCATAGCAACTAACAAAAACACCTTAGCAACCACCCTGAACACCATAGCAACGTCTAGAAATGCTCTAGTAACCACAAAAAACTCTAGCAAGCACCCAAAACACCCTAGCAACTGCCTAGCAACTGCCTAGCAACCACCCAAAACACCTAGCAACCACCCAGAACACCCTAGCAACTGCCTAGCAATGCCCTAGCATCCACCCAGAATACCATAGCAACTGCCTAGCAACACCATAGCAACCACCCAGAACACCCTAGCAACCACCTAGCAACGCCCTAGCAACCACCAAGAATACCCTAGCAACTGCCTAGCAACCACCCAGAACACCTTAGCAACTGCCGAGCAACACCATAGCAACCACCCAGAACACCCTAGCAACCACCTGGCAACATGCTAATCAAGCTGGCAACATGTTAATCAAGCTAGCATCATGCTAGCAACATGCTAATCAAGCTAGCATCATGCTAGCAACATGCTAATCATGCTAAAATCATGCTAGCAACATGCTAATCAAGCTAGCCTCATGCTAGCAACATGCTAATCATGCTAGCATTATGCTACCAACATGCTAATAAAGCTAGCATAATGCTAGCATCATGCTAATCAAGCTAGCATCATGCTAGCAACATGCTAATCATGCTAGCATAATGCTAGCAACATGCTAATCAAACTAGCATCATGTTAGCAACATGCTAATCAAGCTAGCATCATGCTAGCAACATGCTAATCATGCTAAAATCATGCTAGCAACATGCTAATCAAGCTAGCCTCATGCTAGCAACATGCTAATCATGCTAGCATTATGCTACCAACATGCTAATAAAGCTAGCATAATGCTAGCATCATGCTAATCAAGCTAGCATCATGCTAGCAACATGCTAATCATGCTAGCATAATGCTAGCAACATGCTAATCAAACTAGCATCATGTTAGCAACATGCTAATCATGCTAGCAACATGCTAATCAAGCTAGCATAATGCTAACAACATGCTAATCATGTTAACATCTAGCTAAAAACATGCTAGCAAAATGCTAATCATGCTAGCATCTTGTTAAAAGCATGTTAGCAAAATGCTAATCATGCTAGCATCTAGCTAAAAACATGCTAGCAAAATGCTAATCATGCTTGCATCTTGTTAAAAGCATGCTAGCAACATCCTAATCATGCTAGCATCATCCAACCAACATGCTAATCCTGCTAGCATCATTCTAACAACATGTTAATCATAGTAAATCATGCTGGAATGTGGTAAATCGTAGTACATCATCTTAGAAACATGGTAAATCGTGGTAAATAATGCTAAAATGTGGTATATCATGGTATCACAACATGAAAATTGTGTTAGCATCTGCCCAGTGGCGAATTTTGCCACTGCAAGCACCACTTCACATTTTCTTCAGGAAATGTACATTCTAGTTAGTGGTGCTTGCTGAAAGCAAGGCATCACTATTGTTCTCTTGCATACTTATTATTATTATTCTTATTATTCTGGACAAAGTTTGGCGCGTAACTCGCCCCGCACCGTTTGTCTCAGACCCCTGAGTGAGGTGTCAAATCGACCGGCTCATTGAGGAGAGGTGTGGTATGACTTTTCTAAGCGATCGGGTGTACGATGTTCGCACAGCGGACGAAAAAGCGGCCAAAAAAGTCCCATTGACTTTACATTGGGAGTTCTAAAAATATTTGAATCCCAACCGACGTTTTCACACACACACCACTCCAAAGGGCCTGACACCCCTGCGTCTCTCCCTCTCTCTCTCCCTCAGAGGATTTATATTATCAAGCAGCCAATAAGTAATGGCCTAAAATCTTCATAGCCACACCCTAGCAACCAGTTACAGCACCCTAGCAACCACTAAGAGCTCCCTAGCAACCACCCTAAAACAAAAAAAAAATATTTTTTAATTTTTTTTTATTTTTTAAAGCAATTTTACTCTCATGGCATTGCGATATCGCTCCATGCTTGAGCCTATTCGGCCATAGGCACGAGGCCGCAGGCCGAGTGCCGTACTGAAGGCACTCGTTATTAAAGATTTTAAGAACTCTATAAAAACTCCATAGTAACCATATTTGACAACTACCAACCACCTAGTAACACCATAGCAACTAACAAAAATACCTTAGCAACCACCCTGAACACCCTAGCAACGTCTAGAAATGCTCTAGTAACCACCAAAAAACTCTAGCAACCACCCAGAACACCCTAGCAACTGCCTAGCAACCACCCAGAACACCTAGCAACCACGTAGAACACCTAGCAACTGCCTAGCAACCACCCAGAACACCTAGCAACCACGTAGAACACCCTAGCAACTGCCTAGCAACGCCCTAGCATCCACCCAGAATACCAAAGCAACTGCCTAGCAACCCCATAGCAACCACCCAGAACACCCTAGCAACTGCCTAGCAACGCCCTAGCAACCATCCAGAATACCCTAGCAACTGCCTAGCAACGCCCTAGCAACCATCCAGAATACCCTAGCAACACCATAGCAACCACCCAGAATACCCTAGCAACGCCCTAGCAACCACCCAGAATACCCTAGCAACCGCCTAGCAACACCATAGCAACCACCCAGAACACCCTAGCAACCGCCTAGCAACTGCCTAGCAACCACTAAGAATACCCTAGCAACCACCCAGAATACCCTAGCAACCGCCTAGCAACACAATAGCAACCACCCAGAATACCCTAGCAACCGCCTAGCAACACCATAACAACCACCCAGAACACCCTAGCAACTGCCTAGCAATGCCCTAGCAACCATCCAGAATACCCTAGCAACCACCTAGCAACATCATAGCAACCACCCAGAATACCCAAGCAACTGCCTAGCAACGCCCTAGCAACCATCCAGAATACCCTAGCAACACCATAGCAACCACCCAGAATACCCTAGCAACTGCCTAGCAACGCCCTAGCAACTACCCAGAATACCCTAGCAACCGCCTAGCAACACCATAGCAACCACCCAGAACACCCTAGCAACCGCCTAGCAACTGCCTAGCAACCACTAAGAATACCCTAGCAACCACTCAGAATACCCTAGCAACCGCCTAGCAACACCATAGCAACCACCCAGAATACCCTAGCAACTGCCTAGCAACCGCCTAGCAACCACCCAGAATACCCAAGCAAACGCCTAGCAACACCATAGCAACCACCCAGAACACCATAGCAACCACCCAGAACAACATGAATAAGCCATATCTCAGCACCAGAACATCGTACAGACATGGTTGTTGGCTCGTATGCAATCATGTATAACACCCTAGCAACCGAGTGGCGAGTTTTGCCACTGCAAGCACCACTTCACATTTTCTTCAGGAAATGTACATTCTAGTTCTTATTATTATTATTCTGGACAAAGTTTGGCGCGAAACTCGCCCCGCACCGTTTGTCACAGACCCCTGAGTGAAGTGTCAAATCGACCGGCTCATTGAGGAGAGGTGTGCTATGACTTTTCTAAGCGATCGGGTGTACGATGTTCGCACAGCGGACGAAAAAGCGGCCAAAAAAGTCCCCATTGACTTTACATTGGGAGTTCTAAAAATATTTGAATCCCAACCGACGTTTTCACACACACACCACTCCAAAGGGCCTGACACCCCTGCATCTCTCCCTCTCTCTCTCCCTCAGAGGATTTATATTATCAAGCAGCCAATAAGTTATGGCCTAAAATCTTCATAGCCACACCCTAGCAACCAGTTTCAGCACCCTAGCAACCACTAAGAGCTCCCTAGCAACCACCCTAAACCAAAAAAAAACATTTTTTTATTTTTTTTATATTTTTTAAAGCAATTTTACTCTCGTGGCCTTGCGATATTGCTCCATGCTTGTGCCTATTCGACCATAGGCACGAGGCCGCAGGCCGAGTGCCGTACAGAAGGCACTCGTTATTAAAGATTTTAAGAACTCTATAAAAACTCCATAGTAACCATATTTGACAACTACCAACCACCTAGTAACACCATAGCAACTAACAAAAACACCTTAGCAACCACCCTGAACACCCTAGCAACGTCTAGAAATGCTCTAGTAACCACAAAAACTCTAGCAAGCACCCAGAACACCCTAGCAACTGCCTAGCAACCACCTAGAACACCTAGCAACTGCCTAGCAACCACCCAGAACACCCTAGCAACTGCCTAGCAATGCCCTAGTATCCACCCAGAATACCATAGCAACTGCCTAGCAACACCATAGCAACTGCCTAGCAACACCATAGCAACAACCCAGAACACCCTAGCAACCACCTAGCAACGCCCTAGCAACCACCAAGAATACCCTAGCAACTGCCTAGCAACCACCAAGAATACCCTAGCAACTGCCTAGCAACCACCCAGAACACCTTAGCAACTGCCTAGCAACACCATAGCAACCACCCAGAACACCCTAGCAACCACCTGGCAACAGCATCTTGCTAAAAACATGCTGGCAACATGCTAATCAAGCTAGCAACATCTAATCATGCTAGCATCATGCTAGCAACATGCTAATCATGCTAACATTATGCTACCAACATGCTAATAAAGCTAGCATCATGCTAACAACATGCTAATCAAGCTAGCATAATGCTAGCATCATGCTAATCAAGCTAGCATCATGCTAGCAAATGTTAATCATGCTAGCATTATGCTAGCAACATGCTAATCAAGCTAGCACCATGCTAGCAACATGCTAATCATGCTAGCAACATGCTAATCAAGCTAGCATAATGCGAATCAAACTAGCATCATGCTAGCAACATGCTAATCATGCTAGCATTAGGCTACCAACATGCTAATAAAGCTAGCATCATGCTAACAACATGCTAATCAAGCTAGCATTAAGGCTAGCATCATGCTAATCAAGCTAGCATCATGCTAGCAACATGCTAATCATGCTAGGATTATGCTAGCAACATGCTAATCATGCTAGCAATATGCTAATCATGTTAGCATCTAGCTAAAAACATGCTAGCAACATGCTAATCATGCTAGCAATATGCTAATCATGTTAGCATCTAGCTAAAAACATGCTAGCAACATGCTAATCATGCTAGCATCATGCTAGCAACATGCTAATCAAGCTAGCATCATGCTAACAACATGCAAATCATGCTAGCATCATCCAACCAACATGCTAATCATGCTAGCAACATGCTAATCAAGCTAGCATCATGCTACCAACATGTTAATCATGCTAGCATTATGCTACCAACATGCTAATAAAGCTAGCATCATGCTAACAACATGTTAATAAAGCTAGCATCATGCTAGTAACATGCTAATCATGCTAGCATCATGCTAGCAACATGCTAATCAAGCTAGCATCATGCTAGCAACATGCTAATCAAGCTAGCATCATGCTACCAACATGCTAATCATGCTAGCATCATGCTACCAACATGCTAATAAAGCTAGCATCATGCTACCAACATGCTAATCATGCTAGCATCATGCTACCAACATGCTAATAAAGCTAGCATCATGCTATCAACATGCTAATCAAGCTAGCATCATGCTAGCAACATGCTAATCAAGCTAGCATCATGCTAGCAACATGCTAATCAAGCTAGCATCATGCTAGTAACATGCTAATCAAGCTAGCATCATGCTAGCAAAATGCTAATCATGTTGGCATTATGCTAGCATCATGCTGATCAAGCTAACATCATGCTAGAGACATGCTAATCATGCTAGCATTATGCTAGCAACATGCTAATCAAGCTAGCATAATGCTAGTAACATGTTAATCATGTTAGCATCTAGCTAAAAACATGTTAGCAAAATGATAATCATGCTAGCATCTTGTTAAAAGCATGCTAGCAACATGCTAATCATGCTAGCATCATCCAACCAACATGCTAATCATGCTAGCAACATGCTAATCATGTTAGCATTATGCTAGCATCATGCTAGAGACATGCTAATCAAGCTAGCATTATGCTAGCAACATGCTAATCAAGCTAGCATAATGCTAGTAACATGCTAATCATGTTAGCATCTAGCTAAAAACATGCTAGCAAAATGCTAATCATGCTAGCATCTTGTTAAAAGCATGCTAGCAACATGCTAATCATGCTAGCATTGTCCTACCAACATGCTAATCATGCTAACAACATGCTAATCATGCTAGCATCATTCTAACAACATGTTAATCATAGTAAATCATGCTGGAATGTGGTAAATCGTAGTAAATCATCTTAGAATCATGGTAAATCGTGGTAAATAATGCTAAAGCGTGGTATATCATGGTATCACAACATGGTAATTGTGTTAGCATCTGCCCAGTGGCGAATTTTGCCACTGAAAGCACCACTTCACATTTTCTTCAGGAAATGTACATTCTAGTTAGTGGTGCTTGCTGAAAGCAAGGCATCACTATTGTTATTGCTCATACTTATTATTCTTATTATTATTATTAGTGGTGCTTGCTGAAAGCAAGGCATCACTATTGTTATTGCTCATACTTATTATTATTATTTTTCTTATTATTCCGGACAAAAGTTTGGCGCGTAACTCGCCCCGCACCGTTTGTCACAGACCCCTGAGTGAGGTGTCAAATCGACCGGCTCATTAAGGAGAGGTGTGCTATGACTTTTATAAGCGATCGGGGGTGCGGTGTTCGCCCCAGGGGCGAAAAAGCGGCCAAAAAAGTCCCATTGACTTAACATTGCGACGAACTTTGACCACTCGTAGCTCTGAGCGAGGATTTCGGAGAAACGTGTGATTTGCCACATTTGAAGAGGCTGACAGGCTCTGTAAGAACATACCTCACAATGGGGTAAAAGTTGCACCCCTGGGGGGCAGGAGCGTCCCAAAGGTTCCCCATTGAAATTTTTCTAGTATTACATTCTTACTATTCCGGGAAAAATTTTGGGGCACTCCTCCTCCCGCAGCTTTTGTCACAGACCCATGAATGAGGCGTCAAATCGTGCGGCCTATTGAGGAGAAGTGTCCACTGACTTTTCTAAGAGATCGGGGGTACAGTGTTCGCCCCAGGTGCGAACGAAAAGCCAAAAAAGTCCCATTGACTTAACATTGCAACGAACTTTGACCACTCGTAGCTCTGAGCGAGGATTTCGGAGAAACGTGTGATTTGCCACAATTGAAGAGGCTGACAGGCTCTGTAAAAACATACCTCACAATGGGGTAAAAGTTGCACCCCTGGGGGGCAGGAGCGTCCCAAAGTTTCCCATTGACTTACAATGGTGTAGGCCCATGTACATTTCATGGGCCGTCCTACACATTGCATAGGGATTTTGTATTGAACGTAGCTCTGGATCACAGTGTCATAGAGACAAGGGGGCGGGCTCATTTTACTCAGACGACCAATCAGTCTCTCAGGATCATGGTGAAGCTATCAAGCCACGCCCTAGCAACCATTTAGAGCACCTTAGCAACAAGTCCCATAGACTTCCATTGAAAGAGATCAAAGGGATATCTCCGGACTGAATTGTCATAGAAACATGGGGGTGGTCTCAGTTGACTCGGGGCAGCAAACAGCCAATCATGAATCACCTCAACACTTCCTAGCCCCTCCCTAGCAACCAATGTCGAGCACCTTAACAACCAAAATCCAAAGAGGGATATCTTCCATTCTGAATGTCACAGAGGCATGGGAGTTGGTTTATATCATTCATAGTGACAAGAAGCCTTTGCAGTTTCATCATTGGCAGCTGTCAAGCAACTCCATAGCAACCAAACAGATTACGCTAGCAACCAAAATCCAAAGAGGCATATCTTCCATTCTGAATGTCTCAGAGGCATGGGAGTTGGTTTATTTCATTCATACTGACAAGCAGCATTTGGAGTTTCATGATTGGTGTCTGCCAAGCTACTCCATAGCAACCAAACAGAGTACACTAGCAACCAAAATCCAAAGAGGTATATCTTCCATTCTGAATGTCACAGAGAAATGGGAGTTGGTTTATATAATTCATAGTGACAAGAAGCCTTTGCAGTTTCATCATTGGCAGCTGCCAAGCCACTCCCTAGCAACCAAACAGAGTACCCTAGCAACCGTTTAGCAAAACGTATATCTCTGTATCAGAACATCGTATAGAGATGGGAGTTGGTTTATATCATTTATACTAACAAGAAGCCTTTGCAGTTTCATCATTAGCAGCTGCCAAGTAACCCCATAGCAACCAAACAGAGTACCCTAGCAACCAAAATCCAAAGAGGTATATCTTTCATTCTGAATGTCGCAGAGGCATGGGAGTTGGTTTATATCATTCATACTGACAAGCAGCCTTTGGAGTTTCATGATTGGCAGCTTACAAGACACTCCCTAGCAAACAAACAGAGTACCCTAGCAACCAAAATCCAAAGAGGGATATCTTCCATTCTGAATGTCACAGAGGCATGGGAGTTGGTTTATATCATTCATACTGACAAGAAGCCTTTGGAATTTCATCATTTGCAGCTGCCAAGTAACTCCATAGCAACCAAACAGAGTACCCTAGCAACCAAAATCCAAAGAGGCATATCTTCCATTCTGAATGTCACAGAGACATGGGAGTTGGTTTATATCATTCATACTGACAAGCAGCCTTTGGAGTTTCATGATTAGCAGCTGCCAAGCCACTCCCTAGCAACCAAACAGAGTACCCTAGCAACCAAAATCCAAAGAGGGTTATCTTCCATTCTGAATGTCACAGAAGCATGGGAGTTGGTTTATATCATTCATAATAACAAGAAGCCTTTGCAGTTTCATCATTGGCAGCTGTCAAGCAACTCCATAGCAACCAAATAGAGTACCCTAGCAACCAAAATCCAAAGAGGGATATCTTCCATTCTGAATGTCACAGAGGCATGGGAGTTGGTTTATATCATTCATAGTGACAAGAAGCCTTTGGAATTGCATCATTGGCAGCTGCCAAGTAACTACATAGCAACCAAACAGAGTACCCTAGCAACCAAAATCCAAAGAGGCATATCTTCCATTCTGAATGTCGCAGAGACATGGGAGTTGGTTTATATCATTCATAGTGACAAGAAGCCTTTAGAGTTTCATGATTGGCAGCTGACAAGCCACTCGCTAGCAACCAAATAGAGTACCCTAGCAACCGTTTAGCAAAACGTATATCTCTGCATCAGAACATCGTATAGAGATGGGAGTTGGTTTATATCATTCATACTGACAAGAAGCCTTTGTAGTTTCATCATTAGCAGCTGCCAAGCACCTCCATAGCAACCAAACAGAGTACCCTAGCAACCATTTTACAAGACCTACATCTCTGCATCAGAATATTGTATAGAGATGGGGGTTGGCTCATTAGTTTCGGTTGGAAAACAGTCTGTAAATATCACCATGGTAACTGTGTATTCACACCCTAGCAACCATTTAGAGCCACCTAGCAACCATATTGCAACATATAGAAGCCATATTTCAGCTCCACAACATCGTACAGACGTGGTTGTTGGCTCGTATGCAATCAAGTACAACACCCTAGCAACCGAGTGGCGAGTTTTGCCACTGCAAGCACCACTTCACATTTTCTTCAGGAAATGTACATTCTAGTTATTATTCTACTTCTTTTTATTATTCTGGACAAAAGTTTGGCGCGAAACTCGCCCCGCACCGTTTGTCACAGACCCCTGAGTGAGGCGTCAAATCGAGCGGCTCATTGAGGAGAGGTGTGCTATGACTTTTCTAAGCGATCGGGTGTACGATGTTCGCACAGCGGACGAAAAAGCGGCCAAAAAAGTCCCATTGACTTTACATTGGGAGTTCTAAAAATATTTGAATCCCAACCGACGTTTTCACACACACACCACTCCAAAGGGCCTGACACCCCTGCGTCTCTCCCTCTCTCTCTCCCTCAGAGGATTTATATTATCAAGCAGCCAATAAGTTATGGCCCAAAATCTTCATAGCCACACCCTAGCAACCAGTTTCAGCACCCTAGCAACCACTAAGAGCTCCCTAGCAACCACCCTAAACCAAAAAAAAACATTTTTTTATTTTTTAAATATTTTTTAAAGCAATTTTACTCTCGTGGCCTTGCGATATTGCTCCATGCTTGTGCCTATTCGGCCATAGGCACGAGGCCGCAGGCCGAGTGCCGTACAGAAGGCACTCGTTATTAAAGATTTTAAGAACTCTATAAAAACTCCATAGTAACCATATTTGACAACTACCAACCACCTAGTAACACCATAGCAACTAACAAAAACACCTTAGCAACCACCCTGAACACCCTAGCAACGTCTAGAAATGCTCTAATAACCACAAAAAACTCTAGCAAGCACCCAGAACACCCTAGCAACTGCCTAGCAACCACCTAGAACACCTAGCAACTGCCTAGCAACCACCCAGAACACCTAGCAACCAACCAGAACACCCTAGCAACTGCCTAGCAATGCCCTAGTATCCACCCAGAATACCATAGCAACTGCCTAGCAACACCATAGCAACCACCCAGAACACCCTAGCAACCACCTAGCAACGCCCTAGCAACCTCCAAGAATACCCTAGCAACTGCTTAGCAACCACCAAGAATAGCCTAGCAACCACCCAGAACACCTTAGCAACTGCCTAGCAACACCATAGCAACCACCCAGAACACCCTAGCAACCACCTGGCAACAGCATCTTGCTAAAAACATGCTGGCAACATGCTAATCAAGCTAGCATCATGCTAGCAACATGCTAATCAAGCTAGCATCATGTTAGCAACATGCTAATCATGCTAGCAACATGCTAATCAAGCTAGCATCATGCTAGCAACATGATAATCATGCTAGCATTATGCTACCAACATGCTAATAAAGCTAACATCATGCTAACAACATGTTAATCAAGCTAGCATAATGCTAGCATCATGCTAATCAAGCTAGCATCATGCTAGCAAATGCTAATCATGCTAGCAACATGCTAATCAAGCTAGCATAATGCTAATCAAGCTAGCATCATGCTAGCAAAACATGCTAATAATGCTAGCAACATGCTAATCATGCCAGCAACATGCTAATCAAGCTAGCATAATGCTAATCAAGCTAGCATCATGCTAGCAAAACATGCTAATAATGCTAGCAACATGCTAATCATGCTAGCAACATGCTAATCAAGCTAGCATAATGCTAATCAAGCTAGCATCATGCTAGCAACATGCTAATCATGCTAGCATCATGCTAGCAACATGCTAATCAAGCTAACATTATGTTACCAACATGCTAATCAAGCTAGCATAATGCTAGCATTATGCTAATCAAGCTAGCATCTTGCTAGCAACATGCGAATCATGCTAACATTATGCTAGCAACATGCTAATCAAGCTAGCATCATGCTAGCACCATGCTAATCATGTTAGCAACATGCTAATCATGTTAGCATCTAGCTAAAAACATGCTAGCAACATGCTAATCATGTTAGCATCTTGTTAAAAGCATGCTAGCAACATGCTAATCATGCTAGCATCATCCAACCAACATGCTAATCATGCTAACAACATGCTAATCCTGCTAACATCATTCTAACAACATGTTAATCATAGTAAATCATGCTGGAATATGTTAAATCGTAATAAATCATCTTAGAAACATGGTAAATCGTGGTAAATAATGCTAAAACGTGGTATATCATGGTATCACAACATGTCAATTGTGTTAGCATCTGCCCAGTGGCGAATTTTGCCACTGCAAGCACCACTTCACATTTTCTTCAGGAAATGTACATTCTAGTTAGGGCCCAAGCCCTGAAAGGGCGAAGGCCCTATTGTTTTCGGTAGGATTATTTATTATTATTATTTTTTTGTCAACCTTTCGGGCACTTTTGGGGCCCTTTACATGCTCGAAAACTCTTGAAACTTTGCACACGGGTCAGAACCCGCGGCCATCAGGGCCGGGCTGAAGCTGGTACCCGGGCGTGGCAGGGGGGCTCAACAGCGCCCCCTTGAACGAAGTCCGAAAACTTGGTCCATGAATCAGACACGCTTGCATGTAATAATATGAAACTCAGTACACATATAGATCTCATCGGGCGGAACAACTTTCGTACTTTTACTTTTTACGCCAGCCCAACAGGAAGTCGGCTATTATGGGTTGTTTGGAAACGCATGCTGTGGATTTTGATGTACTCCTTCTAGGAAATTCATCCATTCGCCTCCAAACTCGGTCAGCATGAAGTCAAGACATTGAGGATGCTAAATTGCGAACGGATTTTTGATATCTCGAACGGTTTGGCCGTGGCGAGGAAACGAATTTATGGCGAATAATGGAAACAGGAAGTGTGTTATAACTTCTGCATACATTAACTGATCTTGATGAAACTTCAGCAGTGTGTTCGTTGTAAGAGGCCGATCACATGGATGTGACTATTGTGAGTCAAAGTTATAGCGCCACCAACTGGCAGCAGGAAGTTTGTCACTTTCAAAATGCTTTGAAATCACTCTCTTATTTTTACCCGATTTGCTTCAAACTTTATGTGTATAATGTAGACACACGGCAGATGTAGACCTGTGAAAGGATTATTGATATCTTAGATACTGTTGCCGTGGCAATGCTTCAAACTTTAATATTCTTTTTTTAAGCTTTTGAGACTCTTAACATACTTGAAATTGCATGAAACTCGACAGACACATCACATTTATTATCCAGTAGACATGTGCAAAGTTTCAGAAATGGGCGTGGTGGAATGGCTCAGTAGCGCCACCTTTAGCCAAAAATGGGGGCTTAGTTTTTCCTAGAATCGCAAAACTTGGTACGTATATTGTTCTCATCAGGCCGGACAACTTTCTAATTTATTGTCATTAGCTCAGACCAACAGGAAGTCAGATATTTTGGTTTGAATGTGGATTTTCTGGAGAATTTTCTCTCTCTCTCTCTCTCTGTGTGTGTGTGTGTGGAGAGGGTGGGGGGGATTTGTCTATTCCATTTAATCTTTGTTTTTCAAGGTTTCAGGGGCTTTTGGGGCCCTTAACGTGCTCAAAAACTCTTGAAACTTTTCACACAGGTCAGAACCTGCGGCCATCAGGGCCGGACTGAAGCTGGTACCTGGGCGTGGCAGGGGGGCTCGACAGCGCCCCCTTGAACGGGGTCCGAAAACTTGGTCCATATTTCAAACACGCTTGCATGAATTAATATGAAACTCGGTACACATATAGATCTCATCAGGCCGAACAACTTCCGCACTCTAAGTTATTAGCTCCGCCCAACAGGAAGTCGGCTATTATGGGTTGTTTGAAAAACGCATGCTGTGGAATTTGATGTACTCCTCCTAGAGAATTCATCCAATCACCTCCAAACTCGATCAGCATGAAGTCAAGACATTGAGGATGCTAAATTGCGGACGGATTTTTGATATCTCGAACGGTTTGGCCGTGGCGCGGACACGAATTTATGGCGAGAAAAGAGAAACACGAAGTGGTATAACGTCTGCACACATTAACTGATCTTGATGAAACTTCAGCAGTGTGTTCGTGGTAAGAGGCTGATCAGATGGATGTAACTATTGTGAGTCAAAGTTATAGCGCCACCAACTGGCAGCAGGAAGTGTGTCACTTTCAAAATGTTTTTGACAAAAGTGGGGGGGTTACTTTTACCCACAGTTACAAAAATCAGTACCTATATTGTTCTCATCAAGCCGGACAACTTTCTAATTTACAGTCATTAGCTCCGAGCAACAGGAAGTCAGATATTTTGGTCTGAATGTGGATTTTTTGGATATTTCAGACTCTGAGTTTTTAGCTACTCCTCCTAAGTGGTTTATTTTATTCACACCAAACTTTTTCAACATGATAAAAATACTTTAAAGATATATATAAATATATATATATATATATATATATATAAATATATATATATATAAATATAGCTGCGAGCAGCGATGAAGGGCCTAAGCCGGGGGCACCGCTACCCCGGTGCCTTTAGGTAACTAAAGGCACCAGGGTTGCGGTGCCACCGGCTTGGGCCCGTAATCGCTGCTCGCAGCTATATTTATTATTATTATTCTTATTTTTCTGTCAACCTTTCGGGCACTTTTGAGACCCTTAACGTGCTCGAAAACTCTTGAAACTTTGCACACAGGTCAGAACCCGCGGCCATCAGGGCCGGGCTGAAGCTGGTACCCGGGCGTGGCAGGGGGGCTCAACAGCGCCCCCTTGAACGGGGTCCGAAAACTTGGTCCATAAATCAGACACGCTTGCATGTAATTATATGAAACTCGGTTCATATATATATCTCATCGGGCCGAACAACTTTCGTACTTTTACTTTTTACGCCAGCCCAACAGGAAGTCAGCTATTAAAGGTTGTTTGGAAACGCATGGTCTGGTATTTGAAACACTTCTCCTAGGGAATTCACCCGATCGCCACCAAACTCGCTGTGCATGAAGTCAAGGCATTGAGGATGAAAAATTGCCAGGGGATTTTTGATATCTCGAACGGTTTGGCCGTGGCGAGGAAACGAATTTATGGCGAATAATGGAAACAGGAAGTGTGTTATAACTTCTGCATACATTAACTGATCTTGATGAAACTTCAGCAGTGTGTTCGTTGTAAGAGGCCGATCACATGGATGTGACTATTGTGAGTCAAAGTTATAGCGCCACCAACTGGCAGCAGGAAGTGTGTCACTTTCAAAATGCTTTTAAATCACCCTCTTATTTTTATCCGATTTGCTTCAAACTTTATGTGTATAATGTAGACACACGGCAGATGTAGACCTGTGAAAGGATTATTGATATCTTAGATACTGTTGCCGTGGCAACGCATCAAACTTTATTATTCTTTTTTTAAGCTTTTGAGACTCTTAATATACTTGAAATTGCATGAAACTCGACAGACACATCACACTTATTAGCCAGTAGACATGTGCAAAGTTTCAAAAACGGGCGTGGTGGAATGGCTCAGTAGCGCCACCTTTAGTCAAAAATGGGGGCTTAGTTTTTCCTAGAATCACAAAAATCGGTATGTATATTGTTCTCATCGAGCCGGACAACTTTCTAATTTACACGTAATAGCTGAAAGCAACAGAAAGTCAGATATTTTGGTTTGAATGTGATTTTTTTGGAGAATTTTCTCTCTCTCTCTGTCTCGGAGTGTGTGAGGGGTGGGGGTGATTTGTCAGTTGAGTGAGATTTTACTTTTTCATTTGTTTTTCAAGGTTTCTGGGGCTTTTGGGTCCCTAAACGTGCTCGAAAACTCTTGAAACTTTGCACACAGGTCAGAACCCGCGGCCATCAGGACGGGGCTGAATCTGATAGCCAGGCGTGGCAGGGGGGTCAACAGCGCCCCCTTGAACGGGGTTCTAAAACTTGGTCCATATATCAAACACGCTTGCATGAATTAATTTGAAACTTGGTACACATATAGATCTCATCGGGCCGAACAACTTTCGTGCTCTAAGTTTTACGCCAGCCCAACAGGAAGTTGGCTATTTAGGGTTGTTTGGAAAACGCTTGCTGTGAAATTTAATGTACTCCTCCTAGGAAATACATTGATTCGCCTCCAAACTCGGTCAGCGTGAAGTCAAGGCATTGAGGATGCTAAATTGCGGACGGATTTTTTATATCTTGAACGGTTTGGCCGTGGCGAGGAAATTAATTTATGGCGAGAAAAGAGAGACACGAAGTGTTATAACTTCTGCATACATTAACTGATCTTGATGAAACTTCAGCAGTGTGTTTGTGGTAAGAGGCCGATCAGATGGATGTAATTATTGTGAGTCAAAGTTATAGCGCCACCAACTGGCAGCAGGAAGTGTGTCACTTTCAACATGCTTTTGACAAAAGTGGGGGGGTTAGTTTTACCAACAGTTACAAACATGAGTATATATATTGGTCTCACCGAGCCGGACAACTTTCTAATTAACAGTCATTAGCTCAGAGCAAAAGAAAGTCAGATATTTAGGTTTGAATGTGGATTTTTTGGATATTTCAGACTCTGAGTTTTTAGCTACTCTTCCAAACTGGCTTATTTTATTCACACCAAACTTTTTCAAAATGATGAAAATACATTAAAGATGCTAAATTGTGAATGGATATTAAACATCTCAAATGGTTTTGCTATAGTGAGGGACTGAAGTAATGTACAAAAATTAAACACTAAAAGCCTCATCTTTTAAAAATGTAATTATACACCATTTATTTCTATAAAAGTATACAAATATCACAACCTAACTCATTTTATTCTTTTTTTTTTAATTTAATAATTATTTATAAGTTTAAAAATAGTAATTGTACTATTTAGTCTCATAAAAGTCAAGTTATACATAGGGCTATACTGCCCTCTTGTGTTCAAAATCAGGTAGGCCTATTGTATTTACATAAAAATATACTAGGTATGTGACGGTGAGAATATTTTACCACCGGTTAATCGACGTGTGACACCACTGGGGGCTTTTGAATCGCAAAATTAAAAATGAAAGTAAAATATTTTCGTCCGCACTGACATTGATAGTGGTTGATAATAATAATAATAATTTGTTACATTTATATAGCGCTTGTTCTGAGACCTCAAAGCGCTTTACATAGATGGGGGGAATCTCCTCAACCACCACCAATGTGCAGCATCCACTTGGATGATGCGACGGCAGCCATATTGCGCCAGAACGCCCACCACACACCAGCTTACTGGTGGAGAGGAGACAGTGATGAAGCCAATCAGTATATCAGTACATGGGGATGATTAGGAGGCCATGATGGATAGAGGCCAAGGGGCAAATTTGGCCAGGATGCCGGGGTTACACCCCTACTCTTTTTCGAAGGACATCCTGGGATTTTTAATGACCACAGAGAGTCAGGACCTCGGTTTAACGTCTCATCCGAAGGACGGTGCTCTTTTGGCAGTATAGGGTCCCCGTCACTACACTGGGGCATTAGGACTCACACAGACTACAGGGTGAGCGGTTGAGCGGGCGTTTCAAATGAATTCCTATGGAAGTAGGAATAAACTGAAAAACGTTCACTCTGTTCTGCTCGTTCCTTGTCGTGGATGCGCACCATGAATGCCCGTGCAGCCATGAGCATTTTAGTTTAATTTTAAAATTAACGCCTTTCAGGGGGTGGATTGCTTGAAATTATTTTACAAAAGCACAATGTTGTGTCTTATTGCGACAGTACACAAATATAAGTTAACACTTTGCAGTTTGAATGTGGTCCTGTATAATGACGTATGTTTTTATATGTCCACTGTTCCATCGCGCCCACGCCACACACACACACACACACACACAAACACACACACACACACACACACACACACACACGGTTTACTATCTTTGTGGGGACTCTCCATAGACTTAATGGTTTTTATACTTTACAAACTGTATATTCTATCTCCTCACACTAACCCTACCCCTAAACCTACCCATTACAGAAAACTTTCTGCATTTTTACATTTCCAAAAAGACTCATTCTGTATGATTTCTAAGCTTGTTTACCCATGGGGACCTCTATTTAGGTCCCCACTGTGACACGAGTCCCCATGAGTCTGTGTGCATTCAGGTTGAAGTCCCCACCGGGATATAAAAACATGAACACACATGCACACACACACACACACACACACACACACACACACACACACACACACACACATTCCAGCATTGCAATCTTGACATCGCAGCCTGTTCATTATAGCCATATATATATATATATATATATATATATATATATATATATATATATATATATATATTAGGGGTGTAACGGTACGTGTATTCGTACCGGACCGTTTCGGTACAGGGCTTTCGGTTCGGTGCACGTGTGTACCGAATGACTGAATGCAATATTTTGTGTGCGGAACATAGGTACATTTTCGTGTTTCCACACGAACATATTAAGTGGCGGAAGCCTTCGCGTTCAGCGCAAATCCCGCCCTGCAGCTGATTCTAAAGTTTTACCAGAGCCCGTCTGGTTTTAGTTTTACCCGTCGTCACTGTAACCTAAACCAATGAAATTGACTGCAGGGCGAAAAAAAGCTTTTCCGCTCCGTGTGCGCCGCCGCACTCTCCGTTCCGTGTGTGTGTGTGTGTGCGCGTGTGTCTGCGCGCTGCGCTCTCTGCTTAATGTTCGACTCCGTGTTTGCGCTGCGCGTTCTGCTCTGTCGTTAACGGCCCAAACACTCCAATCATGTACCGATCATGCACTGGAAAAGCAAAGTCCGCTCAAATAAGGTGAAATTTCTCAGTAGTAGACTTCTGTTTGCTGAGCTGGTATAGTCACGCTAGCAACAATGGTAAAATGACCTGCTCTGATCACATGCTCTGGTAATAATAGCTTTGTAGGAATATATTTTATTTTCATAATTAGTAAAAAAAATGGAAAAAAAAATCTTAAATTGATTGTTGATTGATTATTGAAAAATAATAATACATTGATATGTTTAATATAATTTTAATATAGGGCTATTTTCTGTTCCTTTTTTTCCCGGTGTTTCATTTAATTAGGTGATTCTAAGTTTAATTATTGATGATTACAAGCTTGGAGGAATTGCAATTTATTACAGCAAATTGTGCAATTAAAGTTCATTTTTTTCCCAGTCTTAATTTTTAAATATGAGCAGGCCTACAAGCTGGGATTGGTAATGCTGCACTGTAATCATAGTTATTTATTTATATTTTTCATTAAATTTATTATGTGATATTGGTTTGAGACTGAGAGTATTTTATTTAGTGGAGAACTTTGCAGCAGTATTTTATTTCTTATTCTTTTTTTTATTTTATATATATTTTATTAAAAAGTGTTTAAAAAAAGTGTAAACAAATTGTTAAAAAAAGTTTATAGTAATAAACAACCTGCAGTTTAATGTTTGCATTTCTTTCCCTTACTGTACCGAAAATAAACCGAACCGTGACTTTAAAACCGAGGTACGTACCGAACCGTGATTTTTGCGTACCGTTACACCCCTAATATATATATATATATATATATAAATATAAATATAGCTGCGCGCAGCGATGAAGGGCCAAAGCCGGCGGTACCGCCACCCCGGTGCCTTTAGGTAAAGGCACCGGGGTTGTGGTGCCACCGGCTTGGGCCCGTAAACGCTGCTCGCAGCTATATTTATATTTATATATATATATATATATATATATATTTTATTATTATTATTATTATTATTATTATTTTTCTGTCAACCTTTCGGGCACTTTTGAGACCCTTAACGTGCTCGAAAACTCTTGAAACTTTGCACACAGGTCAGAACCCGCGGCCATCAGGGCCGGGCTGAAGCTGGTACCCGGGCGTGGCAGGGGGGCTCAACAGCGCCCTCTTGAACGGGGTCCGAAAACTTGGTCCATAAATCAGACACGCTTGCATGTAATAATATGAAACTCGGTTCGTATATAGATCTCATCGGGCCGAACAACTTTCGTACTTTTACTTTTTACGCCAGCCCAACAGGAAGTCAGCTATTAAAGGTTGTTTGGAAACGCATGGTCTGGTATTTGAAACACTTCTCCTAGGGAATTCACCCGATCGCCACCAAACTCGGTGTGCATGAAGTCAAGGCATTGAGGATGAAAAATTGCCAGGGGATTTTTGATATCTCGAACGGTTTGGCCGTGGCGAGGAAACGAATTTATGGCGAATAATGGAAACAGGAAGTGTGTTATAACTTCTGCATACATCAACTGATCTTGATGAAACTTCAGCAGTGTGTTCGTTGTAAGAGGCCGATCACATGGATGTGACTATTGTGAGTCAAAGTTATAGCGCCACCAACTGGCAGCAGGAAGTGTGTCACTTTCAAAATGCTTTGAAATCACCCTCTTATTTTTACCCGATTTGCTTCAAACTTTATGTGTATAATGTAGACACACGGCAGATGTAGACCTGTGAAAGGATTATTGATATCTTAGATACTGTTGCCGTGGCAACGCATCAAACTTTAATATTCTTTTCGGATGCTTTTGAGACTCTTCACATGCTTGAAATTGGATGAAACTCGACAGACACATCACATTTATTAGCCCGTAGACATGTGCAAAGTTTCAGAAACGGGCGTGGTGAGGGGCTCAGTAGCGCCACCTTTAGTCATAAGTGGGGGGGTTAGTTTTAGCAACAGCAACAAAACTTGGTATGTGTATTGTTCTCATCAAGACGGACAACTTTCTAATTGACATTAACTATCTCCGACCAACAGGAAGAGAGATATTTTGGTTTGAATGTGGATTTTCTGAAGAATTTTCTCTCCCTCTCTCTGTGTCTCTGTGTGTGTGAGGGGAGGGGGGGGATTTGACTATTGCTTTTATATTGTTAATCAAGGTTTCAGGGGCTTTTGGGGTCCTTAACGTGCTCAAAAACTCTTGAAACTTTGCACACAAGTCAGAACCCCCTGCCATCAGGGACGGGCAGAAGCTGGTACCCGGGCGTGGCTGGGGGGCTCAACAGTGCCCCCTTGAACGGGGTTCTAAAACTTGGTCCATATATCAAACACGCTTGCATGAATTAATATGAAACTCGGTACACATATAGATCTCATCGTGCCAAACAACTTTCCCCCGGTCAAGTTTTACGCCAGCCCAACAGGAAGTCGGCTATTATGGGTTGTTTGGAAAACGCTTGCTGTGGAATGTGAAATACTCCTCCTAGAAAATTCACCGTGTCCCCTCCAAACTCGGTGTGCATGTAGTCAAGACTTTGAGGATGCTAAATTGCGGACGGATTTTTGATATCTCGAATGGTTTGGCCGTGGCGAGGAATCGAATTTATGGCGAGTAAAGAGAAACACGAAGTGGAATAACTTCTGCATACATTAACTGATCTTGATGAAACTCCTGGGATTTTTAATGACCACAGAGAGTCAGGACCTCGGTTTAACGTCTCATCCGAAGGACGGTGCTCTTTTGGCAGTATAGGGTCCCCGTCACTACACTGGGGCATTAGGACTCACACAGACTACAGGGTGAGCGGTTGAGCGGGCGTTTCAAATGAATTCCTATGGAAGTAGGAATAAACTGAAAAACGTTCACTCTGTTCTGCTCGTTCCTTGTCGTGGATGCGCACCATGAATGCCCGTGCAGCCATGAGCATTTTAGTTTAATTTTAAAATTAACGCCTTTCAGGGGGTGGATTGCTTGAAATTATTTTACAAAAGCACAATGTTGTGTCTTATTGCGACAGTACACAAATATAAGTTAACACTTTGCAGTTTGAATGTGGTCCTGTATAATGACGTATGTTTTTATATGTCCACTGTTCCATCGCGCCCACGCCACACACACACACACACACACACACAAACACACACACACACACACACACACACACACACACACACGGTTTACTATCTTTGTGGGGACTCTCCATAGACTTAATGGTTTTTATACTTTACAAACTGTATATTCTATCTCCTCACACTAACCCTACCCCTAAACCTACCCATTACAGAAAACTTTCTGCATTTTTACATTTCCAAAAAGACTCATTCTGTATGATTTCTAAGCTTGTTTACCCATGGGGACCTCTATTTAGGTCCCCACTGTGACACGAGTCCCCATGAGTCTGTGTGCATTCAGGTTGAAGTCCCCACCGGGATATAAAAACATGAACACACATGCACACACACACACACACACACACACACACACACACACACACACACACACACACACACACACACATTCCAGCATTGCAATCTTGACATCGCAGCCTGTTCATTATAGCCATATATATATATATATATATATATATATAAATATAAATATAGCTGCGCGCAGCGATGAAGGGCCAAAGCCGGCGGTACCGCCACCCCGGTGCACCGGGGTTGTGGTGCCACCGGCTTGGGCCCGTAATCGCTGCTCGCAGCTATATTTATATTTATATATATATATATATATATATATATTTTATTATTATTATTATTATTATTATTATTTTTCTGTCAACCTTTCGGGCACTTTTGAGACCCTTAACGTGCTCGAAAACTCTTGAAACTTTGCACACAGGTCAGAACCCGCGGCCATCAGGGCCGGGCTGAAGCTGGTACCCGGGCGTGGCAGGGGGGCTCAACAGCGCCCTCTTGAACGGGGTCCGAAAACTTGGTCCATAAATCAGACACGCTTGCATGTAATAATATGAAACTCGGTTCGTATATAGATCTCATCGGGCCGAACAACTTTCGTACTTTTACTTTTTACGCCAGCCCAACAGGAAGTCAGCTATTAAAGGTTGTTTGGAAACGCATGGTCTGGTATTTGAAACACTTCTCCTAGGGAATTCACCCGATCGCCACCAAACTCGGTGTGCATGAAGTCAAGGCATTGAGGATGAAAAATTGCCAGGGGATTTTTGATATCTCGAACGGTTTGGCCGTGGCGAGGAAACGAATTTATGGCGAATAATGGAAACAGGAAGTGTGTTATAACTTCTGCATACATCAACTGATCTTGATGAAACTTCAGCAGTGTGTTCGTTGTAAGAGGCCGATCACATGGATGTGACTATTGTGAGTCAAAGTTATAGCGCCACCAACTGGCAGCAGGAAGTGTGTCACTTTCAAAATGCTTTGAAATCACCCTCTTATTTTTACCCGATTTGCTTCAAACTTTATGTGTATAATGTAGACACACGGCAGATGTAGACCTGTGAAAGGATTATTGATATCTTAGATACTGTTGCCGTGGCAACGCATCAAACTTTAATATTCTTTTCGGATGCTTTTGAGACTCTTCACATGCTTGAAATTGGATGAAACTCGACAGACACATCACATTTATTAGCCCGTAGACATGTGCAAAGTTTCAGAAACGGGCGTGGTGAGGGGCTCAGTAGCGCCACCTTTAGTCATAAGTGGGGGGGTTAGTTTTAGCAACAGCAACAAAACTTGGTATGTGTATTGTTCTCATCAAGACGGACAACTTTCTAATTGACATTAACTATCTCCGACCAACAGGAAGAGAGATATTTTGGTTTGAATGTGGATTTTCTGAAGAATTTTCTCTCCCTCTCTCTGTGTCTCTGTGTGTGTGAGGGGAGGGGGGGGATTTGACTATTGCTTTTATATTGTTAATCAAGGTTTCAGGGGCTTTTGGGGTCCTTAACGTGCTCAAAAACTCTTGAAACTTTGCACACAAGTCAGAACCCCCTGCCATCAGGGACGGGCAGAAGCTGGTACCCGGGCGTGGCTGGGGGGCTCAACAGTGCCCCCTTGAACGGGGTTCTAAAACTTGGTCCATATATCAAACACGCTTGCATGAATTAATATGAAACTCGGTACACATATAGATCTCATCGTGCCAAACAACTTTCCCCCGGTCAAGTTTTACGCCAGCCCAACAGGAAGTCGGCTATTATGGGTTGTTTGGAAAACGCTTGCTGTGGAATGTGAAATACTCCTCCTAGAAAATTCACCGTGTCCCCTCCAAACTCGGTGTGCATGTAGTCAAGACTTTGAGGATGCTAAATTGCGGACGGATTTTTGATATCTCGAATGGTTTGGCCGTGGCGAGGAATCGAATTTATGGCGAGTAAAGAGAAACACGAAGTGGAATAACTTCTGCATACATTAACTGATCTTGATGAAACTTCAGCAGTGTGTTCGTGGTAAGAGGCCGATCAGATGGATGTAACTATTGTGAGTCAAAGTTATAGTGCCACCAACTGGCAGCAGGAAGTATGTCACTTTCAACATGCTTTTGACAAAAGTGGGGGGGTTAGTTTTAAGTACAGTAAAAACAAAATAGTTTTTATATTGTTCTCATCAAGCCGGAAAACTTTCTAATTTACATTCATTAGCTCCGGCCATCAGGTCAAGTCAGATATTTTGGTCTGAATGTGGATTTTTTTGGCAAAATCAGCCTCTGAATTTTTAGCCACTCCTCTTACACTATTTATTTTATTCCCACCAGACTTTTTCAACGTGATGAAAATACATTAAATATGCTAAATTGTGAAAGAATAATAAATATCGGTTTTGCTATGGCGAGGGATTAAAATAATGTCCAAAAAGGAAACACTAAAGGCCTGAAATCTTCTAAAAATGTAATTATATACCATTTATTTCTATATAAAAGTATACAAATATCACAACTAAACCCATTTTATCCTGTTTTTAAAAAGAATTTTATTCTAATTTTATTCTAAAATTAAAAACAGTAAAGTAAAAAAAAAAAAACAAGTCATACATAGGGCTATACTGCCCTCTTGTGTCCAAAAGCACATCAAAATAGTATATACAACTTTTTACCAGGAAGGCCAATATTCTATTTAAAGATACATTTATTAGGTATGTGTCTGAGGATATTTTCCCACCGGTTATTCGACGTGTGACACAAGCGGGTGCTTTTAAATTGCTAATATAAAAGTGAAAGAAAAATACAGACTTCCACACTGACATTGATAATGTTGCACACACAAATCACACACACGTTGGAAAGAATGATGCTTTTAAACAACACTAAACCGCCATTAGGTGTCGCCAGGCATCCATCTTAATAAGCGAGTCATTGATTCATTCGTTCAAACGATTCGTTCGAATGAGTCGATCATGATTAAGACAGATGTTTATGGATTGATCATTCAAACTTTGAGTCAACCGATTCCTTAAAAATGCTGAATCGTTCAGTTATGAGAAAACACGTGATGCGTGATGGTTCTGCTGTGATCTTTAACTATTTTCGCTGCTGAAACAGAACAAAAACAGTCAATAATGCATCTAAAATGTAAGTGACTTAATTGTAACTGTTTATTAACCTGTTGTATGAAATCTAGGGGTGTGAGAAAAAAATTGATTCTTAGATGCATCGCGATGTGGACGTGGACGATTCTGAATCAATTCACAAATGTCAAAAAATCGATTCTCTAAAAAAATATTTTTCTAATAACGTAATATTGATGGAACGCAAAAGGCGGAACTCTAAGCGGACGTGCGTGCAGTCTGTGGCGCGCACATAACAGAGAAGTTTCTTCTGCTCACCAAGGCTGCATTTATTTGATTAAAAATACAAACAAAAACAGTAATATTGTAAAATATTATTCCAATTTAAAACAGCTGCTTTCTATTTTAATATATTTTAAACTGTTATTTATTCCTGTGATCAAAGCGGTGTCACTGTCACATGATCCTTCAGAAATTATTCTAATATGATGATTGATGCTCAAGAAACATTCATTATTATTTTAAATGTCGAAAACAGTTGTGTACAGTCTTTGATGAATAGAAAGTTCAAAAGAACAGCATTTATCTGAAATCTAAAGCTTTTGTAACATAACACTACCGCTCAAAAGTTTGGGGTTAGTAATAATTTACATTTTATTTTTGGGGGAAAGAAATAAAATAAATCAATACTTTTATTTATGAAGGATGAGTTAAACTGATCAACAGTTACAGTAAAGACATTTATAATGTTAAAAAAATTATATTTGAAATAAATGCTGTTCTTTTGAACTTTACATTCATCAAAGCATTTTGAAAAAGAAAAATCTGTACACAACTGTTTTCAACATTGAAAATAATAATGAATATTTATTGAGCATCAATCATCATATTAGAATGATTTCTGAAGGATCATGTGACACTGAAGACTGGAGTAATGATGCTGAAAACTCAACTTTGATCACAGAAATTAATTACTATGTAAAATATTTTAAAATTGAAAACAGCTGTTTTAAATTGGAATAATATTTCACAATATTACAGTTTTTGTTTGTATTTTTAATCAAATAAATGCAGCCTTGGTAAGCAGAAGAGACTTCTCCTAAAAACATTAAAAATCTTACTGACCCCAAACTTTTGAACGGTAATATATGGAGGGCCAAAGTCGGCGGTACCGCCAACCAAGCGGTGCCACCGGCTTGGGCCCGTAATCGCTGCTCGCAGCTATATTTAGGGCCCAAGCCCTGAAAGGGCGAAGGCCCTATTGTTTTCGTTAGGATTATTATTATTATTATTATTATTATTATTATTATTGTTGTTGTTCAAGGGTTCGGGGGCTTTTGGGGCCTTTAACGTGCTCAAAAACTCATGAAACTTTGCACACAGGTCAGAACCTGCGGCCATTAGGGCCGGGCTGAAGCTGGTACCCGGGCGTGGCAGGGGGGCTCAACAGCGCCCCCTGGAACAGAATCCGAACACTTGTCCATAAATCAAACACACTTGCATGTAATAATATGAAACTCGGAACAGATATAGATCTCATCGGGCCGAACAACTTTCGTGCTCTAAGTTTTACGCCAGCCCAACAGGAAGTCGGCTATTATGGGTTGTTTGGAAACGCATGCTGTGGAATTTAATGTACTCCTCCTAGGGAATTCATCCAATCGGCTCCAAACTCGGTCAGCATGAAGTCAAGACATTGAGGATGCTAAATTGCGGACAGATTTTTGATATCTCGAACGGTTTGGCCGTGGCGAGGAAACGAATTTATGGCGAATAATGGAAACAGGAAGTGTGTTATAACTTCTGCATACATTAACTGATCTTGATGAAACTTCAGCAGTGTGTTAGTTGTAAGAGGCCGATCACATGGATGTGACATTTGTGAGTCAAAGTTATAGCGCCACCAACTGGCAACAGGAAGTGTGTCACTTTCAAAATGCTTTGAAATCACCCTCTTATTTTTACCCGATTTGCTTCAAACTTTATGTGTATAATGTAAACACACGGCAGATGTAGACCTGTGAAAGGATTATTGATATCTTAGATACTGTTGCCGTGGCAATGCATTAAACTTTAATATTATTTTCGGATGCTTTTGAGACTCTTCACATGCTTGAAAATGCATGAAACTCGACAAACATATCACATTTATTATCCAGTAGACATGTGCAAAGTTTCAGAGACGGGCGTGGTGAAATGGCTCAGTAGCGCCACCTTTAGTCAAAAGTGGGGGGGTTAGTTTTATCAACAGCAACAAAACTTGGTATGTGTATTGTTCTCATCAAGACGGACAACTTTCTAATTTACAGTAACTAGCTCGGACCAAGAGGAAGAGAGATATTTTGGTTTGAATGTGGATTTTCTGGAGAATTTTCTCTCCCTCTCTCTGTGTCTCTGTGTGTGTGAGGGGAGGGGGGGATTTGACTATTGCTTTTATATTGTTAATCAAGGTTTCAGGGGCTTTTGGGGTCCTTAACGTGCTCAAAAACTCTTGAAACTTTGCACACAAGTCAGAACCCCCTGGCATCAGGGCCGGGCTGAAGCTGGTACCCGGGCGTGGCAGGGGGGCTCAACAGCGCCCCCTTGAACTGGGTCTGAAAACTTGGTCCATAGATCAAACACGCTTGCATGAATTAATATGAAACTCGGTACACATATAGATCTCATCGGGCCAAACAACTTTTCCCCGGTCAAGTTTTACGCCAGCCCAACAGGAAGTCGGCTATTATGGGTTGCTTGGAAAACGCTTGCTGTGGAATGCGAAGTACTCCTCCTAGAGAATTCATCCAATCCCCACCAAACTCGGTGTGCATGAAGTCAAGTCATTGAGGATGCTAAATTGCGGAAGGATTTTTGATATCTCGAACGGTTTGGCCGTGGCGAGGAAACGAATTTATGGCGAATAATTCAAACAGGAAGTGTGTTATAACTTCTGCATACATTAACTGATCTTGATGAAACTTCAGCAGTGTGTTAGTTGTAAGAGGCCGATCACATGGATGTGACATTTGTGAGTCAAAGTTATAGCGCCACCAACTGGCAACAGGAAGTGTGTCACTTTCAAAATGCTTTGAAATCACCCTCTTATTTTTACCCGATTTGCTTCAAACTTTATGTGTATAATGTAAACACACGGCAGATGTAGACCTGTGAAAGGATTATTGATATCTTAGATACTGTTGCCGTGGCAACGCATCAAACTTTAATATTCTTTTCGGATGCTTTTGAGACTCTTCACATGCTTGAAAATGCATGAAACTCGACAGACACATCACATTTATTATCCAGTAGACATGTGCAAAGTTTCAGAAACGGGCGTGGTGAAATGGCTCAGTAGCGCCACCTTTAGTCAAAAGTGGGGGGGTTAGTTTTATCAACAGCAACAAAACTTGGTATGTGTATTGTTCTCATCAAGACGGACAACTTTCTAATTTACAGTAACTAGCTCGGACCAAGAGGAAGAGAGATATTTTGGTTTGAATGTGGATTTTCTGGAGAATTTTCTCTCCCTCTCTCTGTGTCTCTGTGTGTGTGAGGGGAGGGGGGGATTTGACTATTGCTTTTATATTGTTAATCAAGGTTTCAGGGGCTTTTGGGGTCCTTAACGTGCTCAAAAACTCTTGAAACTTTGCACACAAGTCAGAACCCCCTGGCATCAGGGCCGGGCTGAAGCTGGTACCCGGGCGTGGCAGGGGGGCTCAACAGCGCCCCCTTGAACTGGGTCTGAAAACTTGGTCCATAGATCAAACACGCTTGCATGAATTAATATGAAACTCGGTACACATATAGATCTCATCGGGCCAAACAAGTTTTCCCCGGTCAAGTTTTACGCCAGCCCAACAGGAAGTCGGCTATTATGGGTTGTTTGGAAAACGCTTGCTGTGGAATGCGAAGTACTCCTCCTAGAGAATTCATCCAATCCCCACCAAACTCGGTGTGCATGAAGTCAAGTCATTGAGGATGCTAAATTGCGGAAGGATTTTTGATATCTCGAACGGTTTGGCCGTGGCGAGGAAACAAATTTATGTCGAGAAAAGAGAAACACGAAGCGGTATAACTTCTGCATACATTAACTGATCTTAATGAAACTTCACCAGTGTGTTCGTGGTAAGAGGCCGATCAGATGGATGTAACTATTGTGAGTCAAAGTTATAGCACCACCAACTGGCAGCAGGAAGTGTGTCACTTTCAACATGCTTTTGACAAAACTGGGGGGGTAAGTTTTAACTACAGTAAAAAAAAATTGTTTGTATATTGTTCTTATAAAGCTGGACAACTTTCTAATTTACTTTCATTAGCTCCAGCCATCAGGAAGTCAGATATTTTGGTCTGAATGTGGATTTTTTTGCAAAATCAGCCTCTGAATTTTTAGCCACTCCTCTTAAACTATTTATTTTATTCCCACCAAACTTTTTCAACATGATGAAAATACATTAAATATGCTAAATTGTGAACGGATAATAAATATCTCAAACGGTTTTGCTATGGCGAGGGATTAAAGTAATGTCCAAAAAGGAAACACTACAAGCCTCAAATCTTATAAAAATGTAATTATATACCATTTATTTCTATATAAAAGTATACAAATATCACAACTAAACCCATTTTATCCTGTTTTTAAAAAGAATTTTATTCTAATTTTATTCTAAAATTAAAAACAGTAAAGTAAAAAAACAAAAACAAGTTATACATAGGGCTATACTGCCGTCTTGTGTCCAAAAGCACATCAAAATAGTATATAAAACTTTTTACCAGGTAGGCCAATATTCTATTTAAAGATACATTTATTAGGTATGTGTCTAAGGATATTTTCCCACTGGTTATTCGGTTAATTGTAACTGTTTATTAACCTGTTGTATGAAATCTAGCGGTGGGAGAAAAAATTGATTCTTAGATGCATCGCGATCCGGACGTGGACGATTCTGAATCGATTCACAAATGTCAAAAAATCGATTCTCTAAAAAAATATTTTTCTAATAACGTAATATTGAAGGAACGCAAAAGGCGGAACTCTAAGCGGACGTGCGTGCAGTCTGTGGCGCACACATAACAGAGAAGTTTCTTCTGCTCACCAAGGCTGCATTTATTTGATTAAAAATACAAACAAAAACAGTAATATTGTAAAATATTATTCCAATTTAAAACAGCTGCTTTGTATTTTAATATATTTTAAACTGTTATTTATTCCTGTGATCAAAGCGGAGTCACTGTCACATGATCCTTCCGAAATTATTCTAATATGATGATTGATGCTCAAGAAACATTAATTATTATTTTAAATGTCGAAAACAGTTGTGTACAGTCTTTGATGAATAAAAAGTTAAAAAGAACAGCATTTATCTGAAATCTAAAGCTTTTGTAACATAACACTACCGCTCAAAAGTTTGGGGTTAGTAATAATTTACATTTTATTTTTGGGGGAAAGAAATAAAATAAATCAATACTTTTATTTATGAAGGATGAGTTAAACTGATCAACAGTTACAGTAAAGACATTTATAATGTTAAAAAAATGATATTTGAAATAAATGCTGTTCTTTTGAACTTTACATTCATCAAAGCATTTTGAAAAAAAAATCTGTACACAACTGTTTTCAACATTGAAAATAATAATGAATATTTATTGAGCATCAATCATCATATTAGAATGATTTCTGAAGGATCATGTGACACTGAAGACTGGAGTAATGATGCTGAAAACTCAACTTTGATCACAGAAATTAATTACTATGTAAAATATTTTAAAATCGAAAACAGCTGTTTTAAATTGGAATAATATTTCACAA
This sequence comes from Abramis brama, assembly GCF_963993115.1. Lineage (NCBI taxonomy): Eukaryota > Metazoa > Chordata > Actinopteri > Cypriniformes > Leuciscidae > Abramis > Abramis brama. The sequence goes on from NC_139965.1 coordinate 8,748,286, forward strand.
TATTACAGTTTTTGTTTGTATTTTTAATCAAATAAATGCAGCCTTGGTGAGCAGAAGAGACTTCTCCTAAAAACATTAAAAATCTTACTGACCCCAAACTTTTGAACGGTAATATAATATATATATATATATATATATAAATATAAATATAGCTGCGAGCAGCGATGGAGGGCCAAAGCCGGCGGTACCGCCACCCCGGTGCCTTTAGGTAACTAAAGGCACCGGGGTTGCGGTGCCACCGGCTTGGGCCCGTAATCGCTGCTCGCAGCTATATTTATTATTATTTTTTTGTCAACCTTTCGGGCACTTTTGGGGCCCTTAACATGCTCGAAAACTCTTGAAACTTTGTACACGGGTCAGAACCCGCGGCCATCAGGGCTGGGCTGAAGCTGGTACCCGGGCGTGGCAGGGGGGCTCAACAGCGCCCCCTTGAACGAGGTCCGAAAACTTGGTCCATAAATCAGACACGCTTGCATGTAATAATAGGAAACTCAGTACACATATAGATCTCATCGGGCCGAACAACTTTCGTACTTTTACTTTTTACGCCAGCCCAACAGGAAGTCGGCTATTATGGGTTGTTTGGAAACGCATGCTGTGGATTTTGATGTACTCCTCCTAGGGAATTCATCCATTCGCCTCCAATCTCGGTCAGCATGAAGTCAAGACATTGAGGATGCTAAATTGCGGACGGATTTTTGATATCTCGAACGGTTTGGCCGTGGCGAGGAAACAAATTTATGGCGAATAATGGAAACAGGAAGTGTGTTATAACTTCTGCATACATTAACTGATCTTGATGAAACTTCAGCAGTGTGTTCGTTGTAAGAGGCCGATCACATGGATGTGACTATTGTGAGTCAAAGTTATAGCGCCACCAACTGGCAGCAGGAAGTTTTTAACTTTCAAAATGCTTTGAAATCACTCTCTTATTTTTACCCGATTTGCTTCAAACTTTATGTGTATAATGTAGACACACGGCAGATGTAGACCTGTGAAAGGATTATTGATATCTTAGATACTGTTGCCGTGGCAATGCTTCAAACTTTAATATTCTTTTTTCAAGCTTTTGAGACTCCTAACATACTTGAAATTGCATGAAACTCGACAGACACATCACATTTATTATCCAGTAGACATGTGCAAAGTTTCAGAAATGGGCGTGGCAGGGGGGCCCAACAGCGCCCCCTTGAACGGGGTCTGAAAACTTGGTCCATATATCAAACACGCTTGCATGAATTAATATGAAACTCTGTACACATATAGATCTCATCGGGCCGAACAACTTTCCCTCTGTCAAGTTTCACGCCAGCCCAACAGGAAGTCGGCTATTATGGGTTGTTTGGAAAACGCTTGCTGTGGAATGTGAAGTACTCCTCCTAGAGAATTCATCCCATTCCCACCAAACTCGGTGTGCATGTAGTCAAGACATTGAGGATGCTAAATTGCAGACGGATTTTTGATATCTCGAACGGTTTGGCTGTGGCGAGGAAACAAATTTATGGCGAGAAAAGAGAGACACGAAGTGTTATAACTTCTGCATACATTAACTGATCTTGATGAAACTTCAGCAGTGTGTTCGTGGTAAGAGGCCGATCAGATGGATGTAACTATTGTGAGTCAAAGTTATAGCGCCACCAACTGGCAGCAGGAAGTGTGTCACTTTCAACATGCTTTTGACAAAAGTGGGGGGGTTATTTTTACCAACAGTAACAAAAATCAGTATGTATATTGTTCTCATCGAGCCGAACAACTTTCTAATTTACAGTCATTAGCTCAGACCAACAGGAAGTCAGATATTTTGGTTTGAATATGGATTTCTTTGCAAAAAAGGCTTCTGAATTTTTACCCACTCCTCTTAAGTGCTTTATTTTATTCCCACCAAACTTTTTCAACATGATGAAAATACATTAAAGATGCTAAATTGTGAACAGATAATAAATATCTCAAATGGTTTTGCTATGGCGAGGGATTAAAGTAATGTCAAAAAAGAAAACACCAAAAGCTTTATATCTTCTAAAAATGTAATTATACACCATTTATTATATGAAATTATACAAATATAAGAACTAAACCCATTTTATTCTTTTTTTTTTTTCAATTTAAGAATTTTTTAAGTTTAAAAAGAGCCAGAATGTTTTTTTTAGTCCAAAAATAAATAAATCATGTCATTCATAGTGCTATACTCCCCTCTTGTGTTCAAAATCAGGTAGGCCTATTGTATCTATATAAAAATATACTAGGTACGTGATGGTGAGAATATTTTACCAACGGTTAATCGACGTGTGACACCGCTGGTGGCTTTTGAATCATACATAGGACATGAAGACATCATAGGGGATTGTGAACATATTTTACTGGAACTTCATCTTCATTACATCTATATATATATATATATATATATGTAAATATAGCTGCGAGCAGCGATGGAGGGCCCAAGTCGGTGACACCACCACCCCGGTGCCTTTAGTGTAACTAAAGGCACCAGGGTGGCGGTGCCACCGGCTTGGGCCCGCAATCGCTGCTCGCAGCTATATTTATTATTATTATTATTATTTTGTCAACCTTTCGGCCACTTTTGGGGCCCTTAACATGCTCGAAAACTCTTGAAATTTTGCACACAGGTCAGAACCCGCGGCCATCAGGGCCGGACTGAAGCTGGTACCCGGGCGTGGCAGGGGGGCTCGACAGCGCCCCCTGGAACGGGATCCGAACACTTGTCCATAAATCAGACACGCTTGCATGTAATAATATGAAACTCGGTACACATATAGAACTCATCGGGCCGAACAACTTTCGTGCTCTAAGTTTTACGCCAGCCCAACAGGAAGTCGGCTATTTAGGGTTGTTTGGAAACGCATGCTGTGGAATTTAATGTACTCCTCCTAGGGAATTCATCGATTCGCCTCCAAACTCGGTGTGCATGAAGTCAAGACATTGAGGATGCTAAATTGCGGACGGATTTTTGATATCTCGAACGGTTTGGCCGTGGCGAGGAAACGAATTTATGGCGAAAAAATGAAACAGGAAGTGTGTTATAACTTCTGCATACATTAACTGATCTTGATGAAACTTCAGCAGTGTGTTCGTTGTAAGAGGCCGATCGCACAGATGTGACTATTGTGAGTCAAAGTTATAGCGCCACCAACAGGCAGCAGGAAGTACATCACTATTAAAATGCTTTGAAATCACTGTCTTATTTTTACCAGATTTGCTTCAAACTTTATGTGTACAATGTAGACACACGGCAGATGTAAACCTGTGAAAGGATTATTGATATCTTAGATACTGTTGCCGTGGCAACGCATCAAACTTTAATATTCTTTTTTTATGCTTTTGAGACTCTTAACATACTTGAAATTGCATGAAACTCGACAGACACATCACATTTATTATCCAGTAGACATGTGCAAAGTTTCAGAAACGGGCGTGGTGAGGGGCTCAGTAGCGCCACCTTTAGTCATAAGTGGGGGTGTTAGTTTTATCAACAGCAACAAAACTTGGTATGTGTATTGTTCTCATCAAGACGGACAACTTTCTAATTTACATGAACCATCTCTGACCAACAGGAAGAGAGATATTTTGGTTTGAATGTGGATTTTCTGAAGAATTTTCTCTCCCTCTCTCTGTGTCTGTGTGTGTGTGTGAGGGGAGGGGGGGATTTGACTATTGCTTTTATATTGTTAATCAAGGTTTCAGGGGCTTTTGGGGTCCTTAACGTGCTCAAAAACTCTTGAAACTTTGCACACAGGTCAGAACCCACGGCCATCAGGGCCGGGCTGAAGCTGGGACCCGGGCGTGGCTGGGGGGCTCAACAGCGCCCCCTTGAACGGGGTTCTAAAACTTGATCCATATATCAAACACGCTCGCATGAATTAATATGAAACTCGGTACACATATAGATCTCATCGGGCCGAACAACTTTACCCCGGTCAAGTTTTACGCCAGCCCAACAGGAAGTCGGCTATTATGGGTTGTTTGGAAAACGCTTGCTGTGGAATGTGAAATACTCCTCCTAGAAAATTCACCGTGCCCCCTTCAAACTCGGTGTGGATGTAGTCAAGACATTGAGGATGCTAAATTGCGGACGGATTTTTGATATCTCGAACGGTTTGGCTGTGGCGAGGAATCGAATTTATGGCGAGAAAAGAGAAACACGGAAGTGGAATAACTTCTGCATACATTAACTGATCTTGATGAAACTTCAGCAGTGTGTTCGTGGTAAGAGGCTGATCAGATGGATGTAGCTATTGTGAGTCAAAGTTATAGCGCCACCAACTGGCAGCAGGAAGTGTGTCACTTTCAACATGCTTTTGACAAAAGTGGGGGGGTTAGTTTTAACTACAGTAAAGAAAAAATAGTTTGTATATTGTTCTCATCAAGCCGGACAACTTTCTAATTTACATTCAATAGCTCTGGCCATCAGGAAGTCAGATATTTTGGTCTGAATGTGGATTTTTTTGCAAAATCAGCCTCTGAATTTTTAGCCACTCCTCTTAAACTATTTATTTTATTCGTACCAAACTTTTTCAACATGATGAAACTACATTAAATATGCTAAATTGTGAATGGATAATAAATATCTCAAACGGTTTTGCTATGGCGAGGGATTAAATAATGTCCAAAAAGGAAACACTAAAAATCTTCTAAAAATGTAATTATATACCATTTATTTCTATATAAAAGTATACAAATATCACAACTAAACCCATTTTATTCTGTTTTTGCAATTCAAGAAGAATGAAAAAGTTAAAACAGGCTATTTAGTGCTATTTGGTTCAACAAAAAAGCAAACATAGGGCTATACTGCCCTCTTGTGTCCAATAGGACATCAAAATAGTATATAAAACTTTTTACCAGGTAGGCCAATATTGTATTTAAATATACATGTATTAGGTATGTGTCTGAGGATATTTTCCCACCGGTTAATCGACGTGTGACACTAGTGGGTGCTTTTAAATCGCTAATATAATAGTGTAAGAAAAATAATGATAATGTTGCACACACAAATCACACACATGTGGGAAAGAATGATGCTTTTAAACAACACTAAACCGCCATTAGGTGTCGCCAGGCATCCATCTTAATAAGCGAGTCATTGATTCATTCGTTCAAACGATTCGTTCGAATGAGTCGATCATGATTAAGACAGATGTTTATGGATTGATCATTCAATCTTTGAGTCAACCGATTCGTTAAAAATGCTGAATCGTTCAGTTATGAGAAAACACGTGATGCGTGATGGTTCTGCCGTGATCTTTGTTTAACTATTTTCGCTGCTGAAACAGAACAAAAACAGTCAACATTGCATCTAAAATGTAAGTGACTTAATTGTAACTGTTTATTAACCTGTTGTATGAAATCTAGGGGTGGGAGAAAAAATTTATTCTTAGATGCATCGCGATGCGGACGTGGACGATTCTGAATCGATTCACAAATGTCAAAAAATCGATTCTCTAAAAAAATATTTTTCTAATAACGTAATATTGACGGAAGGCAAAAGGCGGAACTCTAAGCGGACGTGCGTGCAGTCTGTGGCGCGCACATAACAGAGAAGTTTCTTCTGCTCACCAAGGCTGCATTTATTTGATTAAAAATACAAACAAAAACAGTAATATTGTAAAATATTATTCCAATTTAAAACAGCTGCTTTCTATTTTAATATATTTTAAACTGTTATTTATTCCTGTGATCAAAGCTGAGATTTCAGCATCATTACTTCAGTCGTCACTGTCACATGATCCTTCAGAAATTATTCTAATATGATGATTGATACTCAAGAAACATTCATTATTATTTTAAATGTCGAAAACAGTTGTGTACAGTCTTTGATGAATAGAAAGTTCAAAAGAACAGCATTTATCTGAAATCTAAAGCTTTTGTAACGTTAAACACTACCGCTCAAAAGTTTTGGGTTAGTAATAATTAAAATTTTATTTTTTGGGGAAATAAATAAAATAAATCAGTACTTTTATTTATGAAGGATGAGTTAAACTGATCAACAGTTACAGTAAAGACATTTATAATGTTAAAAATATATATATTTGAAATATATGCTGTTCTTTTGAACTTTACATTCATCAAAGCATTTTGAAAAAAAAAAAATCTGTACACAACTGTTTTCAACATTGAAAATAATAAAGAATATTTATTGAGCATCAATCATCATATTAGTATGATTTCTGAAAGATCATGTGACACTGAAGACTGGAGTAATGATGCTGAAAACTCAATTTTGATCACAGAAATGAATTACTATGTAAAATATTTAAAAATTGAAAACAGCTGTTTTAAATTGGAATAATATTTCACAATATTACTGTTTTTGTTTGTATTTTTAATCAATAAATGCAGCCTTGGTGAGCAGAAGAGACTTCTCCTAAAAACATTAAAAATCTTACTGACCCCAAACTTTTGAACAATAATATATATATATATATATATATATATATATATATATATATATACATATATATGTATGTGTGTGTATGTATGTATGTATATATATATATAAATATAGCTGCGAGCAGCGATGGAGGGCCAAAGCCGGCGGTACCGCCACCCCGGTGCCTTTAGGTAACTAAAGGCACCGGGGTTGCGGTGCCACCGGCTTGGGCCCGTAATCGCTGCTCGCAGCTATATTTATATTTATTATTATTCTTATTTTTCTGTCAACCTTTCGGGCACTTTTGGGGCCTTTAACATGCTCGAAAACTCTTGAAATTTTGCACACAGGTCAGAACCTGCGGCCATCAGGGCCGGGCTGAAGCTGGTACCCGGGCGTGGCAGGGGGGCTCAACAGCGCCCCCTTGAACGGGGTCCGAAAACTTGGTCCATAAATCAGACACGCTTGCATGTAATAATATGAAACTCAATACACATATAGATCTCATCGGGCCAAACAACTTTCGTACTTTTACTTTTTACGCCAGCCCAACAGGAAGTCGACTATTTAGGGTTGTTTGGAAACGCATGCTTAGGAATTTGAAACACTTCTCCTAGGGAATTCACCCTGTCGCCACCAAACTCGCTGTGCATGAAGTCAAGACATTGAGGATGAAAAATTGCCAGGGGATTTTTGATATCTCGAACGGTTTGGCCGTGGCGAGGAAACGAATTTATGGCGAATAATGAAAACAGGAAGTGTGTTATAACTTTTGCATACATTAACTGATCTTGATTAAACTTCAGCAGTGTGTTCATTGTAAGAGGCCGATCACATGGATGTGACTTTTGTGAGTCAAAGTTATAGCGCCACCAACTGGCAGCAGGAAGTGTGTCCCTTTCAAAATGCTTTGAAATCACCCTCTTATTTTTACCCAATTTGCTTCAAACTTTATGTGTATAATGTAGACACACGGCAGATGTAGACCTGTGAAAGGATTATTGATATCTTAGATACTGTTGCCGTGGCAACGCATCAAACTTTAATATTTTTTTCGGATGCTTTTGAGACTCTTCACATGCTTGAAAATGCATGAAACTCGACAGACACATCACATTTATTATCCAGTAGACATGTGCAAAGTTTCAGAAACGGGCGTGGTGAAATGGCTCAGTAGCGCCACCTTTAGTCAAAAGTGGGGGGGTTAGTTTTATCAACAGCAACAAAACTTGGTATGTGTATTGTTCTCATCAAGACGGACAACTTTCTAATTTACAGTAACTAGCTCGGACCAAGAGGAAGAGAGATATTTTGGTTTGAATGTGGATTTTCTGGAGAATTTTCTCTCCCTCTCTCTGTGTCTCTGTGTGTGTGAGGGGAGGGGGGGATTTGACTATTGCTTTTATATTGTTAATCAAGGTTTCAGGGGCTTTTGGCGCACTTAACGTGCTCAAAAACACTTGAAACTTTTCACACAGGTCAGAACCCACGGTCATCAGGGCCGGGCTGAAGCTGGTACACGGGCGTGGCAGGGGGGCTCAACAGCGCCCCCTTGAACACGGTCTGAAAACTTGGTCCATATATCAAACACGCTTGCATGAATTAATATGAAACTCGGTACACATATAGATCTCATCGGGCCGAACAACTTCCGCACTCTAAATTATTAGCTCCGCCCAACAGGAAGTCTGCTATTATGGGTTGTTTGAAAAACGCATGCTGTGGAATTTGAAACACTCATCCTAGAGAATTCATCCGATCCCCACCAAACTCGGTCAGCATGAAGTCAAGACATTGAGGATGC